>NC_092037.1:99675847-99999101 GCF_003086295.3 Arachis hypogaea | reverse complement strand
AAAATTCAGGTCTATCATCCTTGGATGCAATAGCCCAAAATTGACACCTTTCATCCCAAAGTTCAAAATTATAATACTAAATCAATAAAGGGCTCAAGCGTCCAAATTTAGCATCCTATCCAAACTCCATTTCCTAGTGTTGCAACTTGTTACTGGCCTGCAAAATTGTGTTCCAATAAGCAACGCTACATCTACTTCACTTGCTACTCCTGAGCCCTGAGAATGATAATTACTCCTTTGCCTACCACTGTTTTATGCGTGTTCCTTAATCCAAGACAAAAAAAAAAAAAGAAAAGAAAAGAAAAGAAAAGTGAGTTTGTCACTATTACTACCAAAATTGCCACCAAACCAACAAGCAGAAGTTAATAAAGATAAAAAAAATGTTGTCACTATTACTACCAAAAAACCGAAGCATTGTCATTCAAATTTGCCGCTTGAGTGCTTAACAAAACTGTTAAGGATATAGAGATTTCATAAGGTTCAGAGCAAACACGCAAAAGAATATTCAAATAAAAGGGTTCAATACGAGAGTATGACGATGACATTTTCGTAAGGGGGATGATGAGGCTACTTCTATTAAATATGTCATGACCCAATAACCAAATACTCCCTTTCATTGTCTGGAAACATTGATCTTCTAAATGTAGCGCTCCAAATCGACAGTATTTTGTAATATTTTGTACATTAATCTTCTCATGTACCACTCAAACAGACAATTTAATTGTGAAAGAGAGAGATAAGCAGTTAATACTACTTGTAAAACACACATGGCATTAGAATATCGTACTATTTCAGCAGTATGCATTAATTTAACTAATCCAAGTGACATCCACAAACCTAATTAATTAGAACCTCTCAACAAAACAAAACAACACACACACATCAACTCCTGACATCTGGCAAGATATTGTTGACAAGTGTTTTATCAAATAAGATGATCCCATCAAACATTCAACTAGAAGTTTAGCATATGGCAAAGGGAAAAGCAATCTACCTCTTCATTCTCTACTGCTATCTAAATCAGCAGCCCCTGCTGCTTTGACATCAATGGAAAAAGCATACTCCTGATCACAGCCCAGGTATGAATCGCACATGAAGTAAAGGGTATAGGATTTCTTTCCAGCATCAGCAGGAGCAGCAAACTCCAGTTTGGCTTTTAGCTTCCGCTGAAGCGAAACCCGTTTAATGGCAAGCAACAAGTTGTTTTTGGTGTCACCAACAACAAGCCACCATCCCTCCTCCTTGGATTTTGGATACCTGGGAGCATCAACAGGTCCTACTTCTGCCTGATCCCGTTCGAGAGCGACTTGTATTGTGACATCTTCCCCAGCCCGCACGTCGTCACTGTCTATCACCTCATATGACAAATCAATATTGGGGAAACGATTACAAAATCTGGCAATATCAAACAACTGGGAATCTGACATGCCCAACAACTCCCGCCTTTCATCATCGTCCATCTCTAATAAATCAAACACAGTTTCTATACTCTTCCCTGGGTTCTCCTGGCATTTCTTAGCCAGATCCTTAGTAAAGTGAGGAAGTTGTAATAGCATGGAGTCACGTTCCCACATTCCTTGAGTAACCATTTGACTAACTTCCATGGCCAGAAGAGCCAAGCTTAGCCAACCATTACTTGATATTACATCTACCATTGACTGAAGCAATCTATTTGCACAAAGAAGAACCTCCCTCTGGTCCAGTGCAAGATTTCCCCCGACAAATTGCCTTGAGAAGTGGGCCTGCAGCAAAGCATTAGCTTTAACATGTGGGTCTGTGACTCTCGGGTTTTCAAAGGAAAACCTTTGGTGATTAATTAATCTGCGAACCACCTCTTCCTCCCCGGGTCGTATTGGAAGCTGAGCATACTCAGAAGCTGAAGACAGAACCTCCAAAAGACCCTTCATTTTTGTCTTTGAAGTCAATGATGACGAAAACCGCTCAATTGTTGTGTAACTGATGTAATAATATGAAGCAATCATACCAAGATTGAGTGGAGAAAGATCCATGTCATCCTCGATGAGAACACACTTGCTCGCTTCCAAATCACTTAATGTATTTTCCACAAGCTCTGAAAGGTAATCAGAAAGATGTCTGTGACTAACTCCTTGTAGATTGTAATAGTTGGGATTTTGTGTGAGACGCCTGTACATGAATGTCCATGTGAGATAATCTACAGCATCTTGCTTATTCTCAATAACCCCAGCAACAATTTCAGCATTCAGGTTATCATGCAAGAAGTGATGAAGGTGGCTCTCAACAGGGAAAGCTTCATATAAAAATTTCTTGTAGTATTCTTTCCGGGGTGCATGACACAAGATGACACATTTCCCAGAATTATCTACCAAAGGCCGGCTGGCATGACCCATCATCTGCAGAAGATCAGTAACAGGGTAATCTGACTGTGCATTTTCACGCCCATCGTAATACTGTGTACCCATCACAACTACCAAGTGAGCCGACAATGTCACTCCCCAACACATAGAACTACTCAAAACACACACCTGAATCCAGCCAGCTTCAAACAGTTGGGTCACAATATCATAATCCAGATTGTTTAAGCCCTCATGCAAGTATCCCACTCCGCCTTGTAAAGTTTCTTTCAACATTGCATCACTAATCTTGTCAAGAAAAGGTTCAAGCTCTTCTGAGGACCGCAATAAGAATGGCTTCTCTGCACCGTCTGCACTCGAGTATGTAATCAGATCCACAGCTGTCAGCTGCACATGCTTCCTTGTAGGCACAAATACAAGAGCAGGTTTTGCATTCTTGGCGTGCTGAACAATTGCAGTATAAGTTGGTTTTGTCATTGCTTGCATCCTTGCCTCAAAATTAGCAATGTCTACACCTTGAATGTGTATTTCCAAAGGTACAGGACGAACGCCGGGGGGAAAATTGAAGAGACCATGGGAAGTAGCTCCAATCCATTCTCCTAGATCCTTGGCATTTGCAAGAGAGGTAGACAATGCCACAATACGAATCTTGTTTTCAACCTGACTAGCAATATATCTCATCCTCGAAACAATGACTTCTAAAACAGGACCACCTTGACCTCCAATTAAGTGGAGTTCATCAATGATGAAAAGGCTAACCTGCTGCACATGTTTCCTTTGTTTCCAGCGGCGGGATAAAGCATCCCACTTCTCTGGGGTGCTAATGATAATCTGACCTTTCTCAAGTAGCTTCAAGTCAGCTGCTGTTTCTCCAGTCAATTGAACCACCTTCAATTTAAGACCACCTCCAAATTTCCTCTCCCAATCACGATACCGTTCCTTGGCCAGTGCTTCAATAGGTGCAATATAAACAACACGCATGACACTATCAGGCCCTTTTTGATGATTCCTCAAAATAGCGAATTCTGCACAGATGGTCTTACCACTTCCTGTCGGTGCAGCAACTAATACATTGTCATCAGAATTATACAGAACTGTGAATACTTGGGTCTGGACAGGATTGAAATGCTTGAAATCCTGATAAAGTGCTTCATACGATGGATTTCTCAATGCAGTCACAGGCAGTGGTTGCAGGTCCAAGAGTTCAGTTGGGGGAGGGTACTTTTCAGGTAAGATAAGGTGCCTGAAGGAAACAGGTAGAACAGTTTGTGATCCAAGCCATCTATCTGAAACAACATGGATGAAGTATTGAGGAGGAAGAGGTTCGTAGATTGGAACTGTGAAATTCAGCGTATGATCCTCATCAATAAACTGCTTTTTCAGCATAAAATTCTCATGATGAAGGATATATTCCCCATCATTGTCCTCAACAATCACCCAAAAAGGCTCAACATAACCATGAATTCTGTCATCCCATGCAAAATCCGGAGTTATC
Organism: Arachis hypogaea; assembly: GCF_003086295.3. Taxonomy (NCBI): domain Eukaryota; kingdom Viridiplantae; phylum Streptophyta; class Magnoliopsida; order Fabales; family Fabaceae; genus Arachis; species Arachis hypogaea. The sequence goes on along the minus strand of NC_092037.1, from coordinate 99,995,273 downwards.
GTGAGTTCAACCCTCAGAACTGTCCGAGTAATAGGCTGCACATGAGCTGCAAGGTTCAGTTTTGGAAACTGATGGATATATTTATGAAGCATCCTTCCCATCTTTGGAGCACGAATGAGTTCACCTATCTCTTGTGATGATAGGTCATAATACCTCTCCCAAGCCAAATCTTTCTTCTCCAACTTCGTTAATACATCACTAGGGATACCATTGAACTGACGAAGGGGTGTTTGGACACTCCACATCCTCTTGGTCACCATCTTGCACAAGTTCAGAGCCTTTTCAGCCAACTGTGCCCATCCACGTTTCAATACAATCTCAAAAAGAGCCCGCAAAAGGCGTCCAGCACTCTGAAAGAACAAATAATAAAAATCAGTAAAATACTTGCAAATTATAAAAGTCAGCAAGACAGGGAAATTTGGCGTTTTTTGCTGTGTTTTTCTGTTTTCATTTATAAGAATTTTAGAAAACAATTTTCAAAATTAAATTTTGGAAAACATGGAATTTGCATTCTTTTTAAGTGTTCTCTAAGAAAATTGACAAGAACTGAGATATGAAAACATGGTGGCATGCCCCATAATTAAGCTGAACTTCTTTCTTTTTCTTTTCAACCTTTCTTTTAAATAGTCCCCGACCCAAAACCCCTTTATCACTTCATCCTCACAACTGCAAATGTTGCCCACTTTGCCTCACTGCTTCCAACCCTTGCTGGCACTGCCTCCTGCTCCGTCGCCAGCACCACACATGCCCCAAGCGACCACTGTCAAGCATTGTTGCAACAGTTCCGTTCTTCCTTTTATTCTTCATATGCATTAACAGTAATTTCATGAAATTGTAATTTTGAGCCTTTTGGTATTTTTGTCATTTCCTCCCTTTCAACTACTTGTAGTTGCATTCATAATGAAGTTAATTTTCTGTTAGGGAATTAATAATGGATATGAAAAGAAAAATCAATTTGTATCTGGGTTTGCATTCAAAAAAAAAAAGAAAAAAGAAAAAAGAGATCAACTTAACTGTACTCAGTTATAAAATACAGGCATGTACATACAGGGAAAATTAAACGTATTCTAATATCACAATTTATTTTGAAGTTCATATAAAATATTTTTTAGTTCATAATTTTTTAAAACAATGACACGTAATATGATGCATAATAAAATTAAGTTACTTTTTTAGTTACTTTAAGATATTTCACGTTTAAATTGTTTTTAAATTGACATTTACTTTTATTTTAAAAGTTTTAACAGATTGAAAATTGGCAAATCAAACAGATTTTCAACGTTCCCAAGTTTTTAAAGACAACAAAATATAGTCAAACCAAACATGTTTCCTAGAACTTGAGAATATGAAAATAAAATCTGTTTCAGAAAATGAAAAAAGAAAATGTTCTTATTTCTTTAACAAAACTGACCATTAATATCTCAATAGTATAGAACACATTCTCACCTGAGTTATGAAAACCATATCAGATGTTAGTGAAAGCCCTTCAAGCTTTAACTGTGAAATGTATGCTTGAAGCAAAACATTGATTTTCGCACTTGGCTCTTCCAAACTCTCCTTGATGGGAATGGGAACACGGTCCAAAAGCTTTGCTAGCTCCATCTTCTCATCCTGCCGTACCGTCACATACTTGAATTCTTCACTCAGTGAGAACAATCGGCATAGCTCTATGTCTCCCATCGTAGGCTTCAAATGCTCATTATATGTGGAGATGGTTCCATGTGTTATGTAGTAGTAACTCGCAATGCGACCCAAATCAGTGACCTGAAAATACCCAGTCTTCCTGTCATACTTCACCAAATTATTCCTATCCAAGATGGTTGCAGCTGTATGAATCTGCAAGATTTCAATCAGAGATTAAGATTAGCCAATAAACCAGTAAAATATTGGAATGGGCAATACAAGGATACACATCCAAAACATCTGCATTAATATCACCCAAATTCGTCCACCATATTATCGAAAGAGAAAATCCCAATTCCAGGTAAAGGAAACAGGAAATTTTAGTAGTGAAAACAACAAATTTTTCCTCTAAGTGAAAAATAGAATGGAAACCATGTGCCGTCTTTGTAACTAATTCTGGACGCATGAAATAAAGTAGAAAGCATCTTCTGAAAGTAAACAAACCTTAAGTTTCTCAGCCAATAATGAACTAGTAACCACTTTAAACAATTCTACACAAACCATTAATTGACAAGCATAAATATGACTAGAGACACAGTCCATACATTTCACACACAAAAAAAACAGATATACAATTAATCGGAAGAAAAAGAAAACCCATAATAAATAAACTAGTGTTGGGTTAAAAGATAAAAAATAGCTAAATAAAACAAACCAAATAAAGTCAAAGAAATCAGTTTGGTTCAGGTAAATGATGCATAACGACACAATGAAAGCATATATTGCAGCGCAACTTCAAGTTTTTCTTGGCCGATGAAGATCTAGTACCCTTTAAATAATTCTAACATGACTACAACGCCCATCCATATATATGTCGCATGCACGCGCTCACACAAACAAATGAAAAACCGGGGGGGGGGGGGGGGGGGGGGGGGTTTTGTTGTTTTTTTTTGGGGGGGGGGGTCCTTAATAAATAAACATAAAAAGGAAGTGTCAAGTTAAAACTTATAAAAACAAACCAAATAATGACATCCATCTTTTTGGTTCATGTAATAATGCATTATGATACAATTAAAATTTATATTGCAGTGATACTTACCAAATCAGCTCTTCTTTCCTCCAATAATACATCTCTTGTCAGCGCATCAGGTTCTAAACCATAAAGTGAAGGATTCCGCACCATGCGGACATACAAGTAAGTATATCCAAGCCAATGACAGGCTTCTCTAGCATTTTGGACAGTACCAAGTACAATTTCTGCATTCAGCTGATCAGCCAACTTGGACACAAACTGGCTCTCAATAGGAAGTTGCTGATTCATAAGTGAGAGGTAATACTGCAACTCACTGTGGCCAGTAACAATTATTCCTTCACCATACGAGTCATACTGGGGCCTTCCAGCACGACCCAGCATCTGCATCACATCAAGAGGGCTCAGTTCAGTCCATGCTCCCTTCTCCGGACTGTAAATCTGTGTTCCCTTAATTATCACCGTGTGAGCTGGAAGATTCACACCCCAGGCAAGGGTTGCGGTGGATACCAAAACTTGCACATGCCCATCAGCAAAGAGATCCTCAACAAGCTGACGATCTGTCCTGTTCATACCGGCATGATGAATTGCAAAACCGTATGGCAGAAGATCCTTAAGATCATTGCTCTTCACAAGGTCCGTATGAGTATGAAGAATCTCCCGACTTGCACTATCTTCTTTAAGGAATCTAGCAAGAGTATCTTTTGCAAGAGCAGTATCTCTGATGGCTTTAGCTGTTTTAGCAGTTTCTTTCCTTGAATGTACAAATATAAGAACTTGATGTTTTCCTGCCACAGCCATAACTTTCTCATAGCAAATATCATTCATCAACTGGAACCTCTGAAGTGGCTTCTTTACTGTGATTCCAACATACTGTTGAGAAAGGGGAACAGGCCTATAACTATTATCAAAATAGAACAACCCCTTATCCAGTTTAACTCGTAAGAATAGTGCCACATCTTCATAATTAGGAAGGGTAGCAGACAAACCCACCAACCGAATATGCTCTTCTGTGGCTTCAATCTGCCTCACTGTTCTAGCAACAATGCTTTCAAGAACAGGACCTCTATTATCATGAAGAAGATGGATCTCATCAATGATAACTAGTTTCACAAGCTGTGTGTAAGTGCGATCTCCTGACTTCCGAGTGATAATATCCCACTTCTCAGGTGTTGTTACAATAATTTGAGTCTCCTCTATCTGTTGTCGGGTTAGCGATTGATCTCCACTGAGCTCCCTAACTTTAACATCATAACTCTGCAGCCGATTGGATAAATTCCCAACAACCTCAGCTACAAGGGCTTTCATAGGTGCAACATAAACAATTTTGTATGCACTATGATCAATTGAACCATCATCTGGATTTCTATGCAGGGCAATCTGCCGGAGAATTGTGAGGACCGCCACATTAGTTTTACCAGCCCCAGTTGGAGCACAAAGAAGAAGATTGTCAGGCTTGAAAAGAGCAGTCTCGTAAACCTGGCTCTGAACCCTATTCAACTGTGTCATTCCTTTAAAGGCTGGTTGTGCCCAGTCAGGCATAGAAGATATCTTAACAAGCTTCTCATTCTCCTTAAGTGGTTTAGCCTTCAAAGCTGGCACATGAATTTCTTCATAACCCTTGCTGAGATGCCTATAAGACCCATCTGGAAGGTCACACTTCTTTTTTGCCATAAACAAACCACCTTGAGCAAAAGCAAGGTTATCTAGATCAATCATCTGACGCTGACCTTTCAACCATCCACTCTCTGCATCTCTATCAGCAAGCCCCCTCCTGCTCCTCTCCCTGTCCGTGTTCCCCTCACCACCAGTATCGTCCCTCAACCGACGTGCCTCTTCCCTTATACTCTTCTCCAAGTTCTTCTGCCTCTCCTTCGCAGAGGCCCTTGTTGCGTGCAACTGTTCCAAAATAGGCTGCAAATCTGTCCCCTTCATTTCCTCCTCAATCTTCTCTCTTTCCTCCTGGTCCTGTGCCCTTGCCAACTTGGTACACCACACTATCTTCAGTCTGTTCCTTAAAAGGAACTTAATGAGACTGAACTTATCAAACTCAAGATGGATCAACAGCTTGTTCTCAACTTCTCTGTCATCACCTTCAGCCAGAATCTTTAGAACCTCTTCAGCGAGTTTCTGGCACTGCTGTGGATCAATCTGCTGCTCAAATGCCTGTGAAATCTTCCTCTGCAGCCAATAGGCATCTATATCCTGTACATTGAGACTCATTCCCTCATTTGCATCCTCCATATCTTCATCGTCAATACCACCACCCATTTGCATACCACCTGATCCATTCGGTTCGGCAACATCATCCTCGTCCTCTTCCTCCTCTTGCACCTGATCAAGATCACTCTCATCATCGTCATCCTCATTCTCCTCAAATTCCACTGCCACACCAACATCATCATCAAGGCCATCATCGCCATCCATAGCCGAGGTACCATTGGCAGCATCAGACCCCTCCTGAAAGTCTGTAATAAGCTTCCCAATAGAAACCAGCTGGTCAAATACTTGATTAGGAATAGGATTCAAAAGCTTCTCAATTTCCTTCTTCTTGTCCGGATTCTTAACAGCATCATTCTTGAGCACTGCAAGAATCTCATCAGCCGCACCGCTAACAATGCTGAGCGGCTGCCCGCCAAGCTGCTGTTGAATGACACTCAGCATGGCCTCATAGGCAGCCCTAGTCTCTTTGGTCTTGGGCTGATACACGCCCTCCTCAGTGGCAGTGAGGACACTCTCTTCCTGGAGGCGGCGGCGCTTGCCCTGTCGAGGCAGGGGCTCGGTCAAAGGGTCACGCTCCTTTTTCTTCTTCTGCTTAGCCTTCTCAAGTTTCTCATCCAGCTCGGCGGGCCTGCCACGGTAGGCCCGGTCACCAAAGCTCCTCGGGTCGATCTTCCCCCACAGTGACTCGGGTTCACCAGTGGGCTCGTGGGTTTCCCGGGGACGCGAGTCGGTGGTGAGGACCAAGCTCGAGTTGGCACGGTACTCATACTGCTTGAACCGTGCGTGTGCCTCCGCACCACCACCAAGGTGCGACATTTTTCTCTACTCTCTTTAAAGCCAAGTTAAAAGAGAGAGAGAGAGAGAGAGAGAGAGAGAGAGAGAGAGAGAGAGAGAGAGAGATACCCTAACCCTGCAAAATCAAAATTGAAAGCAAAGATGGATCAGAAAAGTCTTAGATACGACCAATTGAAACAAAACCAGGCAACATAAGAAAGACAATAAGATTGAAGTAATCGAAAGAACAAAAAAGTAATAACAAAAGTGTCCGACTATGGAAATGGTAAAACCCTAATGCTGAAAAGGTTGAAGAGAATAGAAAAATGTAATACCTATATTGGAAAAGTGAATATCACAGATCAGCAGAGAGATATGACCGGCAGCGAGAGAGTACAGAGGTAGCCACCGAGACCCGGTGAGTAGAAAGCAAAGCAGCAACGGAGAGAGGGACAGAAAACCAGAGGAGATTAGAGCAGATAGCTCAAAGGTAGTAGCCTTGTTGGAGAAGGATGGAGGAGAGAGAACACATAGAAGTAGCCGCAGTGAAGAGAGGGTCGAATTGGTAGAGGGCTGTATGTGTGCGTGACAGAGCGAGAGACAGGGGACTTTGGAAAATTAGGGCTTTGGCAATGGCAAGTAAGTGAATGGGGTGGTGCGGTCGTGTTTGCACGAAGATGGTGATGGAGTAAACAGGGAAAAGAGTCGGCTTATTTGGATGGTCGGTCGTGAGCAATGTAGAAGCAGAACGGGTTAGAAAAAATATAGTGTGTTTGAGAAATAATAATAATAATAATAATTAATTTTGTTATACTAGCTCATAAGTATTATAGTATCAATTTTTCGATTAAATAATAAAAATTATTGAATAATTGCTAAATAGGAAGAAAGATAATAATTTCATGTACCTATATATAAAGATATAAAGAGAATTGTAATGGTTGGAGTGAAATTTTTGTCCAATTAACATCACAATTTTTATTTTATTTTATATTATTTATTTTATTTATTTTTTTATCTTTTATACAATTATAATACAAAATCGAACTTGGTTCACACAAAGTTTATAATCTATATAGATTTTTAACTATTGAGCTATAATTATTTTATGTTTTATTTAAAAAATAATTAATACAAGGGTAAAGTATATCTTTTGTTCCTGAAATTTGATAAAAATTTTAAAAATATCTCTAAGTTTTATTTTTGTTTCAATTTTGTTCTATAAGTTTTCGATTTACATCAAATATATCCCTAACGATTATTTTTTTAAAAGTTTTAAGACAAATTCAACAACAATTTCATAAAAACAATTCTTAACTCAAGCAAATTAAGCATAATTTTTATGTATTATTGTTAAATTGTTCTTAAATATTTTAAAAATTTAGCCGTTAATGATATATTTGATGTAAATTAAAAACTTAGAACAAAATTAAAATAAAATAAAATTTGAAGATATTTTTAAAACTTTTGTCAACTTTAAAAACAAAAAGTATACTTTACCCTTAATGAAAATTGTAAGTCCGTAATATGATTTTTAAGTTTTTTGAAATTTGCAAAATTCGAGAATTACAGTTTACTTCTTTTTAACTAGACAGACCCATATCAAAAAAAGGTTTTTATTAAAATATTTATTTAAATGTATCGAATGAAAAACTTTTACTTGTATTTTTAATCCGTTTAACTTCATCAAAATATTTTAAAGTTAAGATAATATATAATACCAATATTATTTATACTGATATAATTATTTACTTGTTCTGATAAAGTACAAAATAAATAATCAAGTAATTACTATTTATTATTTTTGGCAATTATCCTTCGTTTTCTTGCCTTAATTTCTTCTATGTTGTTACCGTGTGCCTCGAATTTTCATGTAGGATTCATGTTGTCTCCTTTTATTTTTTTTTTTCCGCGTAAATTATTTTTTAGTCAACAATTGGATATTGCCACTTTGAATTTAATCATCCTTTCCTTTGTCATTTTTTTTAAATGTGTTATGTTTCAATTTATTCATTGTTCTTCCTCGGTTAATGAGTTTGCGCTATATATTTCTATTTTCCTTGATTTCTGTCTAGTGGTGCTTGAAATATGTAAAAAAAAAATATTGTGTTAAATTTTAGTTTCGAGAACTACAACAAATAAAAGTTTTCGTAACGGTCGAAAATCATTTTCATAAATTAAAAAACTGTTCTTAAAACTTTAGGTAACAATTTGACGATAGTTTTTGATCTGTGATATATGCGGTCATTGTCAATACTTAAGGCAACAGTAACAAAAAAATCGTTGCCATAATTACTAATATAGACAACAGTTTTCGACAATCATCTTTAAAGAACGATTTAGAATCGTTATTATATAGAAAACGGTTTAGAACCGTTCTCTTTCATGACGTAAAGGTTTAAAACCATAACTGGATAGGCAATGGTTTTAAACTGTTGTAGTTTTGTTGTTCACAAAAGCAACGGTTTTAAGTTGTTGTCTTCAGTGTTATTTTTTGTAACGGTTTTAATACCATTGTCATTTTGTAGCTGCCTTTAGCAACGATTTTAACACTATTGCCTTTTGTAACTTTTGACAACATTTTTTTATAATTGTATAATTCTTTATTTACAATAATTTTTTTATGTTGCATTGAAATTAGTTCCAACTATTTTTTTTTATTTAGTGTCAATAAATAACCTTAATCATTTGAATCAAATTACTAAAAAAAACTAATTGAACATTTACCATCAAATTTTATATATAAAGTATTATGTAAAATCCACAATCTCACATTACATCATCATTGCAAAATATTATAATACTATTCTAAGACATAAATACTTCTAATTATATCATTATTATTTTTCTAACTACCATAATACTAATCTAAGTCATAACAACCTCAAACTATAGCATTTAATTTTGCAAAAAATATAATAGTAAAAGAGAGTTAAAATAGCTAAATAACAAGTAGGTTTATCATCATCATGTCCATAAATTCATAACTTTTACTTTCTAACATTTGCTCTTTAAATTGAAAACTCTAAAATCTAATTAAAAAAGTACTTTATCTAACTTTTGAAAAGAATCACTCTAATAGGGAGCCATCCGTGAAGAGCTTCATCACCAGCAGTAACCGTGAGCCAACTTAGAAAAATCTCCTCCTCTTACTTTTCAAATATGATGCTACCTACTTCTAGTGACATAAGTCAGAGTCATCCCTTACTTCCTATGATGCAAAATTCTGGACCCAATTATGATATAGAATAATCATATGCATTCACATTTTTAACTTATATATATCTAAATTGGAGGAGTGGGTTATTTTCTAACTAAAAACATTGATATAAATAGATTCTATTAACAAAAGAGAACACTGTTATAAAATCATGCTATAAAAGAGAACATAAATATAATCTAATTTAAAATCATGCTATCAATATTATATTTTTATATATAAATATAAAAATAACACACATACAGGAATATGACTACTACTTTCTCTTTAATCTTGATTTGAAAGTGAGAGCTCATGAAAGCTCGAAGAGGACCCTTAAAACTTAGAACTTACAAAATCAAAATTCTTAATCCCTTGCTTCCATTTGGGTTATGGTGGTCCTCTAAGATATCAAGTTGGGATTGGGACATTTATTCCAGATTCAGCGAATTACAAGGTTAGTTATTAATAAGAAGAGACTTAAGTTACCTAAACTGAGGTTGAGTCACAACGAACTGAGGAGGCAGAGGATTGCGAGACAGGACGCAATTCAGAAGCAGCAACAACGATAGGGGCAGACCACGCACTGCGAGGAGCGGCTTTAGCAACGACGGCCAGGAAAAAACCAGCAACAACCACGCACGCCGAGAAGAGGAGAAGGGCAGACACGACCCATGCCATGTACGCAGCGAGAATAGCAGCAAAGATGACCTACGTATGCGCGGCGAAGAGAGAGGCAGAGACGTAACGATGGCACACCACGAACTGCTTCCTTCAACGGTGGGTTGGGGCTCGATGGTACGGTGAGGGTTGCGTAAAGTTCTGCGACGATGGCTAATGTACGATGATGAATGATGGGTTATGGTGGTGGGTTAGGGCTCGCTAGTAGAGGAAGGGAAGATGATAAATGGTGGGAGGAACGAGCGGAAAGTCTGTTGGGCTCTGATTAGTTTTTTGGATTTTTCTTTTAAGTGTCAAAACAATATTATATGTTAAATTTTAGAGGAAATTGAATGAAACAAAAACTAATATTTGTTTTAAATTTATTTTGTTCATAAATAATATTTGTTAAATTATTTAAAGAATATTAAAAAATTATTTTTTAATAAAAAAAATGATGTAATGATTGTAAAACCGTTCTTTAAAATAGTCAAAGAGAACGGTTTATTTTGTTGCTATAACGTAGTGAAAAATTAAACTTCAACAAGTGGAGTCGCTAAGAAATAAATCGACAAGGAAACGGATTCCTTTAAAATTATAAAAGGCCACAATCGACGGCTAAAAAAATCGAGATCGAGTAGAATTAGAGTCAAGGATCGGCGCAACTTTTGTTTGCTTTCAAACCCAACCTCCATCTTGTCGGTTAGAACATCATCTGAATCGGTGCGAACTAACACAAAACAAAGATAAAAAAATGAATGGATTAATAATTAATGATAGAAACTAATCCAGAGGAAAAAAAATCCAAAAATATAATTTAGAAACAAAAACAATGAATTTAAAGAAAATATTTTTATTGAAAATCTAAAAATTATATTTAACTATCTAAAAATCACCAAATATGAGCACACACAGGAGATGATAACCTGAAACTAAAACCCAACACAGTATTTTTCTACATATTTCAAGCACCAACAAACAACGATCAAAAAGAATAGAAATATATAGTGCAAACTCATTAACCGAGGATGAGGAAGAATATCGAATAAATAGAAAGATAACATATTAAAAAGACCAACAAAGGAAAGGGTGATTAAATTCAAAGTGCCAATATTCAATTGTTGATAGAAAAATAATTTATACCAAAAAAAGAAAAAGAGACAACAAAAATCCTACATGAAAATTCGAGCCACATGGTGACAACATAGAAGAAATTAAGGCAAGAAAATGAAACAACAAATAGATGTGATGAAAATAACAACGCACAAAATGGATTTGAGATTAAAGAGAACCCATAATATATCATCAAACTTAAGAGTTTAATACAACAACAACAACAACAAAGCCTTGTCCCACTAAGTGGGGTCGGCTACATGAATTAAATGACGCCATTGTGCTCTATTATGTATCATGTCTACAGAGAGACCGTTTACATGTAGATCTCGTTTGACCACCTCATGGATAGTCTTCTTAGGTCTTCCTCTGCCTTTCGCCCTTTGTCCATCTTCCATCTCATCCACCCTCCTGACTGGATGTTCTATCGGTCTTCTTCTCACATGTCCAAACCACCTGAGACGCGATTCAACCATCTTTTCCACAATGGGTGCTACTCCAACTCTCTCCCTTATATCTTCATTCCTTATTTTATCCAATCGCGTATGACCACTCATCCATCTCAACATCTTCATCTCTGCCACACTCAGCTTATGTTCGTGCTCCCCTTTAGCCGCCCAACACTCCGTACCATACAGCATAGCCGGTCTTATAGCGGTGCGATAGAATTTACCTTTAAGTTTTAAAGGCACTTTTTTGTCGCATATAAAACCAGATGCACTCCGCCATTTTGACCAACCTGCTTGGATCCTATGATTTACATCCTGTTCAATCTCTCCATTATCCTATATGATGCACCCAAGATACTTAAAACTTTTAACCTTTTTTAGGATGTTTTCTCCAATCTTCACCTCTATATTGGGGTTTTCCCTTCCCGAACTGAACTTACATTCCATATATTCCGTCTTGCTACGACTTATGCGCAGACCATACACTTCTAAAGCTTCTCTCCATAACTCCAACTTCTTATTTAGGTCTTCCCTTGACTCTCCCATAAGGACAATATCATCGGCAAAAAGCATGCACCATGGCACAGGCTCTTGGATGTGCTCTGTGAGTACTTCCAAGACTAATGTGAAAAGGTATGGGCTTAAGGATGATCCCTGGTGTAATCCTATACCAATAGGGAATTCTTCCGTCACACCACCTTGAGTCTTCACACTAGTTGTGGCCCCATCATACATGTCTTTAATTGCCCGAATATATGCGATCCTTACTCTCCTCTTTTCTAAAACCTTCCATAAGACCTCCCTTGGTACCCTATCATACGCTTTTTCCAAATCAATAAACACCATATGTAGGTCCCTTTTACCACTACGATACCTCTCCATCATCCTTCTTAATAAGCATATCGCTTCAGTGGTAGATCTTCCTGGCATAAATCCAAATTGATTCTCTGTTATTTGTGTCTCTTTTCTCAACCTCCGTTCTATCACCCTTTCCCATAACTTCATAGTATGACTCATAAGCTTAATCCCTCTATAGTTTCCACAACTTTGTATATCCCCTTTATTCTTGTAGATAGGTACCAATGTGCTCTTTCTCCACTCATCAGGCATCTTCTTTGACCTTAAAATCTCATTAAAAAGCTTGATTAACTAGTTGATGCCTTTTTCTCCTAGACCTTTCCAAACCTCAATCGGGATATTATCAGGTCCTACTGTCCTGCCATTTTTCATCTGCTTTAAAGCCTCTTTTACCTCGAAGTCTCGAATCCTTCGATAGTAGTCAAAGTTTTGATCTTCTTCCCTTGTGCATAATCGACCAAGGCTCGGAAGAGTCTTCTGTCCCTCATTAAATAACTCGTAGAAGTAACTCTTCCACCTTTCATTAATCTTCTCCTCTTGAGCCAACACCTCTCCATCCTTATCCTTTATGCACTTAACCTGATCCAAATCTCTCGTTCTTCTTTCCCGACTCTTTGCGATTCTATATATACCTTTTTCTCCTTCTTTTGTGCCCAAAGACTGGTAGAGACCCTCATATGCTCTTGTTTTTGCTTCACTTACAGCCACTTTTGTCTCTTTCTTAGCCGCCTTATATTTTTCCCAATTATCTGCATTGCGGCATAAAGACCACTCTTTAAAGCATTCCCTTTTTATCTTTATCTTTTCTTGTATACTCGCATTCCACCACCAAGACTCCTTGTCTCTTGGTCCTATTCCTTTAGATTCACCAAAACTTTCTTTTGCTGTTCTTCTAATAACTTCTGCCATCTCCCTCCACATCTCTTCCACGCTTCCGTTCCCCTCCCACTTTGCCTCTTCTCCTACCCGTCTTAGGAAGTTTCTTTGTTCCTCACCTTTCATCCGCCACCACCTCGTCCTTGGGTTCTTCGTATAATGTCTTTTCCTCAACTTTTGCTCAACGCAAAAATCCATGACGAGCACCCTATGTTGTGTTGTCAAACTCTCTCCCGGAATAATTTTACAGTTAATGCAAAATTTCCGGTCGACTCTCCTCAACAAGAAGAAGTCGATTTGAGAGCTTGTCATGCCACTCTTATAGGTTATAAGATGTTCGTCTCTCTTTTTAAAACATGTATTTGCGATGAGAAGATCAAAGGTTGAAGAAAAGTCCAAAATAGTTTTACCCTCGGCATTGATCACCCCGAAACCATGGCCTCCGTGAATACTCCTATATCCAGTCACTTCTCTCCCAACATGGCCATTTAAATCTCCTCCTAAGAAAATCTTATCTCCCAAAGGTATGCCTTGAACCAAACTCTCTAGATCCTCCCAAAACCTTATCTTGTGTTGTTCGTCCGAACCCACTTGCGGTGCATAGGCGCTAATCACATGGAAAGCACCTCTCTCCACCACAAGTTTGATAGAGATGATCCGATCTCCCACCCTCTTGACATCCACTACGTCCCTCTTCCACTGCTTATCCACAATTATTCCAACCCCATTTCTATTTTTCACCTTTCCTGTATACCAAAGTTTGAAACCAGAAGTATCCAACTCCCTAGCCTTTGCACCAACCCATTTCGTTTCTTGTAGGCACATAATGTTAATCTTCCTCCTTGTCATGGTGTCCACCACCTCCATGGACTTTCCTGTTAGAGTGCCTATGTTCCATGTCCCAAATCTCAACCTTCTGTCGCTTCGACCTTTACCTTTTACTTTGTGAACTAGCTTATTTACCCTCGTCCGTTCACGAAAACGCGAGAACCTTTGCTCATTTAACACTACATCCGGGCACCGATGCAGCGGCTCTTGCTTTGACACCGTACTCGAGCCATACGACGCGTTGCTTCCGAGCAACGACCTAGCTTTAACGCAATACTGTCTTTGATTCATGTCATGGGGGTTCGGCTATATTTTTATGTTTATTGCCGAAGACCTAACACAACCCTCCTTCTTTATCCGGGCTTGGGACCGGCTATGTACCGCAAGTGTAACATAGGCGGAGTGAAACTTAAGAGTTTAATATTAAAAAGTAAAAACACAAACTTCCGTAAACATTGGCCAAAGTAGATACTCAATCAAGGTTATCGTGTATATAAATATAGACAAACATAAGACAAAATTGGGAAAAAATATTACACTACGAAAAACAAGTATAAGTCACACAATTCGGGTTCAACAAAAGGCAGAAGAGGATAAAAACATGGGTCAGTTATACACGCAGAAAACCAAGATACAAAACCAATCGCTCAGAAGTACGGTAGAAAATATTTGAATACGTCATTATTTTCGATTTATATGGTGATGTGTCTTATACACAAACACTGATTTAAATAGACATTAGAACAGGTCTTAAGTATATATGTAATTCGAGAAGAAAGCGAAGTTAGAACAGGTCACATCGAAAAGTAATGATTCTAATTCGCATAATCATGTCATTTGTTTAAGGTTTTGTATATGTCATAGGGAGGATATATCATATAAAATCGTTTAGATTATTCATGAACTTCATCATAATGTCAAACTGCAAGTAATAAAGGTACACAAATAATGTGCCCATGAAATCAAGCAAATTAAGAAAAATGCAAACATGCACTAAATATTAATAACAATACATTGTTAAAAGATTTTTTAAACATAAATAATTAGTTTTTTTAAACATAAAATATAACCTTTATAAGTTAAAGAATAGAAATTTGGATTAATTCTATCTTGCATTCTTGCACACAATAACCTTAATTGCTTATTTCTATAAATACTTGAAACTATTATATATAAAGATCGGGCCTTGGGCCCGTCACTGATAAAAAAAATTATATATAAAGATCAAACTCCAAATTAAAAAATGAGGAGTGCTATACATACAAGTCATTTTGGCTTACAAGTCGTATAATTTGGGTGCGTTCTCTCTTTGCTTTCGATCTCTTTCTGTTTTTTTTTTTATTTTCATGGTTCCTAAAATCAAGTTTTGAAATTGTTTTGAAGATGATGGAATTTAAGAAATATACTCGAACGATTACAAAAATACACACAAACAGTTACAGAAATAAACCAAATAATTACAGAAATACACCAAAAGAATTACAGAAATACATCCAATATAAGAGAGAGACAGTATATTTCTTTTTGAAATCTTTTAATGTTTTGCTGGTTAAGGATGAGGCACATGACAGAGACAATCTAAAAAAAAATATAGAAGAACAGAAAACATTATATTGAATAATGTTTTTTCGTTTTTTCTGGTGATTTTGATGAAGGAAAAAGAAAAAACGAAAAGATGAGAAGAAATTTCAATAAAAAAAGAAGGAGGAAGAAGTGGTGTTGATGACGACGATAATGAGAGATAAAAATTACGAAAAAGAAAAAGAAAATACACGGAGAAAGAAAAAGAAGAAGAAGAAGAAGAGAAGAAGGAAGAAGAAGAGGAAGAGAAAGCACGGAAAAAAAATATAAAAAAAAAGTGAAAATATAAATATAAATGACTTGTATAAAAAAATATTTGTATGTAAAAAATAATCTTTAAAAAATAATTGTCTAAGATCAATTAAATATTTGAGGTATGACCCATTTTTTTTTGAGTGGGTAAAAATTAAAAAATAATTAATTTGATGTAAAGTTAATATGCATATGTAACTTTTTGGGTGGGTAAAAATTAAAAAATAATTAATTTGATGTGAAGTTAATAAATAAAAATTATTAAATAATAATTTAATTAAATTTATTAAATTATTTAACCAATTATTACTTATAGATTTCTGCCTTATTGGTGACTACGTTCATATAGAATTTGTGATAGCGGTTCGAAATCTTCGTATTTATGTAGTTGTCGCGATGAATACTACCTAATAATTAATATTTTATATAATATAATTATAGAAAAGTATATGAACCAACTAATAATCAGTCAAGAATGGAATAATATAATTAATTATAATTAATTTTATTAATTTATAATTTAATTTGTTTTTTAAATTATTGTTGACCACGTTTAAAATATGAGGGAAGATATGTTAGTTATAGGAGAGAATTATAAAACAGATACTTTGATCATTAATTAGTTGGGTTTATATAATTAATTATATTTTATTAATGCATAACACATGAAACATAGAAATTATATTCAAAATCATCCAATTTACAAGAAAAAAAAAAACATCCGTGTGCCTATCAGTAGCAACATCCGGTTAAAATTATCGGTACCTCTGATTTACTAGTTGGCTGATTCTTAGCTTATATAGAGTTGGTTCCTAGCATTGTTGTATAATTATTTGTTTTGGAATAATATACTAGCATCCTTGCTTAAAGACATGGATAAATTCAACAATGGATAAATTTCTAATGGCCGCCTAATAAGTTTTTGTTGAAAGGATATATTTTGGTTGCGTCATATAGATATGGCAAATAAAGGATGTATTTTAATATCAATTATTATTATTTGTCTTTTAAAGTTTGTTCTGTTGTGCAAAGCCATTACTGGCAACACTTTTCTTCAATGTCTTACACGTATTCAATCTTCATGCATGCATATGCCTTTGCTGCTGCCAGGTATCAAAACAGTTTTCAGTAAAGAGACACACAAAAACAGAGTCTTAAGTTTATATCTTTTATTTATTTGGAGCTACACAGTTATCCAATATATATTCATGAACCTGGATATGTTTGTTTTGAGTTTGGGGATAATTATTTTCTAAAAGCATTAAATTTTATTTGAAAGACAATAATTAAGAAAATAGATAATATCATTTATGAATAGTAATAATAATGCGTAGAACCATTATATTATTTTTTTCTTTTTCATGGGCTCTAAAAGAGGGACAAAAGTGTCATAATAGCATATGAAATAAAAGAGTTGTAGTAGTGTTATTATTGTTCACATATGATATACCCATACAAATTAAAGAAAATAATGGAGGAAGGTGGTGGTGGAGAAGAGAGGAGGATGAAGATGAAGGCGATGGTGGCCATAGATGAGAGTGAGGGAAGCTTCTATGCTCTAAAATGGGCCCTTGATAACTTCTTCATTGACAATAATAATAACAATGAAGAAGGCAGCATAACGGTGTATCTTGTTAATGTTCAACCCAAATTCCAACAACATATCTACCCTGTTGGAGTTGCTGGAGCTGGTTTGTACCCTAATCCTTATTTTATTTCAATTAACTTTTCATTAGTTTAAAAAAAAAAATAGAAAAAATGAAATTATTAAATTTAGTTTTCATATTAAATTATCACTAGAGGAAGGGCTTGAACCTTCGACCTTGTGGTTAACAGCCACACGCTCTAACCAACTGAGCTACTCCAGCTGCTTGAAAATAATTGAATATATATAATATTAATCTCTATTTTATAAGTATTTATTCAATGTTTTTATTTTCTTTTCCTTCAACAGCATTTTATCCTGCAACTGCTGTTATGGAATCTGTTAGGAAAGCCCAGGAAGAAAGTTCCGCAGCTATTCTCTCTAAAGCCTCTAAGATGTGCAAGGATAAGTTGGTAAAATTCTCACTCAGGTCTATCATAGCCATAACAATAGAAAGAGATAAAACTAAATATAAGAAATTAAAAGGTGCACTATTAGAATGAAAAAGTTACACTAAGGTGCCAATATTATTATTAGGATAAAGGATTGTTTTTGGTTGTTGAGTTAAACTCTAATTTGGACTTAACGATTTAAGCATTTTATTTTAGTTTTAAAAAGTTTTAAATAGGTTGAATGTTATTCCACAAATAAATTTAATATGAATCATTAGTATATTTAAGAGTCAATATAATTTAAGAGTCAATATAATGTTCGATTTCAATACGTAAATAAAATCGACCTATTAATAATTACAATTACTAATGTATAAGTTTTTCGTTAATTATTTGAGTCAAATTTAATTGTAAGACATTCAATTTTTTAGAACTGAAAATAGAACCTTTAAAATACTAGGGATCAAATTAGGATTTGTCTAAAACTTTGAGGGCTAAAATAATTCTTTATTATTATTATTATTATTATTATGAATGAAAATGCAAACAGGTGAAAGCAGAAAGTATAATTTTGAATGGAGACCCAAGGGAAATGATTTGTCAAGCCGCAGAGCAAATGAATGTTAATCTTCTGGTCATAGGTAGCCGTGGCCTTGGCACAATCAAAAGGTTAGTATCGTTGCTCTTAATTAGTTAATTAATTATGTTATTTAATATAATAATTATTTTGATTTCAATTATATCATTATGTATGGTTTTAATTAATTTTGTTACATTATGGTGTGGCAGGGCATTCCTTGGAAGTGTAAGCGATTATTGTGCTCATCATGTCAAAATCCCAATCGTTATTGTGAAGCCACCACCAGAGGATCAAACTAAAAAGCAACACTAATGCCATTTTCTGCTTATGTTTCAGTCATGTTATATATTTTTATGCATGTCTTCAAGTCTTAGTATATGACTTCTTCTTTTTTTTTTTTTTAAAAGACTTTCTCTTTCGGTTGTGTTTGGATTCGCTTCATGCCTACTCCATATATAAGCAGTGTAACTAGTTTCATTTTCAATAATTTGTAATAATTAATAAGGGATGCAGATATATGAAAATTTGTTGTACTGTGTTGTGGTTTATTTTGCTACTTTTTCTTTTTTATTTGTTGTTATGATTTAGAGTGTTTAATTTGGCTTAGTTTCTGAATTTAAAAAGTTTTTTTGGGTCATTTTGTTGCTAGTTTATTTTTAAATTTTTTTTATTAATGTTATATCTAAGAATTCTTAAAAACTTCATATATTTTTTTTAAAATAGTTTTCTCTTCTATAAATTATATAAATTATATTCTGAAGTTTGAAATAAGAGCTTATGGAAGTGAATGACAACTCTATACATATGCATTCAACATAAATATAAAAAGAAAAAAGAATTGAATAAGAATGATGATCTCAACATCTATAAATTAAATAACAATAATAACGTATAAGACTTCAGAATTTTTTTTTTTGTTCCATGAAAATTAAGGTGATATTGGCGTGCAAACCGTGTCAAATATCTGGTAATTTATATTGAACATTTGAAATACACTCACGAATGAAATTCTATCAAACTTATGCCCAAAAAAAAAATGAATAAACAAAATAGTGCTTATCCCTGTGCCATTTTTTGCATGCAACATTATTGTTAACACGCATGGTAGCAACATTACACGTATTCTCAATTTCCTACGTGCATACAACATTTGCAAACAGCAGAAGCTGCCAGGTCTGAAAAACATTTACAAAATGAAATGACACAAAAGCCCTTGGCAAAGAGATAGGGGCAAAATGATCATTACAAGATGGCATATTTTTATCACCTTATTAGTGTGCATTATATGTTACATATATGTGCATAGTGTTAATAGCATACATAGAAAATAACATAGGCATAACAAAGAAAGAAGCAAAGAGTGTGTGAATTGAATTAGTATGATGGAGAAAACGAGTGCTACTACTACCAAAGTTGTTGAAGAAGGTGGGGGTGGTGGTGGTAGGGAAGAGAGGAGGATGAAGATGAAGGTGATGGTGGCAATTGATGAGAGTGAGGGAAGCTTCTATGCACTTCAATGGGCCCTAGAAAACCTATTTGAGAACATGGCTTCTAAGTGTTATGCTTCAACAGCAGAAGAAGCACATGCAGGGATGGTTGAGAATGAAGGAGGAATGGTGTTTCTTGTTCATGTTCAACCAAGATTTGCTGAGTATGGTTACCCTATCATTGGTCCTAATGGTTTGTCATACATAATCTACTTCTAATTGCATACTTATTATCATTAGAGGAAGACTCAGTTATTTTCATGTGAAGTTGAGAATCGATTCTCAAGTATAATATCACATGAAAATAACTGGACGTGAATTTTTATACTTAGTGTATATTTAATGACAATAATTATAATGAGAATTATATTATTGACAACAATTTTTGCAATATCAGTTGAGGATTACGTGAGGAAATCACAAGAAGAAGCATCTGCAGCCATACTCTCACGTGGGTTGCACATGTGCAAAGACAAGAAGGTAAATATCTAAATCATGCATTTCTAATTAACATATATTGCTGTATTACACATAAATCTGTGGAATAAATAGGTGAAAGCAGAAACAATAATTCTAAGGGGAGATCCAAGAGAAATGATATGTCAAGCTGCAGAGCAAGTGCATGTGGATCTTCTTGTTGTTGGTAGCAGGGGTCTTGGCACTATTTCAAGGTACTAAGATTCTAATCAACCTACTAAACCATCTCATGCAAGAAATATTTAAATAGTTATGATTTGTGTTGAGATTAAATGAAAGACAAAACACATGAATCATGCTTGTTGTCTGTGGTTGCAGATTGTTTATAGGAAGTGTAAGTGACTATTGTGCTCATAATGCAAAAGTTCCAATCCTTATTGTGAAACCACCTATCAAGAAGGATACCAAAGAGACGCAAACAAGTGCAGTTACGGCATGATCAGTCATCACTTTCTGAATCAAGAGTGTAAATCATCAAAACTGGTTGTTTCAACTATATACTTAATATGTAACAACAATAAGTTTGATGTATGTGAACCATATATATGTGCTACAATCCTAAAATGAATTGCAGGTGTTGCAATGTTGGATACTACAATTAATGTTGTAACATAAGAGCAGTTAGTTACTCAATAATGTGTATGTGAAGAAATTAGAAAGTAAATCCTGTATGTTTTCTTCTAGGTTTGTATTATTGCATTAAAATTAATGTGCAATCTTTGTATTATTACTCTGGTGTCAAAGATATATATCCATGTATCCTTAACATTTTTTTTACCATCAATAATTAAAGACTAGAACTGAATTATAACCTTTCCTAATTAAAATTGATAGTTTAGTTAGGACTTGACAACTAAGGGCTGAATCAAGTTACACTAAGCATCGAAGTAAAAGAAATTTGTAACTGGTACTCGAACTTCTCCAACATACAATTATAACTTCAAAGACTGTCTGGTAAATGTATATATAATGGTAAATGTGCAACATTTTTTTTATTATTTTGAAATTTCTACTAAATTGTGAATTTGATACAATGTCTCTTTTGGCGTGAATTGTTGGGATAAGTCAATAATACATATTTATGAGAAACTCAGTTGTTTTTTTTAATTATTTTCTAAAAATAATATGGATGAATTAATTTGAAGAGGATTAATAGGAAGTGTAAGTGATTATTGTGCACATGATGCGAAGAGCACAAGGACATTTGTTTCTTTTATGTAAATAGTTAAACCCTTTGTCTATAAGGAATATAAACCTGATTCTTAGTCTCTTAGGCATGTACAAATAATAGAGAGAAGCAAAAAAAAAAAAAAACAGGGCTCTAAATGGTTTATAAAGTTGAATACATATGCCGATAATGATTCAGAAATGTGATAAATCGGTGAAAGAAGAACATATATTTAACATTTCTAACAACAAATCTGTGTCATGCAACTGTACATATCTCATTTCAACAATCTTGTCACGAAGGTTAAGTATCATTAAAATCATTTGCAAGCAACAAAGTATGTAAACTGAGATTAGATTGGTTAGCTCAAAGATTTATCTCAACCTTCCACTAACAGAAGAAGAGTGGAAGTTTGGCTATAAAGAAACCATTGTCTCACAATCTAATACAACTAACTGTTTAAAACATGAACAAAACTAAGATTCTTGGGAAGCATTGGTACAATAGCTTAACCAGCAAAGTCAAAATTATGCTCCTTGTTCAAGATACTCAGGCAACATTCACGTCACAACAGAAAATATTGGTTTGTATTTGATCATCATTCCAAGAAAACCAGCTTCATTGGTGCCAAACAATGTGAAATTGGCAAACCGAAGCATTGTGAACCAGATTCCAACTCTTTCATCTTCCTAGTACATAACCAGGAACTGACCACAACTATATCAAGACAAAATCTATAGCATACATGAGATAATTCAGTGTGTGAGAAGCTACTGGGACATAAATACCTATCTTTCCCACCCTCCTAGTCTTGTTCCAGGGTCATAGTTTGTGAATAGCCTAAACTCATTTCCAAGTTTGCTCGAGTGCTGAGGTCTGAAACCACAAGGATGCAATCCCAATATCTCGGATGCCCTTTCTTTCTGCACTTCACCTGCAATTAATTGAAGTACAATAATTAATATATCTTCAAATGAGGGTTAAAAATGGGTGGAAATTTTCATGTATGAACTCCATGAATAAACTATGGGTTCGAGTGCTTTGATACGAAAGATAACAGGATTAAATCTGTTGATACCTGTGAGTAGAAGCAAAAATGATTCTCCAGGTTGTATGAGCACAGAAATTGTTTCACCAACTTTCTCCAAGCACTCTTTGCTCTGTTACCAAACAATGAACTCAATAAGATCATCAACCAGCACAAGGTTTTCAAAACTGAAATAACTTGTATTACATATATATATACACACACACACGCACACACAATGGATCCTCATTCATTTTTCAGCCAAAAAAATTTCAGCAATCAATTTAACTCTCACCAAGTAAGGAGGATCTGCCACTACTATTTTGAAGGAATGCTTCAACTCCGGTGGCAACTCCTCAGGGTGATTGTAGTCATAAAATGTGTAATCACTTCCGTACTGCTCAAAACGTTTGTCATACTCAAGAAGTTGTGCAGGAACATTAGGATCCATGTTCTGAAGATTCAAGAAAGGAAAATTTTTTAAATATCTGACAAAGCAAAAACAAGAACTCAGAAATGGCATCAAACAAATTAAAACAACTCAACAAACCACATCAACATACATTTTATCATTATTACAACTGAGGCATTGGTCATTGATTTCTTCACTCAAAAGGGGTTTGAAGTTGTAACTATCATCTTCAATTCTTCACCAAGATAATCAATCCTCTACACTACACTTACACTAATCTTAATATTGAAGATAAAGCAATGCAGAACTTGAAGATTAACACATCGCATATTTCCAAACTATTTCCCAATGAAAGTGACTAATAATAATAATAAAAATCTATATTCACCGAAAAATTTAAACATTTGATTAAAAACATTAGCTTTGCACTTTTATCACAAATCAGTAACATTTGAACCCAAATGAACATTGAAAAAAAAAATTTAACTGAAATTCTAAAATTCAAAATAAAAAAAAGGAAAACAAGAGAAATAATAAATTACCTTGAGATAAGCATAGAGGGTAGGGCAAGCGATGCAGGCAACGGGAGAATTGACGCTGCCATTGCAGAGCTTGAGGACCTCTTCAGCTATGGTCTTCGCGGTCTCCGCGCTGTACCAGAACTGACTCAACCTCCAATCCTCCGAAACCAGAGAAACCTTGGATTCTTCGACGGCGGTTGCGGTTTCTCCTTCTGCAGCGGCGGAGTGGTGGCTCTGCTGCTCGGAGAGGAACTCCTTGAGTGCGGCGAGGGCATGCGAGCTGAGAACAGG
This sequence comes from Arachis hypogaea, assembly GCF_003086295.3. Classification (NCBI taxonomy): domain Eukaryota; kingdom Viridiplantae; phylum Streptophyta; class Magnoliopsida; order Fabales; family Fabaceae; genus Arachis; species Arachis hypogaea. Next base: position 99,971,807 of record NC_092037.1, on the reverse strand, counting down.
CGCGTCGTCATCGTCATCGACTTCTTTTAACGAGTGCGGTAGCGCGCTGGACTCAGTGAGTCCATTGAGCAAGTTAGGGTTCAGCTCGAGTTGGTCCTTCATTTCACGTTGATCTTCTGCCCGTCAGCGCGTGTTAATACTTAAGATAGTGTTTGCCTGTTTGGTTGATCTCCGTGTCTCTTTAGACATGGTAAGAGACATGGTGACACGTGTCTCTGTTTGATTTATTAAGAGATAATTTTTTTATAAACACAAAAAAGGAGCGATAGACATAGAGATACTAAATTTATGTACCTCTCAATAATGGAGACATTAAAACATAATTTATGAGACACTACTCTTTTACAATTTTATCCTTATTTAATTTTTAAAATTCTAAATTCATCCCCTATCCTCCCAAATCTATCTCCAGTTCTTCTCTCATGCATGCTTCCCTCTGCAATTTTTCATTGTTCTTAGCATCTCCATCCTCTATCCTTTCTCACCGCCGGCTGTCGATCGCCTCTATCCTTTCTCATGCGACAAATTAAAATTTTTGTTGATTTTATTAAATTTAATTTAAATTACCATATCCCTTTTGTATTTGGTTAAAGATTATAGTGATATTAATGTTGATGATAACTGTGAAAGAAAAATTGGGCAAAAATAATGAAAGAGAAAAATGGTGAGAATAAAATTGATATTTTAGTAAAATTGAATGGTATATTTTATTGTGTCTAAATTATCAAACAAAATAAAAAATTAAGTATTTTTCTGTGTCTATATATTTACATGTATCTGTGTCTATATTTTTATTATTTTGAGAAAACCAAACACAGCCATTAGAACTGGATAAGGACGTTTTTTTTTAAAATAAAATAAAAAAAATTATTATTTTTCTAAACATAATTTTTGAATTTTAATTTTTTAAATGTAATTTTTTTTTTGTATAGCAAGTTCGCATTACTCTTCTTTAAACTTTTTTTGAAGTTTTCAAAATGCACGTTTTTAAATTCATATATAGATTTATAAACAGTATATAAAAGCACACAAATATACACACAATAAATATGACTTTTTTAATTATAAATTAAAAAAAAATAATCTATATTTAATAATGACAATTATTATTATCGTCTCTAAAAATACACAAATACATCAAAATAAGTTATATTTAATAAGAATTTTTTTAATTAAAAAAAACTATTTCTCAAAAATAAATTACAATGGCAACTGTATTTTTCTTTCTTTTTCACATTTTTTGCTATTTTTTTACTAATTTTTTAATGAAGCAATTTTCCGGATTTTTTTTAAACAAAATACAGTTTAAGATTTAAATTATCTACTCTGTTTTTAAGGTGAATCTCTCTGAAAACGAACGTAGCCCGTAGTCGTAGAGTTGTATAGAGGGTTTTCTTTTTTTTTGTCAGGAGGGTTTTCTTTTTTTCGGTTTTTGTCAAAATTTGAACAAAGCATTTTTTTTTTAAAACATCTGAAACCGTTTTTTTTTTCCTACAGAAACCCCTTCTCATGGTAAACTACTCTTAACAAAAATGCAAAATGTCACTAGTTAACAAATTTTATATGGATTCAATTCCTTATCATCTTTCCTGTTTCTATAATGATATTCAACACCTTTTCTGGTCGGAAATCATATTCAACACGTACATATTTAAATTTCAGTGTTATTTGAAATGGATAACTCTATCAATTTAAGAGTTTATACAAAAAATAACCTGGCATTTTACACAGATGCATACATAGATCATGAATGACACTATGACAGCAAGCCATTAGGTTAAATTGGTAATCCTAACCTACATATACAAAAATGTGTACAACAAATGCAAGACCTATTGCAAGAATTGCTTATCATTGCTGCATCTGTATTCCTTGGCTTTTGAAACTACATTTGTTTGTTTACGTGAATCTCCAAAGAACAAATCAATTACATGCACATTTGATTCAACATCCTTAATCCAATTCATCAACTTCTTGTGAACGTCAAGGGAGACAAGATCCTTGCTCCTAAGTAACCGTACCAACTCCTCTACTTCCTCCATATCTCCTTTACTTTTCAAGTATTCAAAAATGGCAGCCAAAGATTCCCAAAATTGCATCCAGTGATGCTCCACTTCACAGACAGAAATGGCTTCTTTGATATATTCAATAGCCATTGAAAAATTACCTTGTTCAATATACCCACATGAGAGATAGGACCAAGTCTTTGAATTTGGCTCTCCGTTGTTTATGATTGTCCAATCAACAACAGATTCAGCTGCCTCCATATTGCCCTTCTTGCTGTAAGCTCCAATAATCAAGTTTGGAATCCGAATATCAAAACCCAGATTTTTAGATTCCCAATTCTTAAATATATTCTCAGCACTTTCAAAGTCATCAAACTTAAGAACTGAAGCAATTACAGCTAAATAAGCTCTACTGTATAACTTCCCATCTGTTGTTAAAATTTTCCATAACCTCATCACTTCTTCTTTCTTGCCTATCGCTGCATATCGAGTCATAAGGAAAGTAAGGGCCACTCTCCTCTTTTTGTTAGTTATGAGCCTCTCTGATTTCTTTAAGACATTAAAAGCTTTATCAAAGAGTCCTTGTTTCCTATAACAATTGGCTGCAATAGCATAAACAGTCCAATCTAAATGCCAGTACTGAATCCAATTATGCTCTAACTGTGCGAGAAGCTTGTCAATTCCCTCCGTATTAGAAGTGGCAGCGTAAGCACTTATCAGGGTACCAAATGTATAGCTATTGAAATTAATACCCTCTTCTTGCATTTCACATACCAAATTTTCCAATTTGTCATAGTTCTGTGTTTGATAGTAGAGATTAAGCAAAACATTTCTTGACAAAATCGACCTTGCAAAACCCAAAGCTCTCATCTTCTCCATGATGCGCTCTGCACTACCCACATCCCTAGCATGAGCACAGCAATTAAGAAGAGAGCTGTAACATTCTCCAGTTCGTAAGTACTTTGGAATGCTATTAAAATAGAATTCTGCTTCTTCTAGTCCATTAACTTTCCCAATCAAGTCCAATCTTATCGCAAGATCTCCAGATTTATGTTTGGAAAATCCTTTCTCAAACATCCATGTCGATACCTGTAGAGATGATTCATGTTACTCAATAGAAGGTAAATGAAAAGGCATAAAAAAGCCAACACACCTACTGACATGCAAAGTTTGTTGCTGTAATAGCAGAAGAATAAAGATAAGGCTATAGAAGATCCCAAAACTTGAGAGAAAGAAGCATTATTTTGAATCTTAGTCACACAATCAAATCAACCCACAACTTCCAGGGAATCAAAACAGAGATATACCATTCTTCTAACGTTGAACAAAATTGTCAACTGAACACTGAGAAATGACACCCTAAAATGCAATTCATTAGTCATTTTTAACAAAGGTTAGACCTTCAAAACACATCCCAGTGAAACACTTTCAAAATTGTAATGTCTAATTCTTCTAATACAAATCTCCCTAATAATTCTCAAATTTCTTGTATACTCGCACCAATTGGATATGCAGCTAGATCAAAATTTATCCTATACTATGATTGAATAGAAGGGGGAAAAAACCACAAATTTAAATAATTTAATTAACTATTAAAAGTAATTAGTAGTAGCAAAAACAATACCTCGAGGGCGTTTCTATATCTTCTGCGTGATCTGAGTTTCCTGATAACAGATAGGAGTCTGTTGTAGTTAACAGTTCCGCCATCTCTAATCCACTTCTCGATTATCGGAACCACCAAGGACGGCGATTCAGGAGCCGTGAAGATCCGACGGTATAAGTCGCGCAAAGGAAGCTTCTGGAAAAATGGTGTCCTCGGAACTGAAACGACGCTGCTTTGTTCCTTCTTGACTGTTAATAGGCTGGAGGTGGCGGAGGACTGTGAAGGAAGCTTAGGGGTTGCAAAAAATGAAAACCGTTTTATAAATTGAAATGATTTATGTGAAATGCTGAGGATTTGTGTAGCAAAACTCATCTAATCTAAGAGCCTAGGAAGAAGGGTTATAGTGGAGAATTAGAAACATCTGCAAAAGCTTGAGGAAGATGAGAGAGAGAGAGAGAGGAATAAGAAAGAGAACATGTTGGTACAGTTTAAAGGAACACTGAAGAACCGATGTGGCTGAGCAGAGGCTAATATTGACGCCGGAGCTGGAGGAGGCGGTGTTGCGACGGCTGTGGCTGCAACCACGTTGATAAGCTTGGGTTTAGTTGAAAAACTCATCCAAGTTGTTCAAGCTTCTCACTGATCTTGAATTTTTATTCATCGTTTAACAATTTCCAAATGCTCCATTCCTTCATATCAAAATAATCATTTCAGTCAAAATAAGCATAAATAATCAATTAACTCTACTGAAAATATAATTTATAACACTCATACAATGCACCCATCAATGGTTATGTCATTGCTATCATCTATGTGAAAAATAAAATACAATACAATGAAACATCAACTAAAAAATAATATAGCAGGGGTAGCTGGACATATTATTCATAGCAGCAGCAAATAGCAAATAGCAAGCATTTGTGTAACAGATTTAACTCGAATTGAAGTCCACCCAAATTGAGAATACTCAAACACACTCAAATATACAATTAATCACATACTCAAATACAGAGAACACAAATGCAAAAGAGAAGACAAGCTGCAGAACACGCTGAAATATACCAAAAACTTCATCAGAGCAGCAGAACTTTTCAATAAAAATTCATATAAGTCCATACAACTTCATATAAAACTGCAACAAAAAAAAAACATGAACGCAAAAGAGAAGACAAGCTGCGAAAGAGAAGAGAAGAGACGACAACACAAACGTGAACATGGAGAAGAAAAGAGAAGAGAAACATTGGCTTGACAAGGATACATGAACTGAAAAACGTGCCTACGAAGATGAAGGTGTGACGGCGATTAACCTTGGTCACAGTGGTCCGACGACGGCGACGCGGTGGTGGTACTGGCGGCGATGACAGGGGCTTGGCTTCAACTGGAGCTCTTCGATGGTGACCTGTGATTGAGAGGAGAGGGAGGTGAGAAGAACAGAGGATGCCCTGATTAGAAATAGCAAAAGGGTAAAGGTTCTGAAAACCGAACCGGTCATCGAACCACTTTAGCTACTGGTTCCCTGATTTATTGGTTCAACCGAAATAACCGTTTTATAATAAAATAATAAATAAAATACAAATAAACACATTAAAACATAATTATAATTTACTTTATATATATATATATATATATATCAACAAAATGTTGGTGATAGCTAAATTCATTGTTTGCCTTCTCTTAAAGATTATATAACTTGGTTTATTGTACAAACAAGAAAACCTCATTTTGAAACATATGCACAGAATAACTGAAGGATAGGACCATGCTAATACAAACTGGAATTTTTGCACTAAAAGGCCTCTTCAAACCCACACATTCAACAAATTATTAAAAAAAAGTACATACCTTGCATTAAATCAAGCAAACATTACAATTTGTCTTGATATTAGTTCACTCAGTCCTAAGAATACATAAGTTAAGCACTTTAATCAAACAAACAGAAAGAAATAAGTATGCAAGAGAGTTACAGCTCATTTGGTTTCCATTTATAAGCTGTGACATATACTATGATAAAGTCTTTACAAAGATATTCTTCAGGAACATAAAGTTTTTAACAAAAGAAACATAAACCAAATAAGCTCTCTTACAAAATTAGCATAAACTCACAAGCTCTAATTTAAGAAGATGATCACATGGGTGAAACCCACGACACTTCAAATTCACTGTAGACAGCAAAAACAATAAAAGAGTGCATAAAAGATATCATCTTAGTCCAATTTGCTTCATACCAAAGAATAAAATGTAACAAGCATGACTTTGACATTAACCTGGAGACGGTCTAAAGAAATATGCCAGGACGTACTGGATGCGACTTCCTTCCTGTCACACTCACCTGATTATAATGAAAGGTATACATGTTATGTCGCTATAATTTGCATTCATGCATAAAACTTAGGGTGAGTATGTTAACAGAATCAAGATGGGGGAGAATGTTTCATAGATGAGATTTGTGTATAAAATTTTATATAAGTTCTCACGCAGGAAAAGAGAAATGATTTATTTTCCTAAAGAATTTGCTAAAGGTCCCCCCTAACAACTAAATGACAGAAGAAAAGGAGCACATTGATATGCTGCGTGTAATATATTTATTGCCTAAAATTTGCATAACACTGTGTTCTCCTCCATCTTAGGCTTTTCTACCCCATTTTTAATTTTTACTTCTTACCACTCACACTTAACATACTCCAGTTAAGTAATACATTTGCCGATTCAACTTACCCTTTCAGCATTTCCTTCATCAACATTACCAGCATTGTCATCACCTTCATCTTTTCCTTGCATTACATTTCTTATCATGCCAAGCACAGTATCTCCGGGTTTCAAAGCCACCAGTTTGGCTAAGAAGTTCACCTGCACTGACAGAAATTTTAAAAATGCATATATGAAGGTTTTTTTTAAACAAACAAAATGTAGTACACTTTTAGGTTTCTGTATAGATGAAGTAAGACAAAAGTAGAGTATTTTAAATAATATTGCCCTTCAAATGAGCACCACGTTAAAATCAAAATAGGGAAACTACATATCAAGCACACCTCCGGCTCAGGAAGAGTATATAATCCGAAGGGCTGACCGGTGGAACAGAGTTGGCGCCGGCGGGGCAGTAGCTGCGGGACGGAGGCAGGAGGCGAGACCGGTGACGGTGGTTTCGAAGCACAAACGGTGGCTGCACGATCGAGGGAAAGGAAGTTGCGACAGTGACTCCGAAGCTTGATGTTGCGACAGTGACTCCGAAGCTCGATGTTGCGACAGCGGCGGTAGCAGGCCGGTGGCTGGACAGAAGTCAGGGAGTGAGGGAGGAGCTCGGTGACGATGAGAGGAAGGAGCAGCTCAAGGTCGAGGGTGATGGGAGGAGTGCTGCGCGTTTCGCCGTTTTGGAGTGAGGGTTGGGGAATGGTTAGGGTTCCTCAATCCAAGCAGCGCGGTTTTTTGGAAAAATTCAGAAAACGGCCGGGTTCCGGTTTGGTTCGACGGACCGATTCCCGGCCGATTTGACGGTCTAATACCGGTTTTCAAACTTCCAGTTTTAGCATCTGTTCAAATCGTTTTCTCCGTCGATTTGGGATTCAATCGATCCGACCGACCGGTTTGAATCGGCTTTCAAAATCTTAAACTTAGAGAATCATAAATTCAGAATAATATTTTGGACAGAAATTTATTTAAATTTTAATATTTTTATCTCAATGCCTTGCAACAAATGCTATTTAAGTGGTTTTAAGCTTTAAAAAAAATTGAAATGATTTTTTAAATTTTTAAAAATATTTTAAAAAAGATAAAAGTAATTTAATATTTAAATATTTTATATAAAAATATTTTTTATTTATTAATTATATTTAAATAAAACAATATAATTTTTTTAATAATCTAATAACACTCAAACAAACTCTAATATATATTACCATTTTTTGTGTGCCTACTATTAACATATTCTTTTCTTTTTTGGTGACTAAACTATTACCAATTTGCCATGAATCAACCATCAAATATTTCAAACTCAAATTTCCTCAACCAAAAGTAATTACATAATACTGATTTCCCATCCTTTTACTTTCTTTCTATCAAATTAAATTTGAACTGAAACATCTTAGAAAATTTAACAGTGATACATAGATCATAAATGTAAACCAAATGTTGGTCCTAAACTTTATTGTTGAAAAGATGTGTACACCAAGTGTAAACCCTAATTCATGATCTGACTAATTGAGACTTGAGAGTCATCCCTTAACATTTTATTGTTGGCTATGGCAGAAGTCAGGGTTGTTTCCATCTTCCTCTGGCTCTGAAATTTCACCAATTTGTTTATGTGAATCGCCTTCCAGCACATCAGTTGCAGGCACATTTGATTCCACATCCTTAATCCAACTCATCAGCTTGTTATGAACATCAAGGGAGATAAAATTCTTGCTACCGAGTAACCTTATCAAATCCTCTGCCTCCTCTATATCTCCATTAAATTTCAAGTACTGAAAAATGGCAGCTAAGGATTCCGGTAGTGGCCTCCACTTACACCCTTCACAGATAGAAACAGCCTCTTTCATACATCGAACAGCCCTCGCAAAATTTCTTTGTGAAATATATCCAAACAAGAGCCATGACCAAGTCCATAAATTTGGCTTTCCTCCCTTCATGATTGTCCTATTAACAATGGCTTCAGCTTCCTCCATATTGCCCTTTCTGCTGTAAGCTGCTATCATCAAGTTTGGAATAAAGAAATTTTTTAAATACCGGTTTCTAGATTCCCACTCGTCAAAGATAATCTTAGCAAGTTCGATGTCATCCAACTTGAGAAATGAATTTATTACAGCTGAATAATAGTCACTTTTGAGTAACTTCCCATCCATCTTGTAAATATTCCACAACCTCATCACTTCTTCTTTCTTCCCTATTGTTGCATATTGAGTCATAAGGTAAGGAAAGGCCTCTTTCCAGATTGTAGAACTCGCACGCTCCTCTGATTTCTTTAAAGCATTAAAAGCTTTATCATGAAGCCCGAGTTTGCCATAAGAATTGGCTGCCACAGCATAAACACTCCACCAATCTGCATGTTGGGAATACGATGAATCATCTTCTAACTGTGCAAGATGTTTGTCGATTCCCTCAATATCAGATTTGGCCGCATATGTATTAATCAAGGTGGCAAATGTAAATCTATCGAATTTAATACCCTCTTCTTTCATTTCAAGCAACAAATTTTCCACTTTGTCATAGTTTTGTGTTTGATAGTAGAGGTTAAGCAAAGGATTTCTTGCCATAGTAGACCTTGCGAAACCCAAATGTTTCATCTGCAGCATGATCCTTTCAGCTTTATCCACATCTCTAACTTGAGCATAGCAATTAAGAAGAGAGCTGTAACATTCTGCAGCTCTTAAGTCTGTCGGAATGCTATCAAAATAGGATTCAGCTTCTTCTATTCCCTTAACCTTTGCAATCAAGTCCAGTCTTATACTAAAATCTCCAGATCTAGGTTCAGAGTATCCTTTCTCGGACATCCAAAATGATACCTGCAAACACGGTTCATTTTAACAAAGATCCCAAAACTCAACCCAGAAAAACATAGTATCTTTAACATTTGAATCGCATTTTGCAGCTAGATCATGACTCAACCTAAAGTTCGAATAAATAATATTTTTATTAATTAATTAACGACTAATTAGTAATTAACGATGATGAAGATACCTCGAGGGCGTCTTTATATCTTTTGCGTGACCTAAGCTGCTTGATAACGAATAGCAGTTTATCGTAGCTAAGAGTTTGGCCATCCTGAACCCACTGCTCGAGAATCGTAACAACCGGGTGAGTTTGATCTCTCACATGGAAGATCCGACGGTACAAATGCTGCGGGAGATGAAGGACGGCGCTTTGGTTCTCCTTCGCCGTTGAGAGGTTGGAGGTGGAAGGGGCAGAGGTTGCGTAGGTCACGGAAGAACGAGGAAGAAGACGTAATGCGGATTTCAGACGGCTGAGTACTATCATTTCTTATTCGGAATTCAGAGAGAGAGACGAAGAAGGGTTGCAAGATGCAAGTTTTGTTCTTCAGCAATGGAGTTGCAGTGTGAGCGTTTGGAATAGTAGTGAAATATTGTTTGCGAATACTGCGGAGTGAGCTGTGAGCAACAGCATTTGGTCTCAGTGGCAAAGTTGTAATTCGATGTAACTTCACAAGAAAGAGGTGAATGATTTTGGAAAATAAATCTAAAAACATTCTTAGTATTCGTTAGATTCCCTATCTGAACATTATTACTTCCACAGTCCACACAATTAGTAGCTAAACAAAAATGATTAATATTCTTGGCGACATTTCGTACATAGCATTTAAATAGGGTAAAATTTCAAATCTTTAATTTGGTACCGCAACACGTAAATAGATTGCTTTATGTAAACCAACATACAAAAACAGAGAATTATTGATCGCATTTGTTAATACCTCTCATTCTGAATTCAGTCAATATGTGATTATGGATCAATTTTATATTTTGGCAAATAAGCCACTTTGAGTACGAAAACATCTTCATAGAACCGTTGAATATCAACATAGTACTTATAAGTTATAAACCTATTTTAACCCCCTGTTTTTGTGACTAATTCAAGTTCCTCATAGCCAAAATTGTAGACTCAGCATTTACTCTGCAGTGGAAATGCTTTTACCTAGTTGAATAATGACAAAAATCCTCACATGTGCAATCAAGAAAGGAATAACTTCTTTTAGTGTCCTAGAAAAATCCTCTTACTACATGTGAAATATTGAATTATGTTTATAATATACTAGAAAATAAGAAAAATAAGGAAATAGCATCATGATGTTAGATACATGCACGTTGGAAGATTTTTAGCTAGGGAAAATGATCCTCTTTATTATCAAACATTAAATATTGATTTGCAATTCCTATACATCCATTCACATCAAGAGTTGTAATTTTGTCAGAACAGGACTTTGAGAGTTCCTCCAGGCATTTATCAGTCACACCAGTTATTCCAAACAAGCTGCAAACATTTCCTTTCAACACATTAGCAAGATAAGAGTTTTTTAAGGTAAAAAATAAATATAAAGAGGCTCAATTTACATTGTTGCTGTAGCAAGGACATATATCTATATATGTAAGCAACAAGCGTGTGCATATGTCACTGCATTACTTTAGACATTGCACCACCAATACCATATATGCAAGTTCAACAAATTTCTCAAGTTGACATACCTTAGAAATTCAAGAGGTACAGTTTTGTGCAATGGATATAACTCCTTTATCCGTCACTCGGACACACCTAGCAATCAAAATGAGATCTAGCTCGATTACTTTTATATATTAGAAAGTTGCATATATTACAGTTAATGCTTCATTTACCATGTCAAATTCAGAGATGCAAGGTTCTTGGACTTAGAAATATAGGAAAGTCCTTCATCTGAAAGATTCTACAAACCAAAGTTTTTTTTATCAGAGGTCAATATTTGATATGTTTCTGCCTAGAAATCTCAGTAATCTGAAGATTTTACCTGTGCACCACAGAGATCCAAAAACTTGAGATGCTCTAGAAGGCATATTTTCTTGTAAGCTTCATCTGTGAAACTAAATCAGAGTAATGATGTGAATTAATCCAATTCAAGGTCAAGACAACATTAACAATGCCAACCTAGACAATGCATAGAGATTCAAACTCTGAAGAGATAGGCATTTGTGCAATAATTGCTTCAACCCATCATCTGTTATCTTGATACACCTATGAACGAAATCATGAGATATAAAGTACCATCATAGAGGTATAAAATTATAATTTACTCCAATGTTAATTTTAATCATCTAAGCGTACAGCTGCTTGATATATTATTAATATGAAATGTAAAAAAGCCAAAATGTTTGCATCTTGCATGGAACAGGAGTTACAAACAAACACAGGCATCTAACATGCCAGCATACATTTTCAAACTATGCATAAACGTTTTGAAAGACATCTACAAATTTTCATAATATGAAAATTGTTCTTTATAATCGCATAATGTGTTTGATGATACAGAAGCTGTTATAAATCAATGCAAATACCTAGTCAGATTCAGTGACACTAGTTCTGGATAATTCTCAGCAACACATTGTAAGCCACGGTCTGATATATTCTGCAATTATTAAATTCAGATAACTAGTTCAGAAACAATTGTTGAAGACATGAATACGAATTCTCAACACCTCAGTTTAGTTCAACACATAACTGTAATTACAAAACTGCACTAAGACAATAAGCTTCAACTCTTCATCTGTCACAACAAAGAGGCTGAAATTACAGTTCCAAATAACTCACTGTCATTCATTTAAATAATAGCTTTGCTGACTCCATTTAAATAACTCACTCTCCTTGGATTGAACTTTGAGTTCAAAATTAAGGATATAAACAGTTAATTTAAATGTCATAAGAAAATATTAAATCACCTCACATTCCAGTAGATGGAAAGTTTTTCAGCTGAGGGCAGCAACTGGTTATTGCTTCAATTCCTGTATCTGAGATTTTTTGGCAGCCATTGAGATTTAAAGACTCCAAGCATTGAAGAGATTCAAAGCACTAGAAATGCTTGAAAACTTTGGTTAGAATGGAAGTCAGAAGATAATTTACATCGTAAGGTAGTTGTGCAAATATTGTTAATTAAGGTTATCTTCTTTCTTTTAAAATGAAAAGAAGTAACTGATTGTTATTTCAGAACTGAAAATATCAACTTAGCAAGCATAACAGATAGACATAGTATTCACTTTAGATGAAAAAGAATCTGTTACCTTTTGCTTAATAAGGATGAGATGCGAGTCTTCAACGTCTCGCGCAAATTCGAGGTCAATCTTCTTTACATGGTGATATCTAGGCTACAACAACCAAGCAAATTTCATCCCAAAAGTCCAAAACACCATTAACTAAAATATGCTGAAAAAACAATTACAAAGGGGAAACTAAAAAAAAAAGGTTCAGGAAAGTCCTTCATAGTATCTCTAATCTTTACTTTGAAAATCTAAAGTTTACAACAGTTACTAACTGCAGCATCATCAATATAATCATCACACTTCACAGGACAAAAAGAGTTTAACTTGGACACATTTTTAGTATCATTTCATCTATCCTACATATTCATCAATCATATATTGCCAAATCCCTAAAAGCTTTATCAAAGAGTCCTTGTTTCCTATAACAATTGGCTGCAATAGCATAAACAGTACAATCTAAATGCCAGTACTGAATCCGATTATGTTCTAACTGTGTGAGAAGCTTGTCAATTCCCTCCGCTTTAGAAGTGGCAGCGAAAGCACTAATCAGAGTACCAAATGTATAGCTATTGAAATTAATACCCTCTTGCATTTCACATACCAAATTTTCCAATTTGTCATAGTTCTGTGTTTGATAGTAGAGATTAAGCAAAACATTTCTTGACAAAATCGACCTTGCAAAACCCAAAGCTCTCATCTTCTCCATGATGCTTTCTGCTCTATCCACATCCCTAGCATGGACATAGCAATTAAGAAGAGAGCTGTAACATTCTCCAGTTCTTAAGTACTTTGGAATGTTCTGCTTCTTCTAGTCCATTAACCTTCCCAATCAAATCTACTCTTAACAATTTGAATAGGAAGTGCAATTTTCCCTTCCCTTTGTTTTTGATTGAATCAGAACTTTGCATCAAATATAACAAAACCATATCATATGTTTAATTTTTTCTTAACAATTTTTCTTAACAATGCTGCATAATTTGGCACCCCCCAGAAAGTGTATTCTTGCTGATGATGAGTCAACTGGAACAATTGGCAAGTGTCTATCCAGCATCGATGTTGAGAAAGTTGAAACTAACAGGCGAGCTCTCAGGAAGCTCCTCTTCACTCCTGGAGCTCTTCAGTATCTCAGTGAAGTTATCCTCTTTGAGAAAACCATGTCTTGTTAGCTTAATATGTGTTAAAATAGTTTGTTATGATGATGACTTGATTTCACTTTGTCATGCTTAGTTTCTGTGTTTTCCTGTTGCATGTCTGTCTGACTTTTCAGCTAATGATCATGAATAGAACCAGCTAGGCTTGGTAATAATTAGTCATGTAGTTCCACCTATTTAGTGTTTTATTTGTTGGCATTTATGACTGTGTTTTATGTGATTATCTGATTGATGGATCTTATGTAAAACTAACTGTATTATGCTGGTTCTTGTTCAATAAAGTGTTAGATAATTAGCATATCTTAAATTCTTAACTGGATTAAAAGTAACTAGGAATTGAATATTTAAATCAGGCTTGGCTGCTTTTTTTGTTCCTTGACTTCTTTTTTACGTGAATCAAGCAGTTCTATACACCACTTATCGAAGAAGCTTATACAAAAACTTCCATTCAAGTTACATGGACTTGCTGTTAGATCAACTTTCCATCCATCTCATTCTATTTTCTTTATTTGTACAAAGCAGAGTGTTCGTGTGTATGATTTATTGAAGATTAAGCTCATAAAGAAGCTAGATACTGGGCTCCGTGAAGCCTCATCTATTGCAGTTCATCCTGGAGGTATGATTGTTTATTTTTATTTATTGATAACAAAAGAGAGAATTTCATTAGTTAATAGAACAAACAGTACACAGGAGTCAAGGAAAAGATATCTTCCCTAAGCCATAAAAATAAAATAAAAAAGAAAACCATAGAAATCAGTGAACTGTAGCTTCCCAATCTCATAATGTCTAAGAGGGAAAGTTCTCTGAAAAGTCATTAATATGCTTTGCACCAGATAGACACTAAACGCCTAATTCTATCCCAAACAATAACATTTCCTAAGGATCTAGGAGGTGTGATTATTGTTGTTATGCAGATGTTGCATAATCAATTAGTTTTTCATAAAAATGAAATTATTTCTTCATAATTACTTGTCTGTATGCTCTGTTTATAGGTGATAATTTAATTGTTGGGAGCAAAGAAGGGAAGCTGTGTTGGTTTGATATGGACCTTTCATCTAAACCTTATAAAACTCTCAAGTAAGTTTTGTTATTAGCTAGTGAATGAGCTAAATATTACTTCACTGCATTAGCATTCATCTTACCCCCTTTGTTTGTTCTTTTGTTTGCAGGAAAGAAGTTTTGCATCTTTACAAGTACAAGATGAAAGCAAGAGTTATTATTAACAACAAATTATTGTATTCTAAATATAAAGCTCTAGAGTATTTCAAGTAAAATGGTCTTGAAAAATAAGTTTATTCATAATTGCTTTATGAACTTGAAGCTGACCGGCACAGAATGACTTTTACTATGTTAGTTGTCTAAAATTGGAAGTGGTAGAAATGCTCTAGGCATTGAAGTAGAAGGGAAATGTGCAACTGGTTCTCAAAAATTGGAGTAATATCCTAGTGTAATAATTGTGAGACTTTATTTTATGATTGATGTTGTACTTTGTAGCTTTATATGATTATTTGTATTAAGTTATATTGTATTATATAACTTAAGATAGATCAATTATATTTTATAAATTCAGGATATGTTTGAACTTTGCTATTGCTCATTCTTTGGATTAAGTTATATTGTATCTATCATATCTAGCAATAATTAGTTACGATAATATATAGGTCACTAATAACTTATATTAACTAACAAAGTAAAGAAAATTAGTAATATTGAATTGTAACATGTAGAAGAAGAATAAATTAGTGTATCAACTAATGAAATATAACTCAGTAACCACTAAACCATTTACTTGCACAATTTCGTACTATTAAACTACCATCATTCAGACAATCAAACCAAATCAATGAAAAATATAACTAGCCACATTACTAAGCACATTAATCAACCATAACTACACAAGTATATGCAAATAATTTGAGTTTTATAGTTAATGGAATTGGAAACAAAACAGGAATTTGTTGCTTCTAATTAGCCCAAACAAATAAGTAGAGCCTAGAATTGGCGCAATGAAACAGAGCACTATATAGTTGTAATTGTTGCTGTAACAATATATAGTTCAACCTGAATATTATCATGCTGCCACTCCACAAACTTTTACCACGAAATCCAATGCCACTCCACAAACTTTTACTACGAAATCCAATGCAATGTATAAGATCAAAACTCAGAATGCCATTATTGGAAGTAGTCATTTAGACAGCTCATGCAAATATCAATTAAATCAAGAACCAAAATTATAAGCCTTCAATATAACCTTCACGCAATTAAATTGCCATGCTAAACTCAGCAGTCAGCAGGGATCCAAGAATGATTCATGATGCAATCAGCATTCCGAAACGTGTCTTTGTAGGTTTTCAATTATTTAATGTACACTTAAGTGCCATTTGTTGAGCTTAAATGAAAGGAACAATTAACACTTAATTCGTGGCTTTTTTATACACTTTACTTAAAATAATTCTACCATATTTAAAAAGAAAAAAGAAAATCGAACTGAATGATACAAAAATAAATTACAGGTATTGATTGTGTTCCTAAAGGTCATATATTTATACTCAAAACATCGTACATTTCCTAGAGCTACAATTTCTACTTCTTGCTTCTTCCTGTTTACACATGCAATCTGGCATGGGAAGCGTATAAAGAGAAGCACCAGGCTTTTTCAACTCGATGCCCTTTTGATCACTGTGATAAAGCATGCCTTTCATTTGTTGTTTGAAAACTTCCCACCTGCATAATTATGCATAAATTAAAACATCAAGTTATGAGAATGGAAGTTATCGATATTGAAATAAAAGTAACTTAAGGATGGTTGGCAGCCTGGAATAACAGTAACATGAACATTTATAGAAATAAGTGATAAATAACATCGAATTCGTTTTGAGACAAGCATCCAAATCATAAAAAGGGTGAAATATTATCTTCTAAACTGTGCCATTAGTCATAATAAGTTAATAGCCACTGGCTAAGCATTAGTTTGTGTTGAGAAAGGAGTTCTAATCTGCCTGAAAAGGATAAAATCAACCAAATGTGTATGCAGCAATTATTTTTAATAAATATTAATAAACCTCAACAAAAACATAAACATAACATTATCTATCTATAAAGCATTGCAGGAAAAAGCCAAGAATGAAGAACAAAGATTGCCCAATGTCTTCACATATCCAGAATAAAAGACAACCAGAAGCATTATCCTAACCCATGGCAAGGTTGCATAAAATCAATGATAAACATTTAAAGATTACTACCATCATTGAAGTTAAAGAATGTATCTCTATCTAACAGTTTAAATTTTTGAAGAAAAATTCATTGTGTTTGTTGCCAATTGCAATGCTCAGTTAAGGCAATACATTTTCTTGTCCACCCTTAATCTGCCATTGAAATGAAGTAGTTGTTTTATTTTCTTAAGCTCCAACTATTCAACCGAACTAAGTAAATGTCTTACAGTCATCTACCTTCCTAATCTAGGGGTAACTTATTTATCTACTGAAGTTTTATTTTATTGAAAATTTCATGCATTTAAGATAAATGGCACATTTAAGAACGGAGTGATTTTATGTTTTTTCCTTAAAATTTTCATAGAAAAGGAAATAAGTCAAATAAAAATAAAATGGAACCTTAAAGGAGTAGGTCGCAAAGGCAGAGGTGAAGGAAGAAGGACAAAGATCAGAGTCGCTGGTGAAGAACAGGGACAGAGGGGCGACAAAAACCAGGGAAGTGGTGGACCCGAGTGTTGCGGTGCGGCTGAGGAACCGTGTTGCGGTGGCGAGGATCAGAGAAAGAGCGAGACCGCGGATGAAGAGGAACATAGAGCAAGCAACAGTGAGTGAAAGACGGAACCGTGTTGCGGTGGCGAGGATTAGAGAAAGAGCAAGACCGGGGATGAAGAGGAACATAGAGCAAGCAACAGTGAGTGAAAGAGGGGCGAAAACCCTAGTAGAGCAAGCACGGTGTAGGAGAGAACGAGTAACCGAGGAGGTAGCGAAAGAAAGAACGACGACGGTGATTGAAAGAGAA
This sequence comes from Arachis hypogaea, assembly GCF_003086295.3. Taxonomy (NCBI): domain Eukaryota; kingdom Viridiplantae; phylum Streptophyta; class Magnoliopsida; order Fabales; family Fabaceae; genus Arachis; species Arachis hypogaea. Next base: position 99,954,307 of record NC_092037.1, on the reverse strand, counting down.
TCTGCTAGATTTTCCTATCCCTTCTTTGAATCTGGAATCAAAAGGAAAAGGAGAAGAAATGTCTAATACAAATAAATTGAGAGGTCAATATTTAATTATGAATATTTTCAAAAAAAAAACCGGGATTCAATTTGTAAATATTTTTAAGTGGGTTAATGATACTCCCACATAAAAGTGGGAGTAAGGAATCCATTCACCTACACCAATCGGTCCTAAACTTCATTGTTGAAAAGATGTGTACACCAGATGTAAACCCTAATACATGATTTGCCTAATTGACAGTCACCCCTTAACATTTTATTGATGGCTAAGGCAGAAGTCAGGGCTGTTCCTATCTTCCTCTGGCTTTGAAATTTCACCTGTTTGTTTATGTGAATCGCCTCCCAGCACAGCAATTGCAGGCACATTTGACTCCACATCCTTAATCCAACTCATCAGCTTGTTATGAATATCAAGGGAGATAACATTCTTGCTACTGAGTAACCTTATCAAACCCTCTGCCTCCTCCATATCTCCATTAAATTTCAAGTACTGAAAAATGGCAGCTAAGGATTCTGGTAATGGCCTCCACTTACACCCCACTTCACAGATAGAAACTGCCTCTTTCATACATTGAACAGCCCTCGGAAAATTTCTTTGTGGAATATATCCAAGCAAGAGCCATGACCAAGTCCATGAATTTGGCTTTCCTCCCTTCATGATTGTCCTATTAACAATGGCTTCAGCTTCCTCCATATTGCCCTTTCTGCTGTAAGCTGCTATCATCTTGTTTGGAATAAAGAAATTTATGAAATACCGGTTTCTAGATTCCCACTCCTCAAAGATACTCTTAGCAAGTTCAATGTCATCCAACTTGAGAAACGAACTTATTACAGCTGAATAATAGTCTCTCTTGAGTAATTTCCCATCCATCATGTAAATATTCCACAACCTCATCACTTCTTCTCTCTTCCCTATTGCTGCATATTGAGTCATAAGGTAAGGAAAGGCCTCATTCCAGATTGTATAACTCAGGCGCTTCTCTGATTTCTTTAAAGCGTTAAAAGCTTTATCATGAAGCCCGAGTTTGCCATACCAATTGGCTGCCACAGCATAAACACTCCACCAATCTACATGTTGGGAATACGATGGATCATCTTCTAACTGTGCAAGAACTTTGTCGATTCCTTCTATATCAGATTGGGCCCCATATGTATTAATCAAGGTGGCTAATGTAAATCTATCGAATTTAATATCCTCTTCTTTCATTTCAAGCAACAAATTTTCCACTTTGTCATAGTTTTGTGTTTGATAGTAGAGGTTAAGCAAAGAATTTCTTGCCAAAGTAGACCTTGCAAAACCCAAATGTTTCATCTGCAGCATGATCCTTTCAGCTTTATCCACATCCCTAACTTGAGCATAGCAATTAAGAAGAGAGCTGTAACATTCTGCAGCTTTTGAGTATTTCGGAATGCTATCAAAATAGGATTCAGCTTCTTCTATTCCCTTAGCCTTTGCAATCAAGTCCAGTCTTAAACTAAAATCAGCAGAACTAGGTTCAGAGTATCCTTTCTCAGACATCCAAAATGATACCTGCAAACACGATTCATTTTCACAGAGATCCCAAAAATCAACACAGAAAAACATAGTATCTTTAACATTTGAATCGCATTGTGCAGTTAGATCATGATTCAACCTAAAGTTCGAATAAATAATATTTTTATGAATTAATTAACGACTAATTAGTAATTAATGATGATGACGATACCTCGAGGGCGTTTTTATATCTTTTGCGTGACCTAAGTTGCTTGATAAGGAATAGCAGTTTATCGTAGCTAAGAGTTCGGCCATCCTGAACCCACTGCTCGAGAATCGTAACAACCGGGAGAGTTGGATCGGTCACAGTGAAGATCCGACGATACAAATCCTGCGGGACGTAAACGGCGGCGATTTGATTCCTCTTCGCCGGTGAGAGGTTGGAGGTGGAAGAGGCAGAGGTTGCGTAGGTCACGGAAGAACGAGGAAGAAGACGTAAAGCGGATTTCAGACGAGTGAGTACTACCATTTCTTATTCGGAATTCAGAGATGCAAGATGCAAGTTTTGTTGTTCATCAATGGAGTTGCAGAGTGAGCGTTTGGAAGAGTAGCGGAATATTGTGAATACTGAATACTGAATACTGCGAAGTGCGAAGTGAGCTGTGAGCAACAGCATTTGGTCACAGTGGCAAAGTTGTAATTCGATGTAACTTCACAAGGAAAAGGTGAATGATTTTGGAAAATAAATCTAAAATAAAAAGTTAAAAACACTCTTTAATAGGATTTTTTATTTTAATAAATAATTTAATTATAATAATTACTGAAATAAATAATTTAAAAATATTTATCGAAATAAATATTCTTCTTTTATTTTGTTTATACTGTAAACGAGATATATGTATTTTTTTTAATTTAAAAATAATAAAAAATATTAATATTATCAATAATCCAAACTTTTAACATGTAATTAGTACATAAAAATATTGGTAAAAGAAATTAAAATAGTTATATTTTATCAATTAGTTCTCAAAAAAGTTGATGGAGAATGAGAAGAGAATTGAAACGGTTAATATTTCTAAATTCTCTTTTCACTATCCCATCAACCTCTCTGAGTACTAATTGATCAAATATATTTATTTTAATCTCTTCTATAAACTTTTTCATGTACTAATTGCATGTTAAAAGTTTGAATTATTAATAATATTAATATTTTTTATTATTTTAATTTTTTTAAAAAATAAATATATCTCATTTACACAAACGAGATATACACTTTTTGTATTTACCTGTCTTATCTCGTTTACACGGTAAAAAGAAGAATATTTATTTCGATAAATATTTTTTAAATTGTTTATTTCGGTAATTATTATAATTTATTTATTTATTAAAATAAAAAATCCCTCTTTAATATTCGTTAGATTCCGGATTTTATTATTTAAATTAAAAAATAATATTTACCGATTTAAATAAATTTATAAGTATTTACTAAAATACATTTAATGCTATATCTCAAATATAGTGAAAAAAATTACAAAAAAAAAAACGTATCTCGAATCGAATGTATTGACCTAATACGAGATGCGCTGGTTATATCTCGAATGTATCCGAGATATACTCATATTCTGATATAGAGCTGCGTATCTAAAATACCTGTAAGAAAGCAAAACAAAAGTACTACATCTGAAATATAGTCAAATATTTAAAAGAGTAATGTCAGGTATTTAAATTTTTTTATGAATTAAATTTAATTAAGTTAAATAATAAAAACTAAAATAATATTCATTATATTTTATTTTTGTTATATTAAATTAATTTGTTTAAATTTGGTTAACAAAAAAAATTTAAATATATAATATTATCCTTTTTAAAAATTAACATGTCGAAAATCAAAATTTAAAAAGACGTTTTGTCTTTTTAAATATAATTATTATTTTGTCATAAAATTTTATATTTTAAAAATTTAAATTAATTTTTATGAAGTTAACAGTAATTAAATTTTAAACTTTTGTGTATACAAATTTTAATATAAAGATAAACTAAGAAAATAATATTTAAAAGTTTGTATCATTAACAAAAATTATCTTAAAAAATATAAAAGATAAATAAATTTTTAAATAATTTAAAAATATGATAAAATAACTTAAAAAATCATAAATTTTTTACGATTGACAAACAAATTTTTTAGTTAGCAATTAATTTGTAGATTTATTCTAATTTTGTAAAAATATTTTGGATAATTATTTAAAATATATATAAAAAATTGGAATAAAATTCGTTCTCTGAAGTTATTTTAAAATTCTTTTAAAAAAATTGATCATTCACAAAAAAATATTTATTTTGTGTGAAATTACTAAATTTTATAGATAAAAATATTTTATTTTTAATAATAATTATAAAATATTACATTAAATTAAAATTTTATTTTCATAAAATCGGATTTTGACTATATCTTGAATGCAGTGCCTCTATTTTACTTCTTTGCACGTATCTCAGATGCACTAATCCATTTCAGAATATAAGCATATTTCGGATGTCGTGTATCTGAGATGCTCTCAGCGTCCCGTATCACAGAACGAGTCCGTGTATTCAAGATACATTTCTCCCACGATATCCGAGACATAACTATAAATGTAATTTAGTAAATACTTATACGTTTATTTAAATCAGTAAATATTATTACTTCTACACCATTAGTAGCTAAACCTAAACATACCCTAAAGGCCTAAATGCATAAATCTATTCATAAAAATTAATTTTATAAATCAAATATTTAAAAAAATTTATTCAACAACATTACAACATATTCAGTAAAATAAATTATTTATCATATTTACAATAAAAAAATTAAATTTAAAATAAAACATAATAAACATTTATTTCACATTTTATAACTTATTATTCTTTAAAATAAATTAAATTAATTAATAAATATCTTTTAAACAATTATTTTCCAAAATCGCACATTTTAAAATTTTATTTAATAACATTACAATTAATACTTAGTAGAATAACTTACTACTAATATATTCCACCACTTAACCTACGCTAATCTCACAATTAACTTATTTTATGTTACCAAAACATAATTTATTCTAATAATGTATAATAATACTAAATCTATAAAAATATTATATGCTTATTTATTTAAAAGAGAACAACAATAACACTAACTTAAAAGTCGATCGCTCCCACAATGTGCTATGTTGCATTCATTTTGTTGATGTCATAATTTCGTGCATTTGCGAGCGCTATAATATTCGAATATCTCAAAAAATATGAAAAAAAAAACGAAAGCGGGAGAAATGAAGCAAAACGGTCAATAAAAAGGACATTTGAGGCGTTGTAAACAACATGCTTGCTTATATAGGCGCGTCTAAGTCTTATCTTGTTTACATTATAAACAAATTAAAATTGTAATATATATATATATATATATATATATATATATATATATATATATATATATATATATATTGTTTATAGTGTAAATGAGATAACCATGTATCATAAGTTCACAACACGTATGCAAACGTGATACGTATAAGACGATACATGACTTATTTCTTTTACACTGTAAACAAGATATGTGCAACTTTAATTCGTTTACAGAATAAACGAGATAAATAAAAAAAATATAAATTGATAAATAAACTACAAATAACATATATCTGTAAATAAAGTAGTTAAATTATTTATTCAAAAAATTCCTACAAAATTAAGGTGTGATTTACGTTAATATTATTATATTTTTGTGTAATACATTAATATAAGAGATAGTTAGTGTAAATATAAATTATAAGTATCAATTTGAAATAGGACAAAATGCCAAATTGAAATTATGGTTGACGAATCCTTAAAGATAAATTTCTCTCCAAAAAAATCTTGACTAACGTTTTTTATAAGAAAGAATCTTTGAAAAATAAATTGTTATCGACGATTTTTTACCAAAGGAATTTTAAAATATTTAAAAACTACACTTGTGGCTGACAATTTCAACAAAATTTATCCATATATAAAGCGCTACCTTCTTTTCTTTACATGCCACTAAGGTTGGAAGTGAGTCGGGCTAAGTCGAGGTAGACCAAGCTCAAGCTCGACTAACGAAAATTGAGTTTGGCTCACAATTCGACTCATTAATAATCGAATTTATTTCTTAAGCTCAAGTTCGGCTCACCAAAAATTCACGAGCTGGCTCGAGCTCACGAGTTAACTCAAATAAGAGAAACATAAATACATAATCTATAATTTTATATCAATAAAATTATAACTTATATATTTTTAAAAATATTTGAAAAGATCAATTTTATATATTGTCTTTTTATCAATAAATTATAAATTTTTTATTTATGTCCTATATTAAAATTATATGTAAAAAATAAATATAAATATTAAATAATTAAGATTGTTATAATATATATATATATATATATATATATATATATATATATATATATATATATATATATATATATATAATCGAGCCATCTCACGAGCTAATAAGCTGAACTTATCCAAACTCAAGCTCGACTCATTTAATTTATGAGTTCAATTTCAGGCTCAAGCTTGGCTCACTAGCTCACGAACTTAACTTATCGAGCTGTTAACGAGTCGAGCTCGAACTGGCTCATGAGCTAGTTTGACTCACTTCCAGCCTTACATGTCACTCCTTTTTCGTTAATTATGATGGTCAAATTTTATCAAAAATATTTAAAAGTATAATATTTATGTGTAATAATCTTTATATTTTTGTTATTTTTTTATAGTGTTGTTTGACGAAATTAAAAGTATTATTTCTCAAAATATAGGTTTTTATAAATTAAAAAGAATGACAAATATTCTATACAAACGTCCTATATTAATTTTGACGGGTTCATTTAATTTAAAACAATGTGCATTAAGGATAATACAAATTTGAAAGAAATGTTCTTAATATACGATCAAACTCTATTACAGATATTTGTGGTTGAGTTGTATATAGAGTTTTAAATAATTACTTTATATTGTCCAAGAACCTGATCCGACCCGAATATCGATTGAGAAAATTATAATAGTGAAAATAAAGAAGAATTTAAAGGCAACTACAAAGTCGTTGATTGGAAGAGGCATGTGGATGGGGATTTGGCTCCTCTGAAGTTGTTCATTTACTTTAGAGAGAAAAGTAGCGCAATCTAAACCATTGATAACATAAACGGTTTTGATCACCTTAAATAAATAAATAATAAATAAATACATTAAAAGAATCAAAACGTTAACTATTAAAAAACTAAAAAGAAAAAAAAAACGCGCCACTTTACAAAGATAGCGCGCAGAATTAAATTTCTGCAAAACTGAACGCCTGAGTAAAAAATTATATTTAGAATTTTATTATTTATTTTTATTCAGGCCAATTATAGCAAAAAAAATACCAAAATTAGGCATGAAATTTGACACAGTACTAGAAGCTAAAGACTTCTGGAAAAGTTATGGTGGAATGATGGGTTTTGATGTTTGACAATTGTATGCAAATAAATGCAAGCTTGATAAATCTGTAAGTAGTTTTAGACTTGTTTGTGCAAAGGAAGGCATTTAGTTTTGCAGAAATTTAATTCTGCGCGCTATCTTTGTAAAGTGGCGCGTTTTTTTTTTTTTTAGTTTTTTAATAGTTAACGTTTTGATTCTTTTAATGTATTTATTTATTATTTATTTATTTAAGGTGATCAAAACTGTTTATGTTATCAATGACTTAAATTGCACTACTTTTCTCTCTAAAGTAAATGAACAACTTCAGAGGAGCCAAATCATGTGAATGGGGAGGCGTGGACTACACGATGACACACTGTACGGATGACTTCAATAGGAATCATTAGTCACGATTCTCAAAAAGCCTCCATGTTATTTATCATTGTTGGATAGATCGTGGCCATTGATTAAAGCAACATTCTCCTTAATCCTTTTCTCAATCGAAGCCGTTCTTTTTCAATCTCTCTCTCAATCCTGTCACATATTTAACCTTATAAGAATCGTTAGTAACTATTTTTTAAGTGATTCAAACTACAGTAATCGTTGGTCACGTTTTTTAACTCAGATAAATTTCAGTATGACAATAGCGTATTACATTATTCTATTATAATACAGAAGTATTACACCATTCCAACATTTATATTAAAATTAATTTAAAAATTCCGTGATGTAACAAGACTAATTATATGCTGTTTGAAAGTTATTAAATTGTTAAAAAAAATTGGTGTATTTAGTAAATTTTTAATAATAAAAATAAAAATATTAAAAAAATAGTTTTTTTAAAATAACTTACATTTTTTAAAAGTTTTTTATTTTAGAAAATATTTTTAACGTAATAAATAAAATTTTTTTATTTTATTATATTTAAACATAATTATTAAATTAAAAAATATTTTACATAAAATATTTAAATATAAAATTATTTATATTTTTTAAAATATTTTTAAAAAATTACTTAAAACTATTACAATTTTATTTGGTAACATATTGTTTTCTATTTTGGTGACTAAACTATTACCATGAATCAACCATCAAATATTTCAAACCCAAATTTACTCAACCATAAGTTATTACTTAATACTGATGTCCCATCCTTTTACTTCTTCGATCAATTTTGAAACGAAGCATCTTAGAAAATTTAACAGAGTGATATATAAACATACCAACTCAGAATCAGCCTTTTTGGTGAACCATTCACCTACATTAATTAGTCCTAAACTTCATTGTCGAAAAGATGTGTACACCAAATGTAAACCCTAATTCATGATTTGCCTAATTGACAGTCATCCCTTAACATTTTATTGATGGCTAAAGCAGAAGTCAGGTTGTTCCAATCGTCCTCTGGCTCTAAAATTTCACCAGTTTGTTTATGTGAATCGCCTCCCAGCACATCAATTGCAGGCACATTTGATTCCACATCCTTAATCCAACTCGTCAGGTTGTTATGAACATCAAGGGAGATAATATTCTTGCTGCTAAGTAGCCTTATCAAATCCTCTGCCTCCTCCATATCTCCATTAAATTTCAAGTACTGAAAAATGGCAGCTAAGGATTCCGGTAGTGGCTTCCACTTACACCCCACTTCATAGATAGAAACTGCCTCTTTCATACATCGAACAGACATCGGAAAATTTCTTTGTGGAATATATCCAAGCAAGAGCCGTGACCAAGTCCATAAATTTGGCTTTCCTCCCTTCATGATTGTCCTATTAACAATGGCTTCAGCTTCCTCCATATTGCCCTTTCTGCTGTAAGCTGCTATCATCATGTTCGGAATAAAGAAATTTCTGAAATACCGGTTTCTAGATTCCCACTCCTCAAAGATACTCTTAGCAAGTTCAATGTCATCCAACTTGAGAAATGAACTTATTACAGTTGAATAATAGTCTCTTTTGAGTAACTTCCCATCCATCTTATAAATCTTCCACAACCTCATCACTTCTTCTTTCTTCCCGATTGTTGCATATTGAGTCACAAGGTAAGGAAAGGCCTCTTTCCATATTGTAGAACTCAGACGGTCCTCTGATTTCTTTAAAGCGTTAAAAGCTTTATCATGAAGCCCGAGTTTGCCATAACAATTGGCTGCCACAGCATAAACACTCCACCAATCTGCATGTTGGGAATACGATGGATCATCTTCTAACTGTGCAAGAAGTTTGTCGATTCCCTCGATATCAGATTTGGCCGCATGTGTATTAATCAAGGTGGAAAATGTAAATCTATCGAATTTAATACCCTCTTCTTTCATTTCAAGCAACAAATTTTCCACTTTGTCATAGTTTTGTGTTTGATAGTAGAGGTTAAGCAAAGAATTTCTTGCCAAAGTAGACCCTGCGAAACCCAAATGTTTCATCTGCAGCATGATCCTTTCAGCTTTATCCACATCCCTAACTTGAGCATAGCAATTAAGAAGAGAGCTGTAACATTCTGCAGCTCTTAAGTATTTCGGAATGCTATCAAAATAGGATTCAGCTTCTTCTATTCCGTTAGCCTTTGCAATCAAGTCCAGTCTTAAACCAAAATCTGCAGATCCAGATTCAGAGTATCCTTTCTCAGACATCCAAAATGATACCTGCAAACACGGTTCATTTTCACAAATATCCCAAAACTCAACCCAGAAAAACATAGTATCTCACTATCTTCAACATTTGAATCGCATTTTGCAGCTAGATCATGATTCAACCTAAAGTTCGAATAAATAATATTTTTATTAATTAATTAACGACTAATTAGTTATTAATGATGATGACGATACCTCGAGGGCGTTTTTATATCTTTTGCGTGACCTAAGTTGCTTGATAACGACTAGCAGTTTATCGTAGGTTAGAGTTCGGCCATCCTGAACCCACTGCTCGAGAATCGTAACAACCGGATGAGTTGGATCTCTCACATGGAAGATCCGACGGTACAAAACCTGCGGGATATGAACGAAGGCGCTTTGATTCCTCTTCGCCGGTGAGAGGTTGGAGGTGGAAGAAGCAGAGGTTGTGTAGGTCACGGAAGAACGAGGAAGAAGACGTAAAGCGGATTTCAGACGGGTGAGTACTACCATTTCTTATTCGGAATTCAGAGATGCAAGTTTTGCTCATCAGCAATGGAGATTCAGAGTGAGCGTCTGGAAGAGTAGTGGAATATTGTGAGTTTGTGAATACTGCGAAGTGAGCTGTGAGCAACGGCATTTGGTCTCAGTGGCAAAGTTGTAATTCGATGTAACTTCACAAGGAAAAGGGGAATTTTTTTTGGTGTCTAAACAAGGAAAGAAACAAAGCAAAAACTATCCTAAATCCGAGCGGATGATTCGTTGGAGATCAACACAAGGCTCAGACCAAATAACATGATTAGAGTTATTCTTGGCACCATATTTAGCCATCCAATCCGCAGCTCTATTTGCTTCTCGGGACACCCATTCAACGTGAACAAGCCAAGGACGAGATAAAAGCTCCTGAATCTTGTGAACCAAATCTGTTACTTCAGATGAATACCCACTTGTAAGCTCATGCATGATGGGCAGAATGTCAAGGCAATCCGTTTCACATATAATATCCCTCAAACCGCAATCCCAAGCTAAAACCAGCCCCCTCCAAGCAGCAAATAATTCACATCTGATTATAGACCAAGGGGGAATGCTTCCAGAGCAGCCCGAGATCCAATCTCCCTTAGAATCTCTAATAATACACCCAAATCCCGCTAAATTTGAATCCATATACAAGCTTGCATCACAATTAACTTTAAAACTATTACCTACCGGTGGTTCCCAACACAGGCAATTTCGGAGAGACCTAAAGGCATTGCTTCGATTCCTGTAAACCTGTAAGTCCTTGGCGGTAATTCTGGCCAAGGCAACAACCTTGTGGTCTGTCCAAGGGTTGTCAGTATTGAATATGTCATTGCACCTATGTCTCCATACCCACCAAAGCCCTGCACCAAAGGACGCCTCATTGTTAGCCAAGGCCTTCCGAAACCACTCTTCAAGAGCAGTACCAGTCGTCGAGTCCAGGATACTAGGATCCAACATATACCAAATTGCCTTTGATCGTTCACAGTCTCTAAGGCAATGCTCCATAGTCTCCTGCGCCTTGTTACATCTCTTACACATATCTGAAGAAGCTAAATGCCGCTTGAATCGAAAGGTCTCAGTTGGTAGAGCATCATGTAAGCCAAGCCACATAGTAAATTTGAACTTCTCTGGAATGTTTGTGTTCCACAACCAGTTCCAATTACTATTGGCATTCCAATTTAATGCTTTCTTTAATAACCATCTGTAACCCTCCCTTGCACTATACTTTTTTGATGCTGCAGGCCACCACTCCCACTGTGGCTCCAACTCAGTCGAACTAGGATATCTCAGACCACAAATAAACTGCTTAATCTCATACGGAATAGGCGTGGTAAGACTATCAACCTCCCAAGACACCCCTTTCCACAAGTCAGCCACCATGAAATCTGATTCAGAAATATGTACATAAGGAACAAGGTTGCAAAGTTTACCAAAAGGAGTCCACTCATCATACCAAACTGATTTGTGGACATCTCCAATATTCCAATGAAGCCCTTCCTTGAGATGCTCATAGGCACTAACAATGTTCTTCCAGGTAGCCAATGAAGAATTTCTACTGTTTCCGTTCATACCAGATTGATTCCTGAGATATTTATGCTTCAAAACCTGCACCCATAACTTCTCACTATTGTTTAGACAATCCCATACCAACTTTCCCAAAAGCGCCATGTTAGCACAGGAAGTATCCCTAATACCCAATCCTCCTGCCTTTTTAGGAGTTATGGCGACCTCCCACCTGACCAGAGGCAGCCCTTTTCCAGTCGCTTGGCCTTTCCACAAGAACTGTCTCATTAAGGAATCAATTTTATTACATGCATACTTCGGGAGAAGAGAAATTTGCATTTCATAAACTGGGATAGAGGCCATAACCGAGTTAACAAGACAAAGCCTCCCTGCCTTATTTAGTAGGCGTCCTTTCCAACTGGAGAGCTTTCTCGAAAATTTTTCAATAACCTCCTGAGCCGTCTTCCTGGAAGCTCTGGCATGACCGATGTTAATTCCCAGATATTTACCCAAATCATTGCAGAAACGGATGTTAGAGACCCCTGAGAGAACCTCTTTTCTCCTCTCCGACACCCTCTTGGAACACTGGGCCTTTGACTTATGAAGATTTACCTTTAAACCTGACGCTCTAGAAAACAAGTCCAAACAATGCATGACCTCTATTACTTGAGCTTTTGATGCCTTACAGAAAAGCAAAAGATCATCTGCAAACATCAAATGAGAGAGTCGTGGTCCGTTCCTAGAAACCGCAACTGGGTTCCACAAACCTTGGGAAACTCTATGAGAGATAAAGCAAGCAAGCATTTCCATACAGAGTACAAATAGATAAGGAGACATAGGATCTCCTTGCCTCAACCCTCTCTTTGGATTGAAATTTTGGAGCCTGTTCCCATTCCACAAAACTGCCAATGAAGAGGAAGTCACACAATTCAATATAAGATTAATGGTAGCCTTTGGAAACCCAAACCGGACCAAAGTAGCTTCCAAAAAACGCCAGTCTACCCTGTCATAAGCTTTTTCCAAATCAATCTTGAATGCCATGGTCCCTTTTCGAGACTTGGTGTTCCTCATGAAGTGCATAATCTCCTGAGCAATGATAATATTCTCTGTGGTTCCTCTTCCTAGAATGAACCCTCCTTGCAAAGGACCAATGATCTCCGACAGGAATGATATTGCAAAATAAATCTAAAATAAAAACACTCTCTTAGTCGTTAGTTTTCGTTAGATTCCCGTCTGAAGTCTGAACATTATTTTATTAGGAACCACTATAACGTCTTCTTTTAAAAATATTTTATAATAATTAAAATTTAACACATATAATTAATTAAATCATATTATTTTTGTCAAAATTAGGTTAAATAAATTAATTTGACCAAAAAAATAGTGAATTAAATTTTAAATTAGTCTAAATTAATATTATTTTTTATAAAAAATAACTATAATTCTCTTATTATAAAAAATGATTAAAATACTCCTATTATATATATTAATTTTGAGAACCCTAAATTCTAGTATTTTATTTCTCTGCCGTGATAGAATTAGGATTTAGAATTTTTAATATATATAAAATAGAAATATTTTAGTCATTGTCTTTAATAAAGGTATTGTAGTCATTTTCTATAAAAAAATAATATTAATTTAGACCATCCAAAATTTGATTCACTATTTTTTCAGTCAAATTAATTTGTATGGTCTAATTTTGATAAAATAATATAGTTTAATCGATTATATATTTTAAATTTTAATTACTAAAAAACATCTCTAAAAAAAGACGTTTTAAACGTCTTTATTTAAGTAACTCTCTATTTTATTACTTCCACGCAATTAGTAGCTAAGTACATTTTCTAAATGCATAAATCTATTCAAAAAAATTAATTTCATAAGTCAAAGATTTAAAAAGTTTATTCAACCACATTGCAATATATAACATCCCTTTCAATAAAATATTTTGTTTCAGTTATGGTATTTTTACTAAAAAAAATATTAAATAATTTTTTTAATATTAACTATTTAATTATTAAACCTTTATATCAATATCGTATTCCAGTTATAGGAAAATGCCAAAAAATTATTTTTTTTATTCTCTAAAATTGTATATTAAAAATTTACAAATAATAGTAATTACATAAATACTATTAATAATAAATCTTATACAAATAAATCTAAAATAAAATTCAGATTTAACATACCATACCTATTTTTTCGTATAAAATAAAATTTTAAACATTAAGAGAGAGGTGACTCTAAGAAAGCAACTTGAATTATAAATAAAGTCTACTAAGTACTAATCGGCCGTAGTTTCATATTGCATCTTCAAGCCTGTGTTACTGAAAGGGTAAAAAATTTTGAAGTGAGAACTAAACCAAAGTTCTCAACAATATTTATTCTCATTAATTCCATAAAATTCTTTAAAATTATGTTAGCAGAATTGGTCATCAGCTTCAAGTTATATCCCTTAAAAAATCTTTTGATTAAAAACAAGCTTCGATCTAAAAGTAAATGGATACATAAATAAATCAGACAGTACTGAAGACAAATAAAGAAACAGAGCATAAATAGACAAAGCAAGAAATAGAATAAAAACACAAAAAATATAACAGAAAATGATGTACAAATAAAATGATGCATGTATAGTCTTAGTATAGGTCATGAGCTTATGTGTCGATTGTCTACCCGCATTCCGACATTATCCAGTCACGAGTTCACGTTGTTCCGAATACGATTTTTCAACCCGTGCAAATCAAATAGTTACTCTTCTGTGGTAGTCTCTGGCAGGAAAATAAGTGGACAAAAAATAGATTGTCCTACTGTGATAATATCTATTCTATTGTGGCAGATATAGAACTTTTTGCTCTACTAAGACAGAAATCAAACAATTATTGCTCTGCTCTTTTGTGGCAGGCACATAACTTCATCATTCATTTCACATTTTCATTCATTATCTCTTTTACAATTGCAATTACGCAAGTAGGACAAAACTCAATCCTTGCCAAACAACCATAGCATTACTCGTTATGAGTTACATACTGTACAGAATGCTTCTGATACGATCTAGGAGGAGGATCGGGAACCCGCGGGTCGAATCGAATGTTGGATTGTCCAGATGGAGCGGAGGGGAGGTACCTGCAAAGACACTCCGACGCTCAAGTCAGAATAGATCTGAGAGGTGTGAGATATGAGGAATGAATGAATACCTGGAGGGACCTGGGTCCTTTATTTATAGGTGATGGTGGTTATCCTATCTTATCTTATCTGGCTAAGATAAGGGAGACGTTTGAATTCAAAAGTTAGTTAGGAGCTCTAGAGAGCCGGTTCCTGGGCCTTTTAGTTTGACGAGACGGGTTGGTCCGATGACCCGGATTCGGGTTCGGTCATGGGTCCGGGATCCACGGGCTGGATCCGTAACAGTTGCCCCCGTAGCGGGAGAGCGAGCAAGGTTGGTTTGTCGCTAGGAGTTTGAGACGTTTCTCATCGTGTCTCTGGTGTCGGTCGAGTGTTCGTTCGGTGACGAGGTCGGTTTCTCGATTTCGTTTGGTAAAAGATTCGTTCTGACCGTATTTTGGTCTTGACGTGACCTTTCCGTGCCTGCTGCGCCCGTTGCGTCCTTTGAGGCGTAATTGATTAGTTTGCCTTTTCGAGGGGGCATTTATTGTGGGGGGGGGGTTTTTTCTTTTTTGCCCCCGTGAGTTTTCATTTCGCCCAGGGTTAGTTATGTCTTTTTGCTTTTCTTTTTGAAACCGTTTTGCTTCGGTTTTTATTTCCCTCGTCCGTTTTTTCTTTTCAAAAGGAACTCTTCATTTTCTGAAAAAAAACTCCTTGGTGGTTTTTGCTTTCTGGTGCCGCTCTGCTTCTTCTTATTTTCCTGTTTTCTTCCAAGCATCCTTCTAATTTACCAGGTTGGTATTTTTTGCCTTTTTCTTTCATACTTGTTTTGTGCATGCCTGTTCTGTTTTTGCCATGCGTTTGTTCTGCCTGCTTCCTTTTTGTTTTGTTTGCTGTGTTTGGTGTTTTTGTTGAGTTTGGGGAAGGGGCTGAGCACCGCCTTTTTTTACCTTGATTGTAGTGGTGGGTTACGGCGTTTGGGTTTGGTAGTGGTGTTTAGGTTTTTATCTTTGTTACTGTGTAAAGTTGGTAGGCTGATGGTGGTGCTCCTCCCTGTTTTAGGTATGCAGCGTCGGAGAAATGAGAGTGTGGGTGCCCCAGTAGCCCCTTCCAGGGGCGTTCCCAATCGCTATGGTTGGGTGACCAGCGATGTATGGGGTGTTCCGTCGTGGATGACGGAGGGTGATCTCCAACGGCTCCGCGATCAGGGGGCAATTTGTGGTGGTGGTGAAGAGGAGAGGCAATACGAGCTCGTGCTCCCTGATGCCGACGAGCGCGTTTGCTATTTGAACCTCCGTTCACCCACCGTGCCGGATTGGATGTGGGTTTATGAATCCATGTTTACTCGGCTTGGTGTGCGGTTCCCATTCTCGCCGTTTGTTCAGGGTTTACTTAGTCGGTGCTCCGTGGCACCGTCTCAGCTTCACCCGAACAGCTGGGCAGCCATTCGGTGTTTTGAGTTGGTGTGCTAGTATCTCGATCTTCCGGCTTCGGTTCCTGTTTTTCTTTTTCTTTTCTTGTGCACTCTTCCGACTAAGGAGGGGAAGCACAAGAAAGGATATATGTCTTTCCGTGCTCAGCCTCATCGCCGGATTTTTGGGTTGTTTGAGGATTCATTTCATGGGTTTAAATGGGAGTATTTTAAGGTGCGTCCCGTTCGGGGGCACCACCCGTTTTGGCTTACCTTGGAGGGCGAGCGCCGGTTTTCGACGTACTGGAATTTTGGTGCCGGGCCGTCGGTTCTGACTAAGATCTCCTATGATGATTTGTCTCGGGAGGATATTGCCAACGTTTTGTGGCATTTGTTTGGCGAACGTCCGTTGAATCCTCGAGACGTTATGGGGGATCCCGAGGCTTGTCGGACATATATTGGTGTGTTCCCCCTTTTTTTTTTTAACTCCTCTCTTGTTTTTCTTTTAGTTGAGATGGCTGGCGGGCTGACTACTTTGGCAAGGTTGAAAGCAGCGTTGGTTCGGGAGGAAGGGTCGTCGTCTCCTTCTACTCCTGTGTCGAATCCGGCCGTGGATTCTCAGGTTGTTTCTCAGGGGGTGGTTCCTTCGGGGGCGCCTACTGGCGTTGAAGTTCCTCCCGGCTCGCCTGAGGTTGTTGTGATGACGGCTGCCGAGGCTTCTCGGAAGAGGAGTAGGACCGAGGAGCCGGGTAGTGAGACCTTTGAGGAGGAGGGCTTGGTTCCTAGTGTGATGGACCGACGCTTCGACGCTACGGGTTTTATTGATCAGCACTTAATGCCCGGAACGGCGTCGTTTTTTGATGGCTGTGACGTCTCGTTTCAGGCTAAGTCGGTCTATCGTGCCCTTCTTCGCTCTGCCGTGGTTGTTCGGAAGGCTGAGCCCGTGATGGCCCAAGTGGGTTTGTTGGAAAAGAAGTTTCGGCAGGCCCAGGCTGATGTGACCAAGTTGAAGGAGGAGCTTGAGGCCGCCAATACTGCAAAGGAGAAAGCGGAGAAGTCTTCAGAGGATGCCGGGGCGGAGATTCTCCGACTTGCCGGCGTCGAGACTTCGCTCCTTTCTCAATTGGCGGAGGAGCGGACGCGTTCTTCAGATGCGAGTTCTCAAGCTGCCGTACTTCTCGCCGAGTCGGAAACTCTGAAGGCTGAGGTCGAAGCTCTGAAGAAGGAGAAGTCGGCTCTGTTGGCTGATGCTAGGGACGCCGTTGCTGCTACCGAGGAGACGATGAAGGCGCAGGTTCTGGTGTTGGCCCCTGGCGTGGACGTGTCCGTGATGGGAGCGTTTAAGACCGTCCGTGATGGTCGGATTGTTGATATTGAGTAATTTTTCTGTAATTTAGTTTTGAACTTTTGTTTGAATTTTTCTAGTGGCTCAAGGGCCGTAACTTTGTTTTGAATGGTATTTTCGACCGTTTTTTGGGTCTTTGTATGATCCGTTTGTGGCGTTTATTTGGCCGTTCGGGCCTTTTTGCATTTTTGAGCGTTTGTTTTATCGTAACCGTTCGTTTGGTCGGTTGATTGGATATCCGTGTGTTCGGCCTGGGGGGTGATCAGTCCTCCAGCGATGGCCGTGTCTTCGTTCCGTGTTTGAGAAACGGTAATGACTTGTAATGGAGATGAAGTAGAATTAACTTGTAAAAATTTTATTTGAATGGTTGGGCCTCGTTAAAACCCTTCGTGAGGGAAAGAGTACCCGAGGTTCTAAAAGACAAAATGAGAAAAATAAAAGAAAAACAAAGGGTGATTTATTTAAGTGTAGTATCTTCGTAAGTTGGCTGCGTTCCAAGTTCTTGGTATTTCGCTGCCGTCGAGTCGTTCGAGTTTATATGCTCCTTTCCCAATTACGGCCTTGATTCTGTATGGTCCTTCCCAGTTGGGGGCGAGCTTTCCTTCTCCTGGGGTCGGGGGACCGATATCGTTTCGTCGTAGGACGAGGTCGTTGTCCGTAAATTCTCGTCGGATAACGCCGTGATTGTACCTTAGGCTGATTCTTTGTTTGAGTGCTAACTCTTTGACGTGAGCTATGCTTCTTTCTTCGTCCACGAGGTCTTGTTCTGCTTCTTCGTCGTTACCTCCAACCGTTTTCCTGGGGCTGGGGTCCCCGATCTCCACTGGGATGACTGCTTCTACGCCGTATGTTAATCGGAAGGGCGTCTCTCCCGTGCTCGTTTGGGGTGTTGTTCGGTACGACCATAGGACTGATCCCAACTCATCTGCCCATAGTCCTTTGGCTTCGTCGAGTCGTTTCTTGAGTCCTTTAACGATTATTTTGTTGGCGGATTCCACCTGGCCGTTTGTTTGGGGATGTTCTACCGAGCTGAAGCGATGGGATATGTGCAATCCTTTAGGAGTTCTCTGAATTTTTTGTCGGTGAACTGGGTTCCGTTGTCTGAAATGATGACTTCGGGGATTCCGAATCGGGTAATGATCTGTCGCCAGACGAATTTTCGACATTGGGTCGCCGTTATGGAGGCCAGGGGCTCGGCTTCAATCCATTTGGTGTAGTAGTCTATGGCGACGACGAGATATCTGAGTTGGCCGGGTGCTGTGGGGAAGGGCCCGACGAGGTCGATTCCCCAACTGCCGAATGGCCATTCTGCCGATATAATGCTGAGTTGGTGTGGGGCGGCTTGGTGGATATTGGCATGCCTTTGGCATTTGTCGCAGCTTTTTGTTAATTGTATGGAATCTCGAATGATCGTGGGCCAGAAATAGCCAGCCCTGATGATTTTTTGGGCTAGCGTTTTTCCTCCGATGTGGTGACCGCAGCAGCCTTCGTGGATCTCGCGGAGTATGTACTCCGTGTCCCCGGGTTCGACACATTTGAGTAGGGGCTGCGAGAATCCGCGTTTGTATAGTTGTCCTGCTATGATGGTGTAGTTGGCGGCTTCTCTTTTTATTCGCCTTTCTTCTTTTGGGTCTGGTGGTAGGGTTCCATCGAGGAGGTATTGTAAGATAGGGTATGTCCAAGACTCCCGGTTTGAGGATGTTAGATGTGCGTTGATTATTGTTGCTACGGAAGGCGACTTAACGACCTCCTGGATTAGTGATCTGTTGCCGTGTCCCGACTTTGTACTGGCTAGCTTGGAGAGTAGGTCCGCCCTGGCGTTTCGTTCCCTGGGGACGTGTTGTATGGTGACGTTTTCGAATCCTCCTTTTAATTCACTCACTTTATTGAGGTATTGTTGGAGTAGGGGATCCCGGGTTTGGTAGCTCCCGTTGATTTGGGAGCACACTACCTGGGAATCGGTATTTACTTCGAGTACCTTGGCGTCGACTTCCCGGGCTAAGTTTAGGCCTGCTAAGAGGGCCTCGTATTCTGCTTGGTTATTTGATACTGGAAAGTCGTATCTTATTGATTGTTCAATTATGATCCCGTTTTGGTTTTCGAGTATAATTCCGGCGCCTCCGTGGGTGGAGTTTGATGAGCCGTCGACGTGCAGCTTCCATGGTTCGGGGGTGAGTTTGATCGGAGTCATTTCAGCGATGAAGTCGGTCAAGGCCTGCGCTTTGATGGCGTTTCGGGGTTCGAACCTGATCTGGAATTGGGATAACTCGATGGACCATGCTAGCATTCTTCCCGCTAGGTCAGGCTTTTGCAATACTTGTTTGACCGCTTGGTCGGTTCGGATCGTTATGGGGTGGGCTTGGAAGTATTGTCGTAGCCGTCGGGATGCCGAGAGGAGTGCGAAAGCTAGCTTTTCTAATCGTGAATAGCGAGCTTCTGTGTCCTGTAGGACCTTGCTTATGAAGTATATGGGTTTTTGTTCCTTTTTCTCGTTTTCCCGGACGAGTGCTGCTGCGATTGCTTCTTCCGTTATGGAGAGGTATAAGTATAGTGTTTCCCCTGTTTGGGATTTTGCGAGGATTGGAGGTTCCGCTAGAACCCTTTTGAAGTGTTGGAAAGCTTCTTCGCATTCTATCTCCCAATTGAAGGGGGTTCCTTTTTTCATAAGTTTGAAAAAAGGGATTGCCTTCTGGGCCGATGCCCCGAGGAACCGGGATAGCGCGGTTAGTCGGCCGGTGAGTTTTTGGATTTCTTTGAGGTTTTTGGGACTTGTCATCTCAAGGACGGCACGACATTTTTCTGGGTTTGCCTCAACTCCGTGTTGCGTGATCATGTAGCCGAGGAATTTTCCTGCTTCCATTCCGAAGGCACATTTTGTTGGGTTGAGTCGCATTTGGTGTTTTCGCAGGGTGTTCATTATTACCTTGAGGTCGTCGGTTAGTTGCTCACCGGATTCCGTCTTGGCGAGCATATCGTCTATGTAGACTTCTATTTTGTTTCCGGATAGGTTGCGAAATATCTTGTTAACAAGTCGCTGGTAGGTGGCTCCGGCGTTTTTTAAGCCGAAGGGCATTACTCTATAGCAGTAGGTTCCGTCCGGGGTGATGAATGCTGTTTTCTCTTCGTCTGGTTGGTGCATCGGGATCTGGTTGTAGCCGGAATATGCGTCCATGAAGCTGAGGTATCGGTGGCCGGATGCTGCATCCACTAGCCCGTCGATGTTCGGTAGGGGAAAGGCATCCTTCGGGCATGCCTTGTTGAGATCCGTGTAGTCGATGCACATTCGCCATTTCCCGTTTGATTTTCTTACCAGTACGACGTTGGCTAGCCAGGTCGTATAAGGGAGTTCTCGGATGAAGTTGGCTTCGAGTAGGGCTTTCACCTGTTTTCGGACCTCGGCGGCTCGGTCTGGTGACATTTTCCGTCTTCTTTGTGCCACTGGTTTGGCTAGGGGGTCTACTGCCAGATGGTGAGACATTAGGTCGGGGCTTATTCCCGGCATATCGGCTGGTGTAAATGCGAACAGGTCTTTGTTTTGTTTCAAAAGTTGGGAGAGTTCTTCTTTGAGGTCGTATGGGAGGTTTCTGTTGATGAAAGTGTATTCTTCTTTGGTTGGCCCTATCTGTAGCTTTTCCATGTCTCCTTCTGGTTCCGGTCTAGGTTGGCCGTCTAGTCTTGCGTCTAGGTTGGCAAGGAATATTCCGGCTGCGTCCCGGGATTTTTTCCTAAGGGCTAAGCTATTGTTGTCGCATTCGGCTGCGACTTCCCGGTCTCCGTGAATGGTTCTGATGGTGCCGTCATCGGCCCTGAACTTCATGAGGAGGTATTTGGTGAAGATGACTGCAGAGAAGTCGTTGATCGTTTTTCTCCTGAGAATGACGTTATAGGCCGTGGAGTCTTTTAGGACTACGAATTCGGATAAGATCGTCTTTCTCTGATTGCTTGTTCCTATGGTGATGGGGAGGGTAACCGAGCCGTCTGGTTTGAGGAAGTTGTCTCCGAGGCCCGTGACGCCGTGGCGGTGTGTTTGGAGGTTGTCGTTGCGGACCCCGAGTTTGTCGAAAGCTCCTCGGAAGAGGATGTTGGAGTCGGCGCCAGTGTCCACCAGTATTCTTCTTACTAGCCCTGTTCCGATTCGGGCTGATATGACGAAGGGGGCGTCTTCGGCCCAGGTGCCGTGTTGGCAGTCCTCCGGCAAGAAAGTTATCGTGCTGTCGGCTATGGTGACCGGGTCGTGGTGCCTGACGGCCATTATTTTGAGGTCTTTTTTCATTGTTAGCTTTGATTTATTTGATACGTCCTTGCTCGTGATGACGTTCACTATGATGGTCGGATCCTCTTCGGGGTTTTCCCTGGGGGGCGGCTTTTGAGTTCTCGGGTTGCGTCCTTCTCTTTCTGGTGACTTGTCTCTGTCGGCGCGCCTTGGTTCTCTGATGAATTTGACGAACTCTGGGAGTTTGCCGTCTCGTATGGCCTGCTCGAGAGCGTCTTTAAGGTCGAAACAATCTTGTGTTTTATGGCCGTATCCTCGGTGGTAGTCGCAGTAGAGGGCTTTGTTCCCTCCTGTCCTTTCCTTGAGTGGTCGGGCTTTGGGGATGACACCTCGATCTGCTATTTGGTGGTATATCTCAGTAATTGGTGCTGTTAGGGGGGTGTAATTGGAGAATTTTCCTATTCTTGGTGGTCGGTGGGCTGGTCTAAGGTGGTCTCGTTGGTTCTCTTTGGGTGGTGGGTTATGACGGGGAGTCGTGTTGCCGTGTTGGGTAGTGACGTGCTGCCGTTTATTGGCAGCGACGACCTGGCTGACTTCCTCGTCGTTGATGTAGTCTTTGGCGACGTTCTGGATTTCGTGCATGGTCCATACTGGTTTAGTGGTGAGGTGTTTGCGAAAGTCTTCATTCATGAGCCCGTTAGTTAGGCAGAGGCTGGCAACGGAGTCCGTGAGTCCGTCGACCGTCAAGCATTCATCGTTGAAGCGGTCGAGGTATTTTCTTGTAGATTCTTCTTGTTGCTGTGTGACCCCTAGCAAGTTGATGGGGTGTTTGGCCTTGGTGATTCGGGTTGTGAATTGGGCCATGAATTTTCTTGTGACGTCGTGGAAGCCGGTTATGGACCCGTTTGGGAGGGCGTTGAACCATTTGATCGCTGGTCCGGCAAGGGTTACTGGGAAGGCTCTGCATCGGACCGCGTCGGATGCTCCTTCCAAGTTCATTCTGGCCTCGAAAGCCGTTAGGTGTTCTTGAGGGTCTTTAGTTCCGTCATACTTCATGTCGGTGGGTTTGTCGAAGCCTCTGGGGAGTTTCGCTCTTAAGATTCTTTCTGTGAAGGGCGTGGCTCCCATTATGATGTGGTCGTTTCTTGTACGCTTGGTGTGTCGTCGTCTCGGGTCTTCGTTCGAGTCATGCTGACGGCTCAGATCGTGGGATGCGCTGCGGTGGTGTTTTTTGCTGTGTCGCCGCTCTGGCGATTTCTTGTGTCGGTGGTTGCGCGAGGTGCTACGATCATCTCTTCTATCGTGTTGCCGGGTTGGCGACCTTCCTCGGTAGGATCGCGGCCTGGACGTTGCCTGGCTTCCGTGTTCGTTAGCGTATTTTCCTTTGTCGGTCAGTTTACCTTCAAGTTCCTGGACTCGGAGGCAGAGATCCTGAATGATCTGCGCCGCTTTGTCCCTTGGTTTCTCGGGGTGTTGTGGATCTGTGATCATGTGCTCGTTTGTGCGGTGGATGGTGCTGGCTATCCGGGCTTGGTTCATGACCTCCTGTTGCTCTGGGGTCGGATGACGTGGTCTGGAGTTGTCTTAGCTTGATGGATTTTCGTCCAAGATACCCTCCATCTGTTTCGACTGTCGCAGGTTCCCCACAGACGGCGCCAATGTACAAAATGCTTCTGATACGATCTAGGAGGAGGATCGGGAACCCGCGGGTCGAATCGAATGTTGGATTGTCCAGATGGAGCGGAGGGGAGGTACCTGCAAAGACACTCCGACGCTCAAGTCAGAATAGATCTGAGAGGTGTGAGATATGAGGAATGAATGAATACCTGGAGGGACCTGGGTCCTTTATTTATAGGTGATGGTGGTTATCCTATCTTATCTTATCTGGCTAAGATAAGGGAGACGTTTGAATTCAAAAGTTAGTTAGGAGCTCTAGAGAGCCGGTTCCTGGGCCTTTTAGTTTGACGAGACGGGTTGGTCCGATGACCCGGATTCGGGTTCGGTCATGGGTCCGGGATCCACGGGCTGGATCCGTAACACATACCAACAATTTTCAATCTCAACTATCCTTTTTCAAAAGGATTATTTAAGTTATTATAATAGCTCTTACTCTAATATTCTCAACATATCTAGTACTAACACTAAAATCCATTTCAATTTCTTTCCAACCTTAAAAGTCACTTAAACCATATAAAAACTAATATTTTTCAAGCTTGAATTCATTATTTGTAAACTGAACCAATTTAGTTTTTTTTTATCTTTCAACAAACATCAAAACCAAATCAAGCATATAACACTAAGATTTATTTTTAACTTCACGAACTCATTGCTATCACCAAAATATCCTCGACACTCTATCTTCTTTTCTATTATTAATATATCAAACGAATTCAGAATTTGTAAACTTTATGTCCATTTCAAATTAAGCTTTCTAACAAACCAAAAATAATAATTTTTTGATTACTCTAACTTCGAAAATAGAGAAAAAACCGTGATTGCTCTGCAGTATTATAACCCAGAAAATAGCAGTAGTGTTCAACTTTTAAAATTCTATCTAAAATCTAAATTAAATACAATGACCTTCAAATGTATTATGGTTCAAAACTTCAAATAGACTCATTTAGTTTTTTTTTCAATTATTTTCGGGTCAATACCATTTTTATTGAAGAAATTATGTGACTTGGAAGTTGAGTATTTTTCTGCAAAGTTCTGTTTTAAAATCCAGTGAACATATCCTCTTCTAAATTCTATAACCCACTCATTAAAATATGGACAGTCATAAAATTTAACTCACACATGCTAAACTTACTTAGTTTTCACCACCAATTAGTTACACTTCAATATCCATCCAAAATTAAAAGTTATAAGCTCTCAAAGTTACTGATTTAAGAAAACAGAATATGTCTTTTACTGCATAATGTATCATATTTCAAAAATTCATATCTTTAAAACGGCAACTCCAACAGTATTAAAATTTTATGACATTAAAATATTAATACCAAAGTTTCATTTAAAATTGGTCCCATATCAAAATTCAAATTATAACATTTCCAGCCGAGCTAATAAGTTACTGCTGTTTTAAAAATTCTGCAGAAAAAATCAAATTTAACAACCACAATTAAAAAATTCACCATAAATCATATACTTAATAAAAAGACCTCAAACTTTCCAGTCTAACTTTATACATTTTCAAGTTTAACTCAGAATTGGTTTCATACAATTTTGATCATCACATAATTATTTATAACCTTTCAAAGTTACTGATTTTATTTAAAAGTAATGCAAAAAATCAGATTTCACAGTCTAACTTTAAAAATTCACAACTAATTGTTCAGTTAATACGAACCCCTCAAAATAGAATCTTAACAACTATACTTATTGTAGTTTACTTAACTTTTAATCTCATATCATTTTGATTACTATTAAGTTACTGGTTCGCTTTTAAAATTATCATTTTATTTTAGGAATTAGATTTTCAACTAGCAGCTTAACATTTCAAGATCCAGACTTTCAATAACTCTCAAAATCAGTTTCAATCAGTCACTAACCAATACCACTATCGTTACAATATATAGAATAACCAGCTCACCGACAACTAATCCAATATAATCCATCAAAGATCAGAATTTCAATCAATTTATCGCAACCGTCAATAACTCAATCACAATTCACAACCACATCCAATTTCAATCATAATTCAAAGTAATCACAACAACTAATTATTTTCAAACACATTTCAAGCCATTCACATCAATTAGTCAACTCTTATCCATTATTAACTATTTGCAATTATCCAATTAACTTTGTAGGCATTCTAAAATTAAAATGTTAAACTTTAAAAATAAATCCCCTATCTCGATGTCGCAATTAAAAGAAACCGTAAGCGGAATTATGGCGAGACAACTGGCAAGACCACTACTAGTCATGCAACAGTTTCAGTCAAGATAGCAGCGGTATTACATCTCAACACAGCTGGGACAGTAGCAGCGTTAGCTCTCATAGCAGTGACCGTGGTTGTAGCGAAATGAGGAATTCAAATATAATACTGTAAAATTACTTTCGGAACACATAAAATTTTATTTATCAATATATCAATGAGCTCAAATAATTATTTTTAATTTAAATTATAAAATGAACATACTAGTCACATTTTTATAAAATACATTTTAAACCCAAATATTAATTATATATTAAATCATATAACTTTTCATTATTTTTGCATAACATTAATTTCTATTTTTATAAGATAACTAATTATAATAAAAATTGTACATAAATATTAATTAACTTAAACTTAAAGTATTTATAAAAATCAATTTAATCATTTCCAATAAATTAATCTCTAAGAGCTCAAGTTAATAAAATAAACCATAATTTATTTATAATAGAAATTACTTACATTAAATTATATAATGCTTTCATTACTAAATTTTAATTTCAAATTATAAAATAATCAATTATAAAAATTTACACAAGAATATTAATTAACTTAACCTTAAATATTTATAAAACTAATTTAATTACTCTTAATAAATTAATTTATAAAATAAAAAGTTCAAATTAATAATAAGTCATAATTTATTTATAATAGAAATTACTTAAATTAAATTGTACAATTTTTTTTATTTTTTAATTATTAAAATTATGCAAAATATTCAATTATAATAAAATTACATAAGAACCTGGATTGATTTAAAATGAAATTATTTTGTAATCTATTCAATTATTTCTAATAGAATAATAATTATAAAGTTTAAGCTTAATAAGATAACATCATAATTTATTCATATTTAAATTTTTAAAAATATGAAATATTACACAATAAATATTCAATAAAATAAATTATTTATCATATTTAAAATAAAAAATTTAAATTTAAAATAAAAAAATAAAAATATAATAAATATTTATTTCACATTTCATAACTTATTATTGTTCAAAATTTTATTATTCTTCAAAATTAATTAATTTCTTTTGAAAACTTAATTTCCTAAATCACACATCTTAAAAATTTATTTAATAACATTACAACTAATACTCACTATAGCAACTTACTAATAATATATATATATTTCAATACTTAACAAAAGCTAATCTGACAATTAACTTATTTCATATTATCAAAATCTAATCTATTCTAATAATGTACAACAATACTAAATTTACAAAAGTACCCTAATTATAACTATATGCTTATTTATTTAAAAGAAAAAAACAACACTAACCTAAAAGTCGATTGCTCTCACGATATACCATGTCACATTCAAGCGATTGATGTCATTATCTCGTGCATCTGCGAGCGCCATAATGTTCGAGTATCTCAAGAATATCAAGAAAAACGTCTGAAAGAGTGAGAAATGAAGCAAAAAAAGAATGAAAAGGATGTTTCAGATGCTGTACACGACTTGCTTATATAAACACGTAAGTCTTATCTCGTTTACAGTATAAATGAGATAAACCATGTGTCACAACACGTGTATAAATGTGATACGTACAAAGTGGTACATGACTTCACAACTTTAATTCGTTTACAATATAAACGAGATATATAATGGTCAAATTTTATCAGATAGAATTAAAGGTGTAATATTTATGTGTTACAATTCTTTTTTTTTTTTGTTTCTCTTATGGTATTATTCGATGAGTTTTAAGAGTATTATTTTTTAAAGTATAGGTTCTCATAAACTAAAGAGAATGACAAATATTCTATACAGGTATTCTATATTAACATTTGATGAGTCAATTTGATTTCAAACAATGTGCATCAATGATAATGCAAATTTACAAAGAAATGTTCTCAATATTGTTAAATTCAATCACAAATGTTTGTCGTTATGCTGTATGTAGAGTTTAAACAGTTGTCTTATACTGTGGACGAACCTGATCCAACCCGGATATCAATTAAAAAGATTATAAAGTGAAAGTAAAGAAGAATTTGAAGGCAACTATAAAGTCGTTGATTCGAAGAGGTAAATGAATGGAGAGGTATGAACCGTACAATGACACACTACATGGACGACTTTAATAGAAATTGTTAGTCACGATTCTCCTGAGCCTCCATGTCGTTGATCATCGTTGGACATATCGTGGCCATTGATTAAAGCAAGATTCTCCTTTCTCTCAATCGAAGTCGTTCTTTTTCAATAAATCTCTCTCAATCCTCTCAAATATTCTTATAGGAATTGTTAGTGTTCATACCCTGGCCCAATGACAAATGCCCAGATTCAAATAAAAGGCCTAGTCTGAAAGATTAAGCCTAGCCAAGCACCGACCTTCACATAAGAAGTCGGTAACAACTACAACTTACTCTAAAGAAGTCGGACATGAGATTAGCTGGCAGATAAATACTCATTCAAATGAGTAACCGCTTCATAAAGCCATATCTTAACCTCCCTAAGATAATGGGGCGGTTAAACACCCTAAAGATATGGCACTACTCCAACGGTGGTTATTGGCTCACCACTATAAATACACTGACACCCCTCAGGTATCTCTAAACCCAATACTCTCTAGACTTGCTAACACCCTTGCTGACTTAGGCATCGGAGTGTCTTTGCAGGTACCACCCCCCATTCATCAACGTGTATAAGTCGGAAGGAAGCTCCAGCGTGCTAACCATCTCGGAGCTCACTATCCGCGGACGATTGGGCCAACTTACGTCATCTATTCTGTTCATCTCCGGTTACCCACCGTAACATTGGTGCCGTTGCCGGGGACCCGAGAGATCATCCATCGATGGCGGACAGATCCCATGAAGAAGGCCATGTGGAGACAGATTCTGAGCAAGAGAATCTGGACATAGGCAATAACGATGCGGACCTAGCCCTCCACCAGGGAATTGACAATCAGCATAGAGAAGGCACCTCCGGAGTAAAGAACCCGAAGGTAAATTCCTCAGAAGGGCGCGAATCAGAAAAAGGAGGACCACCCCATGTAACTGAGCTCATGGGGTTAGTCCACAGCCGCCTGGAACAGTTAGAACAAGAGCGGGAGCGGCAAAAGGAAATTGAAAAGTACTTAAAAGAGGAGATGGAACGGCGAAAAGAGTTAGAAAGAAAACTCTTAAAGCTAGAATCCTCCCTCAAAAATCGCAACTCCCGTGACGAACAGGAAGAGCCACCATTAGGGGGGGGAGGATCCCTTTAGCGAGGACATAATGAGGGCTAAAGTTCCGAGGAACTTCAAAAGCCCTTATATGGACCTCTACGATGAAACTACGGATCCAAAGCATCATCTGAGCAATTTCAAAAGTCGGATGTATCTAGCTGATACTTCCGACGCTACGCGATGCAAGGCCTTTCCGACCACTTTATCGAAAGCAGCGATGAAGTGGTTCGACAGCCTCCCCCCAAGGTCGGTTACTAGCTTTGAAGACCTCTCAAGGAAGTTTTTGATGAGGTTTTCAATCCAGAAAGACAAGGTGAAACATGCACCGAGCCTCCTGGGAATAAAACAGGAGGTCGGAGAATCTTTACGAACCTATATGGAAAGATTCAACAAAGCATGTTTGGAGATTCAAGACCTGCCCACAGAGGCAGTCATAATGGGGTTAGTCAATGGGCTCAGAGAAGGTCCCTTCTCACAGTCCATATCTAAAAGGCACCCCGTTTCTCTAAGTGATGTACAAGAAAGAGCTGAAAAGTACATCAATATGGAAGAAAACGCCAAGTTAAGAGACCTGAGTTGGCGACCTGGACCCCCTCCCTCAGCTAAAGAGAGGGAAAGGGAAGCCAAGAAAAAGGAAGAACTCGGTCTCGAGAGGCCAAGGAAATATCACTCTTATACTCCCCTGAAAGTTTCTATAGTGGATGTATACAGAGAGATCTGCAACATTGAAAGACTGCCACCCCCTAGACCCATTAAAAATAAAAAAGGGGGGAGCTGCAGCGATTATTGCGAGTACCATAAAATATATGGTCACTCCACTACTGTTACGACCTTAAGAATGTGATAGAAAAGTTGGCTAGAGAAGGTCGGCTTGATAGATATCTCATAGAAAGGTCGGACAGTCATGGAAAGAGAAAGCGAGATGATATGGATAGAAGAGACCCACTACCGCAGACTCCAGAGAGGCATATCCATATGATCTCAGGAGGATTTGCGGGAGGGGGGCTTACTAAATCCTCTCGCAAAAGACACCTCAAAAGAGTCTACCAAGTCGGGGAAGAGTCACCCGACCTTCCTATTATTTCGTTCACAAAAGAAGATGGGCAAGGAATAATCCCTGGACATGACGATCCAGTGGTAATAACTATGATCCTAGCCAATGCCCATCTCCACAGAACCCTAGTAGACCAAGGAAGCTCGGCGGACATTCTCTTCAAACCCGCTTTCGACAAGCTAGGGTTAGATGAGAAAGAATTGAGAGCCTACCCCGACACGCTATATGGATTAGGGGACACGCCAATAAAACCACTATGATTTTTACCCCTTCACACCACTTTCGGAAAAGGGGAAAAATCAAAGACTCTGAGTATAGACTTCATAGTCATTGATGAGGGGTCAGCTTATAATGCCTTAATCGGCAGAACTACCCTTAATCGGCTCGGAGCAGTGGTATCCACTCCCCACCTCTGCATGAAATTCCCGACCTCAGCAGGAATAGCAACGGTAAGGGGAGATCAAAAGTTGGCAAGAAAATGCTACAACGAAAGCCTAAATCTGAGAGGAAAGGGCAGAGAAGTTCACACAATAGAGCTCGGTGGCGCGAGGGCCAGAGAAGAGCTGCGACCACAACCGGGAGGAAAAACCGAGGAGATACAGATCGGTAAAGAGGAAGGAAAAAACACTTATATAGGAGCCAACCTAGGGGAAACTCTAAAACAAGGGCTGGCTGAACTCCTAAGAGATAATTCCGACCTCTTCGCTTGGAAGGCTTCCGACATGCCTGGGATTGATCCCGAGCTCATGTCCCACAAGCTCTCGGTTTACCCAGGATCCCGATTTGTACAACAAAGAAGACGCAAGCTCGGCACAGAACGAGCCCTAATAGTGGAAGAGCAAGTACAGGTGCTCCTGGAAGCCGGCTTTATTAGAGAGGTCAAGTACCCAACATGGCTAGCCAATGTAGTGCTAGTCAAAAAACAGAATGGCAAATGGAGAATGTGCGTCGACTACACCGACTTAAATAAGGCATGTCCCAAGGACCCTTATCCCCTACCAAGTATTGATACCCTAGTGGACTCCAGCTCGGGGTACCAATACTTGTCATTCATGGATGCCTACTCGGGATATAATCAAATCCCGATGTATGAGCCAGACCAGGAGAAAACATCATTCATCACACCTAGAGCTAACTATTGCTATGTGGTCATGCCATTCGGATTGAAGAATGCAGGAGCCACATATCAAAGGTTGATGAATAAAGTGTTTTTCCCTCACCTAGGGACCCTAATGGAAGTATACGTCGACGACATGCTAGTAAAAACCAAGAAGGAAGTCGACCTCTTATCCGACCTCTCACAAGTCTTTGACACCATAAGGCTGCATGGGATGAGACTAAATCCTGCAAAATGCGCCTTCGCGGTGGAGGCAGGAAAATTTCTAGGATTTATGCTAACACAAAGAGGGATTGAGGCCAATCCCGATAAATGTAGAGCCATCCTAGAAATGAAAAGTTCGACTTGTTTGAGAGAAGTCCAGCAGCTCAATGGCCGACTTGCAGCCCTCTCCAGATTTTTGGCAGGATCGGCACTAAAATCCCTTCCACTATTTTCCTTATTAAGAAAGGGATGCCAATTCGAATGGACTCCGGAATGCGAGGAGGCGTTCCAAGAGTTCAAAAAGTTTTTAAGCCAACCTCCTATCCTAACCCGACCAGCACCAGGAAAAGACCTCGTTCTGTACTTATCCGTAGCAAACAGGGCTGTCTCGTTGGTCCTGATAAAAGAAGACGAGGTCGGACAACACCCGGTCTACTTCATCAGTAAGGTCCTACAAGGCCCTGAACTAAGGTACCACAAACTAGAAAAGTTTTCCTACTCCTTAGTAATAGCCTCACGAAGGCTACGACCTTACTTTCAAGCTCACACAATAAGAGTCCGTACAAACCAACCCATGAAGCAAATCCTCCAAAAGACGGATGTTGCAGGGAGAATGGTCCAATGGGCAATAGAGCTCTCCGAGTTCGATCTGAGATATGAAACTCGGACATCAATTAAAGCTCAATGCCTCGCCGACTTCGTAGCAGAATACGCAGGGGACCAAGAGGAAAAGCCGACTACATGGGAACTCTATGTAGACGGATCCTCCAACAAAACGGGAAGCGGCGCATGCATAATATTGGTGGATGAAAGAGGAACCCAAATAGAGGTTTCCTTAAAATTTGAATTTCCGGCTTCAAATAATCAGGCAGAATATGAAGCCTTGATCGCCGGACTAAAGTTGGCAGAAGAAGTCGGTGCAACAAAGGTGATGATATACAGCGACTCACAGGTGGTGACTTCCCAAATAAGCGGAGAATATCAGGCAAAGGACCCTAATATGAAGAGGTACTTGGAAAAAACCCTGGAGCACCTTGGGCGCTTTGCAGAAACCGAGGTCAAACACATAACTCGGCATCTAAACAGCAGAGCGGATGCCCTATCCAAGTTAGCAAGTACCAAACCAGGAGGAAACAACAGAAGCCTGATTCAAGAAACCCTCCAAGAGCCCTCGGTAGCAAAAACAGAAGATAAGCAAGAAGTACTCGAGGTAGTCGGTTTAAACCTCGGATGGATGAATCCCTTAGTCGAATACCTGAAATTCGACATCCTTCCTAAGGAGGAGAAAGAAGCTAAAAAGATCCGAAGGGAAGCACAACATTAAACCTTGGTGAGAAATGTCCTCTACAGAAGAGGGATATCAACACCATTGTTAAAGTGCGTACCGACCTCAAGAACCGCCGAGGTATTGGAGGAAGTACATAGTGGGATCTGCGGAAACCATCTCGGAGCAAGGTCGCTCGCCAGGAAAATAATCCGAGCAGGATTCTATTGGCCGACCTTGCAGAGAGATGCCACGGAATTTGTGAAAAAATGCCAACAATGTCAGATGCATGCAAATTTCCACGTAGCTCCACCAGAAGAGCTCATCAGTATCACTTCTCCATGGCCTTTTGCAAAATGGGGAATGGATTTGTTAGGTCCTTTTCCCCAAGCGGCAGGACAAGTCAAATACTTGATCGTGGGAATAGATTACTTCACAAAGTGGATAGAAGCAGAACCACTAGCCACTATCACCGCTCAAAGAAGTCGCAGGTTCCTCTACAAAAATATCATCACAAGATATGGGATACCTTATTCCATTACTACAGACAATGGAACCCAATTCACCGACACCACCTTCAGAAGCTTAGTAGCCAGTATGAAAATCAAACATCAGTTCACCTCGATGGAGCACCCACAAGCCAACGGGCAAGCCGAGGCAGCCAACAAAGTCATACTGGCAGGGCTAAAGAAGAGATTGCAAGAAGCAAAGGGAGCTTGGGCTGAAGAGCTCCCTCAGGTGCTATGGGCTTATAGGACAACCCCCCAATCCGCCACAGGAGAAACACCTTTTCGACTAGTCTATGGTGTAGAAGCCATGATTCCAATAGAAATCAATGAGCAAAGCCCAAGGGTAATTCTCCATGACGAGGTCGGAAATATACGGGGACACAAAGAGGAGCTCGACTTGCTCCCCGAAGTCCGAGAAGGTGCCCAGATAAGAGAAGCGGCATTGAAACAAAGGATGACTACCAGGTACAACAAGAAAGTCATTCGAAGAACATTTGCCCCGGATGACTTGGTCCTAATCAGAAACGACATTGGAGTCAACAAATCAGGAGAAGGAAAGCTCGCCGCAAATTGGAAGGGACCATACAAAATTAAGGAAGTGTTAGGAAAAGGTTATTATAAAATAACCGACCTGAGCGGCACTGAGCTACCAAGGTCGTGGCATGCTTGTAATATGAAAAGGTACTACAGTTAAAAGCGAACTCTACTCCCTGATGTACTCTTTTCCCAACTTCATGATTTTTTCCCAAAAGGGTTTTTTCTGGAGAAGGGTTTTTAACGAGGCATCATAGTAGAGGCTAAGGGAAAATAGGCTATCAAGACCCTTAGTAGCAAGAAGGTACCTCCCCAATTAATAAAGATCTTTTTCATTTACAATATCTCTTATAATATCCTTCTTTATTTTTCTAAGCCTTTCTACGAAACGCGCCGACTTAAGCTCGACAAAACGTGAAAATCCCATGAACCGACCTAGATGGTCGTCAGGATAAAACGACGAGGTACAAGTCGGCGTAAAGAGGTTGTATGAGTTGATCGTAGAAACTCGGGAACAATTCGACTCATAAGTCGAAATGGGAACCCGAGTAAACAAACTCGGAAGCACTCCGAGTAGAAAAAAAAAACGCATCACAAAAATAACCTAAGTCATAAAAACTCACTAAAGCAAAGTCGAGTATAAAGGATAACAAAAAGAGATTGAAAAACCTGAGGAAAGTTTAAAGGCTGCCTAAAAGCCCTTAAACAAGGCTCGGAAAAACAAGACAAGCCAATAGGAAAGGTTTTCAGAGAAAGATCAAGAGGGTTTTAAATTAGAAAAGCATACACGCATAAAGTAACTTAAACCCTTATCCAAAAAAGGGTATTTATTTTGTTAATCTAAACCCTTATTCAAAAGGGCACTTGCCGAAATATTTTGTTTACGGCCTTAAAAGGCCAAAAGAAATTGTTCAAGCGTCACCAAACAACATATAAATGAGTTTAAAAAAGGGGAGACTCACAGGCCGAGCCCCCATATAGCCATAAAAAAAAGTCATTTCTGCAGAGGAGTAGACGGATCACCACCACTAGAGTCAGGAGGAGCGCCACCGGGACCAGGAAGAGAGGCTGAAGAGGAAGTCGGAGGAATAACTGAAGAGCTCGGAACATCTTTAGGACGAGGATGGGACTCAATAATCCTCTGCCCCCGAGTCTTCAATTCTGACTCGGAAACAACCACGGGGACAGGAGGATCCACGATAGCACCATCAATAACGACTTTATCAGGATGTAAAGGAGAAAGATCCAAGTCGGGAGCGATAACTCTGACTTGCTCCAGGAAAATTCTCCAAGACTCTTCGGCACCATCAGCAATAGAGTCCTCCAACTCGGCGTACGCATTCCGAAAATTCAGCAAATCCTTCCTCACAGACACAAGATCCTGAAATAAACTCTGGTAACTATCCTGTGCTGTCTTCCTCAAGTTCACCTCCATAGTACATTGGGCCCGCAGCTTGCTCTCCTTCTCCCGAAGGCTATCTCTCTCCTCCCTCAATTTAGCTACCTCCTCCCTCAACTCCCTCTCATGATCCTGGTAAGCAAGAAGCCTCCCCTCCAACTCTTCAACCTTCGAGGTTACCCCCAAAGAGCTGAGGGGAGTCTTCTCGAAGATATCCAAAAGCTTGCCACAAACACCCGCCGCCCGAAAACTCTCCTCAGCCAGGATGGTGAGGTGGTTTCGAACAAAAACATCATCCATACTTATATGAGGATAGATGTTCTTTCGGACGAATGCAAGAGCATCCGCCTTAACCCCACCATCAAAAGAAGAGCCTGACTCTAAAGTCTTACGCTTCTTCTTCTCTGGCTCAGAAAGAAGTCGGGCAGAAGGAAGTGGTCGGGACAAGCTGGAAGAAGAAATCACAATGGGCTGAGAGGGAGTCCCCACGTTCTGAGGAGGAGGAGGAGGAGGAGGAGGGGAGACGATTGCCCTGGCACCACCGGCCCTGGCCCGAGACTTTACCTTAGCCTCCTGAACTCTCTGGTAAGATTCCTGAGCATTCTTCCTCGCCATATCTGCAAAAGAAATAATTAGCAAAATGTACAAGTCGGCAAACCTCAAGTCGACAGAAACAAGTCGGAAATAGGAAATGCATTTACTACCTAGTTGCGACCGAACAAAGGTCGGCGTCCCCTGGAGGAATTTCCTAGTGTCCAAGTATGGGGCCCTCCCCCACGCTTCTCGAAAAAACCCCACAATGGCTGCCTCCACCTCGTTCAGGTCATCTAGACCGTACTTTTCACAAGGGGAGTCCTCTAGCCAATAAAGGGGAAAACGAGGGGAGGAATGCTCATCCAGGAAAAAGGGGTGGTGACCCTCTACAGCTTGTACTTTGAAAAAATAATTTTTGAAGTCATGGAAGGATTCGTCAAAAAAGGTGAAAATCCTCCGACCTTGTATGGCTCGGAAGGATACCCATTGCTGTTTGTTGTTTAGCCCACTAAAGGGCTTAGTCATATGGAAAAGAAAGAAGAAAACCCTCAAAGAGGTCGGAAAGTCCAGAGCGTGACTAACAAACTGATAAATCTTCAGAAAACCCCAAGAATTGGGGTGAAGTTGAGTAGGGGCAACTCGACAGTGGTGCAAAACAGATATTTCAAAATCCGAAAAAGGAAGAAAAACACCCAAACGGGTGATCATACATTCATACATAAAGAAAAAATGAGGGGCCGCCTCATTGGCCCTCCCAAAACAAACCCGGTCTTCCGGACCCGGGGTTATCAACTCATATTTTGGCTCGTCCTCTTCCGAAGTACAAAGCCTGTGGTGAGTACGAAGATGAGTAATAAACTCAGCATCGACCAAAGGCTCCTCCCCAAGGACCGTAACATCAACCCACTGAGAAAGAACATCTACAGAAGCCATTTTTTCTTTATATAATGAAAGGTGACAGAAACCTACAAAAAGAAAAAAGAAAAAGAAAATCAAAAAACACGGTCCATAAAGAGGAGAGATACGAAGCCAAAATCTATAGACCAACCTATCCACCCACAAAACAAAAGCATGCAAACATAAGGCATGACATGAAAGAAGCAAAGCTAACCTTTATCCGAAAAGTGAAGGTTGGAAAAAGCAGAAATCTTCGAGCACAAGAATGCAGTGCGAACAAGGAAAGAAGAAGTTTGAAAGATTGCAGAAACGGAAAAATGAAAGAGAGGGAAAGCATTTATAAACATACTAAGGGGCATAATGGTAAAAGCGGAGCAGTCATTAATGAGATGGCACCGTTACCAAAGCCCTCAATCCCTAAATGCTTTCCCAACGGACACGACGCTTGAATTGACGTAACTGTCAGAAACAAAAGGTCGCGAAAATCACGTCGGTTTATAAGACCCATGTTTCCTCCAAGTAAGTCGGCTACGAACCCTAGTTAAATACTTGAACCCAAGCTCTAAAGAGACTTTGGGCTCAAGTAGGGGCACTGTTCATACCCTGGCCCAATGACAAAGGCCCAGGTTCAAATAAAAGGCCTAGTCTGAAAGATTAAGCCTAGCCAAGCACCGACCTTCACATAAGAAGTCGGTAACAACTACGACTTACTCTAAAGAAGTCGGACATGAGATTAGCTGGCAGATAAATACTCATTCAAATGAGTAACCGCCCCTAAAATCTCTCTAACCGCTTCATAAAGCCATATCTTAACCTCCTTAAGATAATGGGGCGGTTAAACACCCTAAAGATATGGCACTACTCCAACGGTGGTTATTGACTCACCACTATAAATACACTGACACCCCTCAGGTATCTCTAAGCCCAATACTCTCTAGACTTGCTAACACCCTTGCTGACTTAGGCATCGGAGTGTCTTTGCAGGTACCACCCCCCATTCATCAACGTGTATAAGTCGGAAGGAAGCTCTAGCGTGCTAACCATCTCGGAGCTCACTATCCGCGGACGATTGGACCAACTTACGTCATCTATTCTGTTCATCTCCGGTTACCCACCGTAACAGTTAGTAACAACTTTTTTAAGTGGGTTCAAACTACAGAAATCATTGGTCGAGTTTTTTAATTCAGGTAAATTTTAGTATGATAGCAGCATATTACACTATTATATTATAGAGGTATTACACCATTCACTTTTATATTAAAATTAATTTAAAAATTTGGCGATGTAACAAGACTAATTATATGCTGTTTGAAAGATTTTAAATTGTTAAAAGAAATTTGGTGTGTTTAGTAAATTTTTAATAGTAAAAAAAAATATTTTTTTTCAAAATATAACTTACATTTTTTTAAAAGTTTATTATTTATTTAAAAAAAAAATTTTAACCTAATAAATAAAATAATTATTTTATTTTATTATATTTAAACATAATTGTTAAAATAAAAAAATATGTTTACATAAAAAATTACTTAAAAATATTCCCTTTTTTTTTTGGTAAACTATTAACATATTGTATCCTATTTTGGTGACTAAACTATTACCATGAATCAACCATCAAATATTTCAAACCCGAACTTCCTCAACCACAAGTTATTACTTAATCCTGATTTCCCATCCTTTTATTTTTCTATCAATTTTGAAATGAAGCATCTTAGAAAATTTAAGAGAGTCATATATAAGACATACCAACTCAGAATCAGTCTTTTTGGTGAACCATTCACCTACACTAATTGGTCCTAAACTTCATTGTTGAAAAGATGTGTACACCAAATGTAAACCCTAATTCATGATTTGCCTAATTGATAGTCATCCCTTAACATTCTATTGATGGCTAAGGCAGAAGTCAGGGTTGTTCCTATCTTCCTCTGGCTCTGAAATTTCACCTGTTTGTTTATGTGAATAGCCTCCCAGCGCATCAATTGCAGGCACATTTGATTCCACATCCTTAATCCAACTCATCAGCTTGTTATGAACATCAAGGGAGATAACATTCTTGCTACTGAGTAACCTTATCAAATCCTCTGCCTCCTCCATATCTCCATTAAATTTCAAGTACTGAAAAATGGCAGCTAAGGATTCCGGTAATGGCCTCCACTTACGCCCCACTTCACAGATAGAAACTGCCTCTTTCATACATCGAACAGCCATCGGAAAATTTCTATGTGAAATATATCCAAGCAAGAGCCCTGACCAAGTCCATTCATTTGGCTTTCCTCCCTTCGAGATTGTCCTATTAACAATGGCTTCAGCTTCCTCCATTTTGCCCTTTCTGCTGTAAGCTGCTATCATCTTGTTCGGCATAAAGAAATTTCTGAAATACTGGTTTCTAGATTCCCACTCCTCAAAGATAATCTTAGCAAGTTCAATGTCATCCAACTTAAGAAATGAACTTATTACAGCTGAATAGTCTGTTTTGAGTAGCTTCCCATCCATCTTGTAAATATTCCACAACCTCATCACCTCTTCTTTCTTCCCTATTGTTGCATATTGAGTTATAAGATGAGGAAAGGCCTTTTTCCATATTGTGTAATCCACGCACTCCTCTGATTTCTTTAAAGCGTTAAAAGCTTTATCATGAAACCCGAGTTTGCGATAACAATTGGCAGCCACAGCATAAACACCCCAATCTACACTTCCGGAATACGATGGATCATCTTCTAACTGTGCAAGAAGTTTGTCTATTCCCTCTATATTAGATTTGGCTGCATATGTATTAATCAAGGTGGAAAATGTAAATCTATCGAATTTAATACCGTCTTCTTTCATTTCAAGCAACAAATTTTCCACTTTGTCATAGTTTTGTGTTTGATAGTAGAGGTTAAGCAAAGCATTTCTTGCCAAAGTAGACCCTGCGAAACCCAAATGTCTCATCTGCAGCATGATCCTTTTAGCTTTATCCACATCTCTAACTTGAGCATAGCAATTAAGAAGAGTGCTGTAACAATCTGTAGTTCTTAAGTAGTTCGGAATGCTATCAAAATAGGATTCAGCTTCTTCTATTCCCTTAACCTTTGCAATCAAGTCCAGTTTTAAACTAAAATCTGAAGATCTAGGTTCAGAGTATCCTTTCTCAGACATCCAATATGATACCTGCAAACACGGTTCATTTTCACAAAGATCCCAAAAATCAACCCATAAAAACATAGTACCTTTAACATTTGAATCGCATTGTGCAGCTAGATCATGATTCAACCTAAAGTTCGAATAAATAATATTTTTATGAATTAAATAACGACTAATTAGTAATTAATGATGATGATGATGATAATACCTCGAGGGCGTTTTTATATCTTTTGCGTGACCTAAGTTGCTTGATAACGAATAGCAGTTCATTGTAGCTAAGAGTTCGGCCATCCTGAACCCACTGCTCGAGAATCGTAACAACCGGGAGAGTTGGATCGGTCACAATGAAGATCCGACGGTACAAATCCTGCGGGACATAAACGTTGGCGCTTTGATTCCTCTTCGCCGGTGAGAGGTTGGAGGTAGAAGCGGCAGAGGTTGCGTAGGTCGCGGAAGAACGAGGAAGAAGACGTAAAGCGGATCTCAGACGGGTGAGTAGTACCATTTCTTATTCGGAATTCAGAGAGAGAGAGTAACGAAGAAAAGTTGCAAGATGCAAGTTTTGTTCTTCAGCAATGGATTTGCGGAGTGAGCGCTTGGAAGAGTAGTAGAATATTGTAAGTTTGTGAATACTGCGAAGTGAGCTGTGAGCAACAGCATTTGGTCTCAGTGGCAAAGTTGTAATTCGATGTAACTTCACAAGGAAGTGGCGAATGATTTTGGAAAAATAAATCTAAAAACATTCTTAATATTAATTAGATTCTCGACTGAACATTATTACTTCCACACAACTAGTAGTTAAGTACATCCAACTACGTAGTAACCAAAAAATGATTAATATTCCTTGTAATATTTGATAATTCATACATAGCATTTAACGTTTCATTTTAGGGTAAAATTTCAGATCTTTAATTCAGTACCACATCCCGTAAATAGATTGTTTTATGTAAACCAATAAATAAAAACAGAATTATTTATCCCATTTGTTAATATCTCTAATTCTGGATTCAGCCAATTATGTGATGATTATGGGTCACTTTTAAATTGTGGCAAACCAACCATTTGTGGACGAAAACAACTTCACAGAATCGTTGAAATCAACATAGTGATTGTAAACCTTATCGCTAAAAAACTCACGGTTTTGGATGACAAATTTACGTCCAAGCAACAAAATCTTTCATAACATATGAACCAGCCAAGCGAACAGCTCAGTATACTATAAGCCAGCAAAAGTACCACAACATCTTTAACTTAGCTATGGTGAAATAAAATACATAATAACAAAATCTCTGGTCACCAAGACTGCTTCCCCTAGCTGTTTAACGATTTGCCTTAGCAACTCTCTCGATTTCATCCTTTTTCTTGATAGCATAGCTGAAATGGAGCAAATAATTCTCAGCAAACCCACAGCAATATAAATTGGAGAAAATGTTCAAAGCCATGTATACCTGTTGGATGAACCTTTTGCTGCGTTAATGAGCTCATCTGCCAAACATTCAGCAATTGTCTTGATATTTCTAAAAGCAGCTTCCCGAGCGCCTGTTGTTAGAAGATAGATGGCCTGATTAACACGACGAAGCGGTGAAATGTCCACAGCCTGTCGCCTCACAACTCCAGCAGAACCAATTCGAGTTGCATCCTCACGGGGACCACTATTGAAATATATGCATTTAGATAAATCGGAAATTTGGTGTATGACAGAAAATCAGTACTAACATTTTCTACCTACAGCCACTTACAAGAGTAAAATGCATATTGCAAAATACTGAATTATGTAGATAACATCACAAGACAACAAACTCTAATTTAGATTAAAAAGAAGAATGATCAGATAGAGCTAATACATAGATGCCATCATCCAGGCAATCAAATCAATAGGGAAACAACTAATCATCACTTCATTCTCAAGCTTTTTATAGTAAACCACTTCGTAAAAATAAATTAAGACACGTTGAGACCAAGATAACCAAATCAATATATTACATAAATATAAAAACTAGATGGCTAAGCAAGGAAGTCATATTTCCTTTTCATTACATTTTAATGCACAGATAGTGGCTATTATATATTTATATGGTGCACATATATTTCTATTCTTTACAATGCAAATGTGACTTTATTCAGTACCTAATCAAGTAATTACTAATTGCTTTATAAGATTGGATACATTTGATTGACAATTCCCAATAAGAAACAATAACGCATGGTGTAGACAAGGAGAATAGTCAGATAGAGCTAATACAAAATGCCATCATTCAGGCAATCAAACCAATAGGGAAACACATATTCATCATTCTATTCTCCAAAGTCCAACATAATACAAAGACAACATGAAGTTTATCAATATCAAAATTGACGTTTATGTATATTATCATTTTTAACTATGCATCCATTTAAACCCACAAACATGTAACAATAATAGAAAAACCTATTCCATGCACCAGCACCTACATACCTGTTGATAACGGCATCAACGATAACCTGAATTGGATTCTGGTCAGTGAGCAAATGAATAATTTCCATAGCATGCTTGATAATCCTCACAGCCATTAGTTTCTTTCCGTTGTTCCTCCCGTGCATCATGAGAGAGTTGGTAAGCCTCTCAACAATTGGGCACTGGGCTTTCCTGAACCTCTTGACTGAGTACCTACCAGCAGTGTGAGGAACATAGGTTGCATGCTTGGATGGGACCACTCCAATATAATCAGCCAGAGAAATATCAGTAACCTAACAACAGAAAACAACGAAGAATTTCAATATAACCAATAACACATTCACATTCGAGATTGACTTCGAATATAAAAATGTATTGTCAATATTCTAATTGATAAACCAAGTTAAAGCACGGATAAATAGCCACTTTAACTACCAATTGAGCTACAAACTAGTGATCTAACAGTTTCGGTCCACGGTTTAGTTAATTTAACTCACAATTAGCTTTCTCTTAATAGATAAAATGAAATGCATTATATTAAAACTTTTTTTATTTCATTAATAGTTGAAACAGAGTGCTCCATAAAAGTATCTACGCTGAACTTAAAACTCGTTGTTATTTTAGCTCACGAAACATCAATTCGCAGAGTGAGAAAAACAATTGGTGTTTTTCATTCTTAATTAAAGGAAGAAGGGGAGAGAAGAAGTACCTGAACGTCATCGAAGCTCCAACGGTTGAAGAGCTTGACATCGATCTGAGTAGGATCTGGAACAACGCTAACCTCTTGGACTACGTCAGCCATTCCTGCAAACGAAAATTGAACACAGAAAAGATAGTTAGCTAAGTGTAAAGATTGAAAGAGAAAAGAGATGCAGATCGAAGAAAGAAGAAAACGGAGACGAACTTGTTGAAGCAGAAAGGGTGTTGTGCCGCTTAGGGTTCTATGCTGTGAGAGTATAAGGGATTAGTCGAACACACTTCGGAAAGCGAAAACCCTACTTGGGGCGGGTTTTGGAATTTCGTTATTTATACCTTGATCAGAAAGGAACCCTAATTTCTTTTCTGTGTTTTGTGGTTTTTTTTTTTGTGGACTTTAGAAAGCACCCTGATTTTTGGGATCAGTCAAAGGAGCCCTAAGCTAAGAGGTTTTGCTTGGAAAGGAACCGTAATTAGAATTGTAGACCATGTTGACTGGCCCAGTATTCTTTAATTATTGTAAGGTTGGTTAAATAAAATAAACTCAGACCATGACCAAAACGAAAGAGGAAAGGAAGCATAACCAAAAAGAGAAGGAAACAAGTACAAAAAAAAATCATCATCTTATGGACTTATGGTCAATCAGCTCAACCAGCTTGTAGGAAACCATTTTTTTTTCAATTGATTTTTATTTTAAAAAAAAGAGTGTAAAAATTTTTAGCTTGAAAAAATAAAAATGAGTCTTATGGCTATAGATTATCATAGAAATTAACATTGTAGGCATAGAAATTAAGAAGTAAAATTTTACATATGTATGAATACAATAAAATACTTTTATGTAAGTAGGGTTAGAAATTAACTTACTGTGTTTACTACATAAGAATTAGGGGTGGCAAACGGGTCTAAACCCGCCGGATCGGCCCGTGTAACCTGCCAAAAAAGACGGGCCGGGCTGAAAAATTGGGACCGGCAAATAGTAAAGGCCTGCCTAACCCATACACCGCTTAAACCGCGGCTTTGGCGGGGCGGGACGGACTTCCTCGCCAGGCTTAGTGTTCTTTTAGTAAGACAGTATTTTTACAATTTTTTTACCAAAACCTAACTTCACCCAACTTAACTTACAAGAGTATGAAGATAAAAATTGA
Organism: Arachis hypogaea; assembly: GCF_003086295.3. Lineage (NCBI taxonomy): Eukaryota > Viridiplantae > Streptophyta > Magnoliopsida > Fabales > Fabaceae > Arachis > Arachis hypogaea. The sequence goes on along the minus strand of NC_092037.1, from coordinate 99,910,647 downwards.
GTGGTTTGAATTATGTTTATGATACTTTAGAGACAATATTTATAATTATGTTTTAAATTATGTTTATTTTGCTTTGGAGAGAATATTTATACTTATGTTTTGGATGAAAACTTGGTTTATAATTATATTTATTAGATATTTATAATTACAAAGATTTTAATGTTTATGAATATAAAAAATATAATTTTTTATGTTTTTAGAAATTATAAATTTATTAATATGATTGTAAAATTATATATATTATTTATTAGTTAATAGTAAAAAAAAAAAAGAGAAGTTTTGGCAGACTTAGCCCGCCAGCCCGCAGTTAGACAGGGCAGACTGGGATTCTAGGACAGCCTCATTAGCTGAGGCGGGGCGGGCCAGGGCGGGGTTCCCCGCTTGCCACCCCTAATAAGAATCAAGTTCATTAATATATTAAAAAAATGTATACTTAATTATGGAAATTAAAGTAAAATATTAAAATGATAATAAATCATTTATTTTAGAAAAGGATTAATTTTTTCAGAGAACGATTAAGGGTTTCAAACAGAGACCAAATATACTCACCCAAAAAAAAAAAAAAAACACAGACCAATATATCTGAGTTTATCATTAGAAAAAGCCTTACTTGTTTTCTGCTGGTATTGTAGTGCAAATTGCAAAATTGAAAATAAAGAGCATGATTGCAATTGCACACAAGAATCATACTGAAAGAAACAATACACCAAAGACCAAAGTTTATTTCTTACGGTTCATGTCCAACTCAATTTTACATAATGAATAGATAGATTGCATTCAACTACATAACTCGGTCAACAAAAATTTTATATTACATCATTGTTCAATTGGAAACTTCAATGCCTTGAAAATAGGCTTCTTAAATTGTTTCTTTGGAAGGAAGGAAGCAAGCAAGCAATCACAGTGACGATGAGAGTATTATTCTCCATGAGAGTGTCCATTATTTGCAATGCAATGTCCCTATACAAACAAGAAGGGAAGAAACGCCAAAGAGCAAGAATCATAATGAACTAATAATGAATTTTCACATGACAGTATTATAAATATGAACCTACCATAGTATTTATAAGCTACTTTGCTCCATTTTCATAATAATCAGCATATAAGTTTGGAATATAACTCGCTGAAGTAATAACATTGTCAAAACTCATAAACATCTTGCTTTGTCTAAACATGTGGAATGAATCATGTTGAAGAACCAGGTAGTTTGTGATTATACTTGTTTCGATCTCTTTGTCCTGAAAACAAACAAAATATAACAAAAGAAGGACATCAATTCATATAAACTCAGTTTAGCTGTCCAAAGTTGAAGAAGAAACAACTGTCTTCAATAGCAAGAGAATGAAAATTTATGCATAGAAGTAAATATATATAGATAAAAAGCAACAACTTTAGACAGATTCAAATGATTACCTCCTGAAGATTTTGGACCACTCTGCATCTTTGAATGATTCAACATTCTTCATGCAGCAAGTAAAATCAAAATCACAGCTGTTACTTATTTTAAGTACCCGCAGGGAGTGATGTTGGCCTTCAATTTGGAATTCCAATTTTCTGCAATTCGATATCATCAAGTCAGTTGCATGTTCGCAATGGCCTCCATCACGAACTCCACTTGATGCTTTCCTTTAATTGATAGTTGACGCAGTAAAGGAGGTAGCTCCCCAATTCTCACTTTATTATCACCAACTATGTGTAAAGAGGTCATAGTAGGAACTCTTGGAAGACAGGAACTCTAGATGACTGCATTTGATAATCTTAAGTGATTGCGAAGATGGTAGATGATTAGGCAAGTCTCCTCTCAACATGGGACAGTTCCTTATGATAAGCTCCCTAAGGCGAGGAAATGCATTGAACTTGCAGAGTTAGTGTGGTGATGTTGTGGTAGGAAGAATGTCCCAACCAATCTGGAAATCTTGTACCAATTTCTAGTTCTTTTAAACTACTGTGAGGTTGTAACTCGTCTAGTATATCTCTTTTAACTTGGGAATCAGCTATATTTTCATCTTTATCTGATGACCACTTCAACTTTAAAGAGTTAATGCCATTCTTATCGAACATCCTTGATTTGTGTAGATTTGCAAGTGCTCCCAATTCTGTAATCTTGTTCTCTTCACCCTTCCCAACAAACAAGTCTTTGTCAAATTCATGGTCCTTGGAATACAAAGAAGTGAACGAACAATAAACAAAACACTCTTTCAAACATGAAGGAAGATAGTAATAACTAATTCTTAATGCAGGTACAATATTTATCCTATCATCAAAGAATTCCCATATCTCACTCTTCAATATATGATTCCAATCTTTGACATTAGAATTTCCACGCAATAAACCTCAAAGAGATTGAGTTGCCAAAGACAATCCGTTACACTTCTTTACAATCTTTCTACCGACCTTTTCCAAAGTTGAAGTCTGAACAGAGTCGGTGAAAAGACTTGCATGTTTTAAAAACACTAACCAACAATCTTCATCAGACAATAAATTTAGTTCATGAGGTGAAACAGTTTGCACCACTGAAGCCACCTTTTTACTTCTAGTAGTTATGAGAATTTTACTTCCCTTAACCTCATGTTGAAAAGGTTTTAGAAGCATGTTCAAATCGTAATAATCCTCGTTCCATACATCATCCAAGACGATAAAGAATCTTTGCCCCGACAACTTTTCCTGTAAACCTTGTAGGAGTAAATTCAAAATTTTCAAGTTACAAAGACTCTTTGTAATTGCATCAAGTATATTCTTGGTGACCTTCATGACATCAAACCCTTCTGACACACAAACCCAACCTCTAAAATCAAAATCCTCCTTCACTCTATCATCATGGTAAACCAATTGGGCCAAAACAGTCTTTCCTATTCCAGCCATGCCCACAATAGGAATCACAGATATATCATCATCACCAGTGTCATCATCATCCAACAAAATGTTCACTATGGCCGCCTTGTCATCTTCCCTGCCATATACATTAGATCTATCAACTAGAGATGTTGTAATCCTCCATGACATGTTCTCCTTAGGAATTTCTCTGAGACCAAGAGTGTCTTTTTGCTTCACAATAGACTCTACCATATCAATGATTTTCTCCATCCTGTTTGCTATCTCCCTATCTTGCAAACTGAGATAACGAGAGAAGAAGGTACCTGGATCCTTCTGAGTGGCAGCTTTGGTGAAGACTTCATCCAACAAGTCATCAGCAACATACATAGCATCTTTGAGACTATCAAGCCAGTCCTTCACAGCTCTCTCCTTGATCTGGATCTGCTTCTGCTCAGCATCAAAAACAACATTCAGAAAGGAAGACAGAACAGCTCCACCCACAAGTGCTGCAGTCATGTTTCACAAGATCAAGTGATAAGATAAGAGGAAAATAAGAAAGGGAAAAAGGAAGTATTTTACAGTAAACTAGGTTATTCTCAAAAAGGAGTATGGAAATATGGATGTAGCTTTGGGCAAGTACTTGTTTGACAAATGATGCCACTGATGATTTTTTAATATTAGAGCTCGGCTTCACCTACCCCCAAGAAGCAATGTTCTAGATCGAAAAACATATGATATTCTAATATTTTTTCTAAGATATTTTTCAGTACTCTGTCCAAGGAAAAACGAGTGGTGGAAATTTGAACAAGTTGACCCCACCAGTAAGTGTACCCATTGATTTATCTCTTACCTTTTTTAAGCAGTAAAATGCAAGTTTAATATTGCTTGAGACGGTGAATAGTTTGTTTTAATTTACATTTTTTTATACTAGTAATTTGGCAGTAAAATTTATATGTATTTTTTAATCAGTAGAAAAAAATTGTTTAATTGCTAGATGCTTGTACTAGAGATTGATTAGTTGATATAGATAGTAATTATTTGTAATCCATGTAATTAGGTACTAGTTATTTTGTTAATTACTCTCCTCTATAGAAGCCAAATTATTAACTTAAAAGTGTGTACTTCTCATCATGAGTCAAATTCTTGCCCTTTAGTCTCTCAGCTCCTTCTACACTAAATCTTCATCAAGTGAAGTATAACAAAATAGCAAGTATGCCGCAAGTAACTAGAAATTGAGACACTATATTTATGATGGTTCTCTCAATTTTTTTTTCATTTGAGCGTATAAAGTATAATTTTTAATTTTTTAATATATTTTTTTTGATTCTATTTATAAAATGTATGATGATAAATCACATTTTATCCTCTCAAATGAAAAAAAATTGAAAAGATCCAATCTCGTATAATATATGGTTCTTCATTCTTATGAACCATAAACATTGCCTTATTTTGATAGTGTTTAGTCATGTGTCTCAAGATCAACAAGCTAGCAAGTGTAACTAAAACATCATTCCTTCTTGCACTTGAGAAAGAAACCTATGGAAGTAGTTGTAGTTTTAACTCGGGATTTTTCTCAAGTACAAAGAAGTAAAATAAAGTCTAAGCATGAAACTATTTCGTCCTAAAATTAGTTTTAACTTTCAACATTCCAACATTCGATAAAAGGGTAAAATTTCTTCGCTTCGGACCAAAAAAACAGAAAAAATTTGCTCTAACGTATAAACGGATAAACCCAATAGTCTAAGATTTTTTTCCTTTTTGTCTCAGGTACCTAATGCCCATCCATGGTTCTAGCCTGGTTTCCATATAAAATTAACCTCAGTTATTCTTTGGGTTTCAATTAGTTTAGGTTTGAGTAAAACAATGATATCAGAAAATTTTTTCCCTTAAAAAAATACCCCGATTTTCAAATCCCACCTATTAGAGAAGGGAAAGCACTATATCAAAATCAAATCACAATAAAAATTCCTAAATTCGGCATCCTCAATATCAAAATTCAAGTTTCATAATAAGAGCACGGTATAGATCTAGGACAACAAAAGTAGCATTAACCTATGCCATCTGCTAACTAACTACCATTAAAATTGAAACCAGAGGAACTAAAATCCAAAATGTTTTTAGGTGGCATTTGGTAAGGGGTACTGAGACTGAGATTGTGTACTGAGACTTAGTATTGTATTTGGTATTTTGGTAGCCAAATACTAGAACTAAAATTTCAGTCTCCGTCTCCAAAATTTCAGTCACTTGCCACCTTCTCTCACTGGTCCCTTCACATTCCTCATGATGTGGCGGTTCTGATCATCCAGAAACTTGACTCTAACCTGGGTCACTTGCCCTCTTGACCCAGTGCGACCTATAACCTTGACAACGATAGCATGCTTTATGCCAGTATCCATCCTGCTTGAACAAAATCAACATTAAAACTTAAAAGGTTAGGGAGGGAGGACAAGGTTGTGGATATTGCAGCAGTAATGACTAAAAAATTTGCACACACATATTCAACCGTTTTAAATGCCAGCTATCTAGAAAAAGCCGCATCATTATTCACTATGGTAGGCAAGGATTTGATGAAATGCAAATCACACACCGAGACATGCAAGGTTCTTAAATTTTCAATTGAAATCTAATCCAACAACTGCGAACACAGCATTAAAAAAATTGAACAGGAAACATATTAAAGTTGCTGAAACACAACAGTAATAGCAACCCAGATCATACAAACTTTGATAGTTCAAAAGCAAAGATAAATTAACAGCCATTGTAATTCAAAACCTTTATTCCTGCAAATATGCCATAGAATATGACCCAATGCAAGACATCTTTCTGAAGAAGATTATACATAAACTTCACTATTTCCACATTTCAAATGAATACTACGAAACACACCTTAACTACTTTAAGTGAAAGATCAGGATTTTATGAAACAAGTCATAAATCATTATGGAGATCTAGAAAAGCATGTCAATGCAAGGAAAAAAAACGAATTTATAAGCTACTTTGTTCCATTTTCATGGTAATCAGCATATAAGGTTTTGAATATACCTTGCTGAAGTAATAATATTGTCAAAACTTGTAAACATCTTGCTTTGTCTAAACATGTGGAACAAATCATGTCGAAGAGCCGGGTAGTTTATACAAATAAGGTAACTCCTCAGGAGATGGTAGCTGAAGTTTTTGACAATAATGAAGTAGAGATATCGTTGTAAACATCAATACCTGCCTAGCAGCAAAAGTTGAAGAAGAAACAACTGTCTTCAATTGCAAGAGAATGAAACTTTATGCATAGAAATAAATAAATATTAATAAAAAGCAGCAACTTTAGACAAATTCAAATGATTACCTCTTTAAGATTTTGGACCACTCTTCATATTCAAATAATTGAATATTCTTCATGCAGCTGTATGCTGTCCTGTGCTAGAGTTGAGAATGAGGAGAGAAGTCATTCAGGAGAAGGTATGAAGTGTTAGCTGTGTAAGGAATGATATAAGACATTAATAAGAATGAACAGCAAGGATACTGTATAAAGCAGATAAAGAATGAAAACTACTGACTCACTTTATATGCAGTGTGTAAATATTTGTGCAAAATCTTGTGTTACCATCTACCAAATCCATCTTCCATTAACTTGAATGCCGCGGATGTGGGAAATTTTAGGCCAAACTTGTAGGTCCTTCATCTCACACCTCTTACCAAGCAAATGGCTTTCTTTGATGATGAGTCGAATTAGAGAAGCAGGTAGCTTTTCTCCCTCAATATTCTCCAGCTTGGGACATTCAATAATGGTTAAATTTCGGAGGGAGTTGAGGTGGACTAGTCCCTTGCATTCCAACGTCTCGACACTTTTAATGCGATTCAGTATCAGAGACTCAAGGCATGCAGGCAACCAACCTTCCTTTGGGAGAGACTTCACACTCACACTTTCGCATTCACCTTCAATGGTAAGATGAGTAAGCCCATGAAATTGCAAATTCATCAATGCTGCACTGCTCACTAGCTTCTCGAAGTAGCCGATGCGAAGAGATCTCAAGCTACATTGTGGATCCCTTATAGCAGACAAATCGATTTCTGGACAGCCCATTATTGTGAGATTCTCTAGCTGAGGTGCTGCTGTCCACAGCGTGGAAATGGATTTCAATCTGGCACAGTTGTATATATATAATGAACGGAGACATGAAAGAGAGCATGACACCACAACAGACTCCATCTTTTCACAGTCCGTGATGTCAGCACACACGAGATTAGGAAAGGAATCCAACAATGAGAAGGATGTAACCAAATCACAGCTGTTAGTTATTTCAAGTATATGCAGCGAGTCGTGTTGGCCTTCAATTTGGAATTCTAAGTTTCTACAACTTGATATCCTCAACTTTTTCACTGATGCAGGAATACTACTCAATGGAAACAATATATGGGAGGAACAATCTGAGATAGACAAAGATGTGAGGCAACTCAGTTGGGTGTTCTTTATGGCCGGCACGACAGCCTCCACTAGATTCTTTCCTTTGATTAATAGTTCATGCAATAAAGGAGGTAGCTCTAAAATTCTCACATTATTGCTATGAAGTAGACACAATTTGGTAATAGCAGGAGCTCTTGGAAGGCAAGAACTCAGCTGCTCGCAATTCCGAATATCAAGATATTTCAAAGATGGTAGATGATTGGGCAAATCTCCTGTCAACATGGGACACCCCCATATGGTAAGCTTCCTAAGTCTGGGAAATGCATTGAACTCCAATGAACGCCACTCCTTCCAGCAAGGCATTGATTCGAACCAGAGAGTTTCAAGCATTGGAAATGGTGTCTCCACACAAGAATCATGGTTTTGGTAAAATTCAGCACCAACAATCCCAAGCCTTTCAAAGCCTTTAATTTTTAGGTGCTTCAAAGAAGGCAACTCTCCAAGTGAAGGAAGCATACAACACTTTCTGAAACCACCCGAAAGGAAACCGCCCATAAGTACCTTGGTGATGTTGTGGTAGGAAGAATGCCCCAACCAATCTGGAAGTGTTGTACCCCTGTAAGCCCTGATTTGTAGTTCTTTCAAATTACTGTGAGGTTGTAACTTGTCAAGTATATCTCTTTCAATTTGGGAATATACTGTGTTGACTAGATCAAATCAAAATCAGATTCCTAATTCCTTTCTTGAATCTTTTATGTAAATAGAATTAATTATAAATCTTTTCCTTTTTAGGTTTAGCTTAATTATAGGGATTTTATGATTAGAAATCTTTCCTTTATTTTAGGCTAGTATTTTTCCTTTCTTTCCTATTTTCTAGTTATTTCTATTTCTGTAATTCCTCTATAAAGAGGCTGATTTCCTGTACATTTTATAACACAATACATTCAAACACTTCAATTTGGTATCAGAGCAGGATCTCTGCACTGTGCCTCTGATTTATAGCTATGGCTGACAGTTCCTCAGTCATTAATCCTGAACAGAAGGAGTTAATGCCATCTTTATCTATTGACCACAACAAGCTCAAAGAGTTAATGCCATCCTTATTACACATTCTTGCCTCCGAAGCTTCATTGCTGTTGACCACATTCTCCAATTTGGTAATGGAAATTGATTGGTGTAGATTTGCAAGTGCTCTCAGTTCTTTGATCTTGTTCTCTTCATGCTTCCCAACAATGTAGTCGCTTAAAAACTGCAAACCTTTCAATTTGCTCATGCCTTTCGGCATCTCATGCAAACAAGTCCCTGTAATATCAAGGTGACGCAAATTGACAAGATTTTGCATGCCAGCTGGACGAGTTTTCAGATTTGCACATCCATTCAGCTTCAAAGTCTGCAAATTGTACAGGTTACCCAGTGACTCAGGCAATGTCACAATGTAGGTCTTTGATAGATCCAAGTAACGCAAATGAATCAACTCACCTACTGAATCAGGAAGTGAGTCAAGAGGAAAACATTTAAACGACAAAACTCTCAAGTACTTCAATTGTGAGAGTAAAATGCATGGTGCGTTTTCCATGTTGAATGGAATCCCCCAATCCAAATTAACTTCAAGAAATGTCCTTGTATGTTTTACTTTGTCACAAACTCCCAGAAGTTTTGACATTGGGTAATTGCCTTTAGCATTATGTGACAAATGACGAGTTTTAATATCAACTTCAACAGTATTCTCAACCTCCTCAGCTCTAAAATAGAACTCTCCACCAAAGATCATTGCCAAATCATGCACCAGATCATGCATCACAAATATCTTTTCCCGAGTACTATGAGGCTGGAAAAATGATCTCGCAACTAATTCGTCAAAATATTCATCGCCAACTTCTTCCATACTTTTTTTTCCTACTGGTTGTAAAAAATTTTCTGCCATCCATAACAAAATCAATTCATCTTTGTCGAATTCATGGTCTTTGGGATACAAGGAACAATAAACAAAGCACTCTTTCAAGCATGAAGGAAGATAATAGTAGCTAATTCTTAATGCCGGTACAACTTTTATCCTGTCATCAGAGAATTCCCATATCTCACTCTTCAATATATGATTCCAATACTTGACATCAGAATTTCCACGCAATAAGCTTCCAAGGGCTTGAGCTGCCAATGGCAATCCATTACACTTCTTTACAATATTTCTGCCGACCTTTCCCAAAGTTGTATTCTGCATAGAGTCAGTGGAAAGACGTGCATGCTTTGAAAACACTAACCAACAATCTTCATGAGACAATAAATTTAGTTCATGAGGTGGAACAGTTTGCACTACAGAAGCGACCTTTTTACTTCTAGTAGTTATGAGAATTTTACTTCCCTTAACTCCATTCTGAAAAGGTTTTAGAAGGCTATTCCAAGCGTCATAATCTTCATTCCATGCATCATCCAAGACAACAAAGAATTTTCGTCTGGCCAGCTTTTCCTTTAAATCATGTTGAAGTAAATTCAAATCTGTCAACTTACAAGATCGTGAAGTTATTGTTTCAATTATAGTCTTGGTGACCTTGATAACATCAAACTCTTCGGACACACAAACCCAAGCTTGAAAATCAAAATTCTTCTTCACTTCGTCATCATGGTACACCAATTGGGCCAAAGTAGTCTTTCCTATTCCTCCCATGCCCACAATGGGAATCACAGGTATATCACCATCAGTAGTATCATCGTCGTCCAACAACAATTTCACTATGACCTCCTTGTCTTTTTCCCTGCCATATATATTGGATCTTTCAACTAGAGATGTTGTAATCCTCCATGACATGTTCTCCTTAGGAATCTCTCTAAGACCAAGAGTGTCTTTTTGTTTCACAATAGATTCTATCTTATCAATAATTTCCTCCATGCAGTTTGCTATCTCCCTATCTTGCAAATTGAGATAACGAGAGAAGAAGGTACCTGGATCCTTTTGAGTGGCAGCTTTGGTGAAGACTTCATCCAGCAAGTTATCAGCAACATACATAGCATCTTTGAGAGTATCGAGCCAGTCCTTGACAGCTCTCTCCTTGATCTGCTTCTGCTCAGCATCAATGAGAAAGGCTTGAACAGCATAAAGAGTAGTCTTCAACCTTCCAAGCAGCTTCTGGGTAAGCTTCTTCCCTTTGATCCAGTTAGCAACTTCTGGTGAGGACATCCTGTCAAAAACAACATTAAGAATAGAAGACAGAACAGCTCCACCCACAAGTTCGGCAGCCATGTTTCTCAAGGTCAATTGATAAGAATATAAGAAATCGAGCAAATGAAAGGAAATGGAGGTATCTAGTGAAGTATATTGTCCTACTCTGATATGTACTTTTGAAGCAGAAACATATTGACTTTAAGATTATTGGTATTAGAAGCAAGCGATACTAAAATTATTCATGAAAATGTCCCACTTGTTGGACAAATGATGCCACTGATGATTTTTTTTAATATAAGAGCTTGACTTCACCTACTTTCAGCACAAATTGTTCCACGTCCAATGGCATATGATATTCTATTCTAATTTTATTCTAAGAGGGTGTTTCCTTCACATTTTTTTTTCAGTGCTCTGACCAAGGAAAACGAGTAGTGGAGACTTTGAACAACTTTACCTACCAGGCTACTTAGTTGTACCCATTTATATATTTGACCCCTTTTTTTAACAGTGCAATGAAAATTTAATTGCTTGAAGTTTATGCCAAACTTGATAGATATAGGCTCATAAAAGAGATATATGTGTTAGTAATAAGTTGAGACAGTTAATAGTTTGTTGCAATTTATGTTATTTGATACTAGTAAACTGGAAAATCACTAGGAAAACTTTCACTCTTCATTCTTTCAACTACCTAAGTTTTCAGATTATTTAGTTGCTTGATTGATCACAAATATTGCTTCTTATTATTACAGTTTTGAACTTTTATTTTTCTAAATAGAGAACGAACACTAATGACAAGAAGGCCAAGCTAGGACAATAGTTGCGAAACATTGTGGCAATTCAACGAATAGCATTGATGTTTCCTTCACATTTTTTGGTATCACTCACTGTGTTTAATGAAACATGAGGGTAAGTATCAAAGTAGTACCTGAAGTTACCCTCGAGGCTCAAAGTAATCCCTGAACTTAAAAATTTGTCGAGATCGTCCCTAAAGTTGATCTCCGGTACTCATAGTGGTCCTTCCGGTAAATTTCGTCCAGCTGGCGCAACCGAAAAGCTGACCTGGCGTCGTTGGTGACATGTTAGCAGCGCAATGGCTAGCTGACGTGGCACAGTAAACATTTTGGACTCAATTTGGTCCCTAATTTTAGGTTAAAAACCCTAACCCCCAATTGACTCTCTTCTCCTTTCTTCTCCATAGCACTCTCTTCAATATTTGAGTCTTGGCAACAACCGTCTGCAGGGAACCATCATCAGCGAAATCTGCAAAATCAAGCAGCTGAGTGAGTTGTACATAACTGAGAACAAGCTAATTTCTGGAGAGGTTCCAACTTGCTTTGGTAATCTTACTTCTCTAAGAAAACTTTACTTGAACTCCAACAAACTTAGTAAGGTGCCTTCTTCTCTTTGGAGCCTCAGAGACATTCTTGAGGTGAACTTATCTGACAAAGTGACAATGCTTTAACTCTGTCTCTTCCAATTGAAATTGGGAACTTAAAGGCTGTGACTTTCTTGGATCTATCAAAGAATATGATCTCAGGAAGCATTCCTGGGGCCATTTCTGGATTGCAAAATTTGCAAATTCTCAACTTATCACAAAATAAATTGGTAGGGGGTATTCCTGATTCACTTGGCAGTTTGATAAGTTTGACAGATTTGGACTTATCTCAAAACAACTTGTTTGGCTTGATTCCAAGATCACTGGAGTCACTTCATTATCTTGAATTCATCAATCTTTCTCATAATAGTTTGGAAGGAGAGATTCCGAGTGGTGGACCTTTCAAAAATTTCACTGCTCAATCTTTCATGTTTAATAAAGCACTTTGTGGAAATGCCAGATTACAAGTCCCAACATGCAGTAAAGTAAAGAAGAAAGGGTCAAATGCAAACATATTCTTCATCAAATGCATATTGCCTATAATGGTTTCAATCATTATGGTTGTTTTCTGTGTGTTTTTTCTCGTCAGGCGTTGAAGAAAGAATGGTGGTGATACTAATGAAGGAACATTATGAGCATTACAAGCAGCCAGAATGATTTCGTACTATGAACTATCACAGGCAACTAATGGATTTGATGAGAGTAATTTGCTTGGTAGGGGCAGTTTTGGCTGTGTTCAAAGGTTGACTTTCAAATGGGATGGTGGTTGCTGTCAAAGTGTTTAACTTGGATTTGGAATTAGGATCAAAGAGCTTCAGTGTAGAATGCTAGCAATGCGCAATCTGCGCCATCGAAATCTCATGAAGATCATAGGTTGTTGTTCAAGTATAGATTACAAGCTTTTAGTGATGGAGTTCATGCCTAATGGGAGCCTTGAGAGATGGTTGTATTCTCATAACCATTGTTTGGACTTCTTGCAAAGGCTAAATATAATGATAGATGTGGCATCTGCATTGGAGTATCTGCATCATGGATCTTCACCTATAGTGGTTCATTGTGATGTCAAACCTTGTAATGTCTTATTGGATGAAGACATGGTTGGCCATGTCAGTGACTTTGGCATTGCCAAATTGCTTGGCGAGGGACAATCCAAAGAATATACCAAGACCATGGCTACAGTTGGCTACATTGCACCGGGTAAGTGATGCTACACCAGATTATAATTTCCCTTTTAACTTTGGTCATTTGATTATAACCATATGCTTGATTAGTATGCATATACAATTGAAGATCATAAATCATTCACTGACCTTTTAGTAATAATTTGTAATCAAAGTTGAACTACAATGCTTCTTTAACTTTTTCTGTAATAATTTTCATTAGTTCAGAAATTCACTTTCTGTTGCGGTGGTGGTATCTAAACATTTTGTTTCCAATTTTAGTGGCTTGTGTGTCACATATACTTGTTCTATAAACAAATATTTTATTTAAAATAACAAGGGTAATTTGAGTTGCAGAGTTTGGATCCAAAGGGATTATCTCTACAAAGGGAGATGTATACAGTTTTGGGATAATGCTGATGGAAACATTCACAAGAAAGAAGCCAACAGATGACTTGTTTGTTGCAGGATTAAGCATGAAAGGTTGGATTAGTGAATCATTGTCACGTGCAATTGATCGAGTTGTGGATTCCAACTTGTTACAAGATGAAGGTCACCACCATGTTGATGACATAATAGCATCTACATCATCTATCTTGAAACTGGCCTTGAATTGTTGTGAGGATTTACCTGAAGAATGAATGAACATGAAAGATATTGCTGCATCACTGAACAAAGTTAAGGCCAAGTTTCTTAAAGCTAATGACAAGGATGTCGTTTGGTTTTGTAGAAAATGAACCACTTTGTAATATGTTTAAATGTTTAGTACATTCCCTTTCTTTGTTTTTGAATTTTGGCCTCAGTAGAGTCTATATTTTTCTACATTAGGAACATAAGATGTTGCAATAAACATTATCAAAAGAGAGTCAGCAAATATAACTACAGAACATTTACAGTTATTAAGCTATGGGTGATTCAGGATTGATATATAAAGATTAAAGAATATAAAGGATGATCATGGCCATTTGCTAATTGATAATATATCAGTTGTAAGTAGGGCTGGCAATTCATACCCTACCCGCGGGTACCCAACTCGGTCCAACCCGTTCGGGTAGGGTAGCTGCGGGCGGGTACCCAACTCGGTCCAACCCGTTCGGGTAGGGTAGCTGCGGGTAGGGTAGGGTACAGTCCGGGTATGCCTGGGTACCCTACCCTACCCACACTTCATATATAACACATATTTTATAAAAATTTCTCTATATAGTGAAGGAAGTAAGAGTTGAACCCACAACCTTTCTTATGTAATGACTTATAATAAGTGAACAATCACTAAACTAGTTAGTTAATTTAGTAATTTAAAGCATTAGTTTTTTATTTTTTATGTTATTAATACGTATAAAATTCGAAATAATTGAATTTTATATTTACTTTGAAAAAATTTGATATTTCTGCGGGTAGGGTAGGGTTTAGAATTTTAGGGTGCGGGTAGGGTTAGGGTTGAGAGATTCTCAACCCGCGGGTATGGTAGGGTAGAGTTTTAATGAAATTTTCAACCCGCGGGTAGGGTTAGGGTAGGATCCAAACCCTACCCTACCCTACCCATTGCCAGCCCTAGTTGTAAGAAATATTCATTGTGTCACTTCAATACCAATTTCTGTAAACTAAGAAAAGCAAATCTGCGATGTTGAGCACTGTTGACATTTGACAATGACCTGAGACACCATAGTTATCAAAAGTAATAATCTGGAGAGTCACAAAAACCAAAACAGTAAAAACAGGAGGCTCTAAAAGAGATAACTAGAACAGAAGGTATTAGTCACCCCAAAAGATTGCATATGGTGCACCATAAAAGCTTAACTTACATGCCTAAAAATGGCAACAATAATACAGAACCACAAGCTTACCATATTAATGCAGTGGCTGGTTATTTGTGCGATGGAGAAGAAAGGAGAAGAGAGTCAATTGGGGGTTAGGGTTTATAACCTAAAATTAGGGACCACATTGAGTCCAAAATGTTTACTAAGCCACGTCAACTAGCCGTTGCGCTGCTAACGTGTCACCAACGACGCCAGATCAGCTTTCCGGTTGTGCCAGCTGGACGAAATTCATCGGAAGGACCACTATGAGTACCGGAGATCAACTTCAGGAACGATCTCGACAAATTTTTAAGTTCAGGGATTACTTTGAGCCTCGAGGGTAACTTCAGGGACTACTTTGATACTTACCTCGCTAATTATTAGTACTTGTTAGCCACCAATACTTGTCTCACTATGCAGGTTTCTTTTTTTGTTAGTACTTGTTTAATCGTTAGAAGCTTGAACTAGAGATTCATTAGTTGATGTAGATATTAATTATTTAAAATCCATGTAATTAGTTACTAGTTATTTAAGGGTCAGAGCTCATAGCATAAAACTATTAGTGCTAAAATTAGTTTCAACTTTCAACACTCTAGCAGATTGAAAGGGTTAAATTTCTCCATTTTGGACCAAAGAAAACAGAAGTGCACTTTAGATATAAACAACAGTCTAACAAATTTCCTTTTTGTCTGAAGAACCTAATACCCCGTCCATGGTTATAGCGTGGTTTCCAAATAAAATTTGGACCTCCTTAGTTATTTGGGTTCTAATTTATGTTCGAATCAGTCAAACAATGACATCAGAAATTCTTTTCCTGTTAAAAAACCCGACTTTCAAATCTCACAAAGTGCTTAACAAATTGCAGCTTAGTTATGCCTTGTAATCAAAGGATTTTGTTTATATAAACATAAGGTCATATCCACAGCTCAATATCAGAGTGGGGAAAGCATTATATCAAAATCAAATCACAAAAAAAATTTATAAATTCAGCCACCTCAATATCAAATTTTAAGTTTCATAATAAGGGCATATAGTATAGATCCAGGACAACAAAAGTAGCATCGAACTATGGCATCTGCTAACTACCATTAAAACTGAAACCAGAGGAACAAAAATCCACAATATTTTTACTTAATACAGAGAAAAACCATCGGAGACCATCTAGCGCAATCTTCTTGCTTCTCTCTCAGACTCAAGTAGAGTGAGAATGTCACCTTCTCTCACTGGTCCCTTCACATTCCTCATGATGTGGCGATTCTGATCATCCAGAAACTTGACTCTAACCTGGGTCACTTGCCCTCTAGAACCAGTGCGACCCATAACCTTGACAACGATAGCGTGCTTTATGCCAGTATCCATCCTGCTAGAACAAAAGTAACAATAAAAGGTTATGGAGGGAGAAGATTGCCAATATTGCATAAGTAATGACTACAAAATTTGCATACACATATTGAACATGTTTTAAATGCCAACTATCTAGTACATGCCACATCATTGTCAACTATGGCTATGCAAAGATTTGAATAAATGCAAATCACACACACAAAGTTACACATGCAAACAACTACTACTACAACAAAATCACTGCCTCCTGTGGGTTTTGTTCACAATGCAATATATTCCATAACCAAGGTTCTTGAATTTTCAATTGAAATCTAATCCAAACAACTAAGACAATAGCATCCAATTGAACAGGGAAACAAATTAATGTTGCTGAAACACAACAGCACTAGCAACCCAGATCATAGAAACTTTGATGGTTCAAAATCTAACAAACATTAACAGCTACTATATCATAATCATAGAAAGCCCAACTGATTGCTGTAAAAGGCTTAAGTACTCTAAAAAAAATTAAAGACACTGTACAGAATCTTAGAAAACATTTAATTATTCAAAACCTCTATTCCTGCAAAATATGCTATAGAATATGACCCAATGCAAAATATAACCCAACAAAACATCTTCTGAAGAAGATTACACATAAACTGCACTATTTCCACATTCCAAATGAATATTACGAAACACACCTTAACTACTTTAAGTGAATGATCAGGATTTTACAAAACAAGTCATAAATCATTACGGAGATCTAGAATAGGATGTCAATGCAAGGGAAAAACGTATCTTTATTATAAGAAACAATATATTTAAGAAAAAAAATAACAACTATAATGATAAAGGATATATAGAACTAAAATCTGGAAAACAAAATACACTAGCTCAATAAGATCAAGGAAGCCGCCAAAAAATTCTATTTCAGGGGATACGAGTTAGAAAGTAGGTACATGATCACCTAAATACTGAAAAAATAAACTAAAAAACAATAATTTAGGGAAAAATTGGAACGACGTAACAACAAAGAAGGAGAAAAGAAAGGATTGATATCAATAAGCTTGAATAGAAGAATTAATAGCAATGGCTGAGTGCATAGGTACCTGAGATTTGAGGAGGCGCTTGTAGCTGCTGCTGCTTGCTCTTCTTACTCGTCAGGGAGGATTGAAAGAAAATAACCCTAATTCTAACTATTGAGCTTTTATAGTGTGATATGTAACTCTTGAAATGTCAATTCTGCCCTCTAGATTGCTTAAAATAAAGTAACTATTTTGGTTAGTAAATAATTAACCAAATTTAAATTTAGTTGAGAAAAAGATAAATAGATCTTTATCTTTTTAATTTCAAGATACATACATTTTTAATTAATTAAAAAAATAAAAATGTTTTTTATTTTTTAAAATATGAGACATTTAAATTTTTTTATTCAAAATATATAACAATAAATTGATTTTTAAAGGAATCTAAATATCTTGTATTTTAAAAAATAAAAAACATTTTTATATTTTTAATTAATTAAAAATTTATTTATCTTTAAAATAAAAAATCAAAGACTTATTTATCGTTTACTCTTTAGTTATTATATTTATACTTAATACTTCTATTAACATTATGTTTACTAAGTTGGCTTCTATTTCTAATTACTAATTTCGATTTTAATAATTTGATTTTTTCGTTTTTTTTAGTCAATGAAAGAATAAAAAAGTAAATCAAGACAACGATTTTGTACCTGAGCACAAAATCACACAAAATCACATGATTATGAATGTTGAAGGGGTATTATTATTTTATTTTTTTAAGATATTTCTAAAGTTTAAGATTATTATTATTATATTAAAATGTGATCATTTTAACAACTAAATATATATACTTTAAATCCTAGACCAATAAAAATATATAAAACAAAATTGAGGAAAAACATGTAAAAATTTTAACAAAGATGCCTTAAAAAGTAAAAATCATGAGATACAGGGTGTATTTAGATAATTAGATTATAGTTTGCAAACATAGATTTGACCATGATTTTGTAATGCTGATTTTGATCGAAATTAGGTTTAGTAGTTCAATAGGATTTGTTTTGAAATTTTATTTATGTTGTTTGAATTGTACTCACAAAATTTAATTTTGTTTGTAAAATTATTCAAAGGAGCTTATAAATTACAAACTTCAGAGTTCAGAGTAAAAAGCAAAAACTCCTAACCAGACTTTAGTGATGTAATTCACTCCATTACTTCGAAACATCTGCTCTTCACTTAGTTATATTTTGGTGAAAGCTTTTCAACATGGGGATGTAGCTCAAATGGTAGAGCGCTCGCTTTGCATGCGAGAGGCACGGGGTTCGATCCCCCGCATCTCCATTTTTTTTTATTTCCAAATTTTTTATTAATTGATTTTGTTTTTTTAAATATATTCATTCTAACAGGCATACACAGTTACGAAAAGCAGGGGATTAATCACTAAAATATTCGCAGCAGTGTTAGTAGTTTATCTATAGTCTCCAAAGTTTCTTATCAAATTCAAATCTCTAATCTCTAAAACCAAACCATAATCTGAAACAGGGTAAAAAGTGACTCCATATAACAACAGCTTCACATCTTTGTCCTGTATGCTGTATATTATCATTGAGTGCTATCGTAGAAGTAATCAAGTAACACATGTGTAAGTTTCATGATTTGTGTTCCTAATCAAATCTACATATGTTAATGGTATATTGGTATTCATTACACAAATTGCACGTGCCTTCCCACAGCAAGTTGATGCATACATAACTATACAACATATTACATATGTTACTGATTCTTACACATTTTTTCATTATTAGCAAGTGCTAATTGTTTCAATCTAGTTTGGATTAGAGATCTTAAACAGATCCTCTCTCATTTAGACCTACAAAAACTATATCCATATGATAACTATATAAAAGGTTGCGCCAGGACTAGTTGCTATAGTTCTGGAGGGTAGTCTCTCATGCAACCAACCCGCATAGGCCAATTATGTGAGAGCTTTCCCTTATGTGAGTCCATTCTCTTCAGTATCTTTTCTTTTGGGATTGGATTTTCAACTTCTTCATATTGATCTCAAATGGGTTTGACTTGGAAACCATGAAATCCTCGTCATCAATGAGTGACTCTTCAACTATCTCATAACCAGAATCTGGTACTAAGGAGAATAAAATATGGTTGGAGAATGCCCACTGTGAACCCAAACTGCCGTTGGAGTTGAAAATAGGAAAAAGATTATTCTATGCGCAACAACAACATAGCCTTATTTTACTAACTGAAAGTGAACTACATGAATCAAACGTCATTGTGTCCTAGTATGTATCATATTTATAGCGAAAATGTTTACATATAACCTTACTTGACCACCTAATGGCTAATTCAAAGTCTTTTTGAACTTTTAAAAACACATTATGCTACGTTATATAGAAATATTTTTACACACTTTATACTATTAAGTCTATAATAGTGCCGCATATTCTCAGCCTTCACGTTCCATTTCTATCTGAAGGAGCATGTCGAATTAACTCAACCATGTATGATCATATAACACTAATTGCTTTATGATAGCTTCATAGAATCAATTAGATCAAGCCTAGATTTTCCTTTCCACGTGTTGTGCAAACTCTCGAGTAAAAACACTTCTCACATCAGAATACACCTGAAAAAGTTGGCATCCATCCACAATGGAATCGTTTTTAACACTTCACCAAGTGCGTCATTGACTCATTTCAATATTTAGCTTAATGCTTTCTAACGTTAGGTACTATTATGAATAGGTCGTCATGAAGTGTTTTTCTACATCATGTCTTTTCGCACACGTTAACTCAAATAAATAAATAAAATAATCGTCGTGTATGTATGACAATAGACTTTTGCAGATTACCTTCCCTTCAAGTTAAACAAAAAAAAGGTGGAACATGTTCAGTAGTTACTTTCATTGCTTATTGTGAAATTGAAATCTAAAATATTGGGGAAGTTATGACATTTGTACAAGGCACAAGCCCCCCAAATCTGAAGTTATCACATTCATTCATACGTAAATCATGCACAACATGCTGTCTCGTCATCTTGTGATTAAACATGGAAAATGCCATGACAACCCCGAAGATAAGAAATAACAAATATATTTTGTCCAGAAGAGACAACCTCACGAAAAAGATGGTTACGGCAATGACTTTCATCATTTCATGCAAAGTTGAGTAGTGTCATGCCACTGTGACTAAACGTATATGATTTGGTCATACCCTTCTACTCCGAAACTAGTTAGGCTTTCATGGGCTCCGCACGTGGCCTCCATAATCCAAGCCTATATTTGTGTGCATATTTCAATATTAACTTCCTCTGCAAAACCAGAAACTAGGTTTAGAAAGTGAACTATACAATTCTTGGCTTCAAGAACAAAAGAAATCAGTATTTCAATCATACAAAAAGGTAAAAAGTGGGTCATTTTAGTCCCAATTAGTAAGTCCTAGGATTGATTGAACGAGAACAGTCTCACCGTCCACCACCAAAGCACCATCACAGCAGCAGCAGCAACATCACACTCATCCATCTTCTCCTTCATTTCATCCCTTCCTTCTTTCAGCCCTCAACCACAACTCCTTAAAATGTCAATATCCCAAAATCCCTAAAGAATATTCAGTTCAAAGAAACTAGCAAAGAGGAGTGAGTACCAATTAGTGGCAGCGTAAAGATACAATACTGGTGTAAGGGCAGCTTAGACATGACAAACTCTCAGATTTGCCGCTTCTTCTGATGGAGGTGAGGAGGTGTGGAGGAGGAGTAGCGACTTTGGTGGCTGCAGTGTGATGCCAGTGGCAGTGCGGAGTGATGATGGCAGGAGGGAATTTGGGGTGGGGAAGTAGCGCCAATGAGGAAGAGGAAAAATGTACCAAGGGTGTAGGTTGTTTTAGGATTTCTAATTCATTATGATGATGGTGATGGTGTTGGTGGTGGTGATGTTATTGTTGGTGGCAACATGGTGAAATTGGAAAAGAAAAAGTTGACTAACCATTGACCCATAGAAATTTAAATATAAGGATCAAATTAAAATGTTCTAAAACATTTTGTGTAAAAATTGAAACAAAATAGAACTTAAGGGTAAAATTGAACCCAAATACAAATGTTGAGGGGGGTAAAATATACTTTTCCATAATAGAATTATATTACCATTAACCAAACACCTAGACCACAGTACACCAATCAAAATTTCTAAATACAAGTGGAAAAACTGAACCAGTTATGATGTAATTGTGAGTTTTATTTCGGAGGGGAAGGGCGGGGTAGGAAAGGCTTTGAAAGAGTAACATGACCTTACAACAACCTTCAAAACCCCCCTCCCTTCCTCCGTTCCGTTCCCTTCAAAAATGAAACTCACAAAGACAGCCTTAATCTTTAGCTAGTGCATATGTAATAGACAAGGTAGCAACACAACCCAATCACGATGTGATGAATATTGCATGATTTAATGTGAGAAAATTAGAAAAGTTAGCAGGGAAGCTGGGCCCATATGGTCATTGGTCCAGGAGGAGAGAAAATCGGAATAAGTGCCAGATGGATAAGGGGTATCGATAGTATGCTAATTCTCTCAAATTCCCCTAGTTGTCTTTCACTTTCTCAAATTCTACCTCCATATAAGTCCCTCTCTTGTCAAAATTCTTATCTCAATGCTATTGTACAACATGAATGCATGTTTGTCCAGTTCAATAGAATGGTTCGGAATGGTAACCTCAAGAAACTAATCTCAAGCTTATTTACTTTTTTTCATTTACATTGACTGATAACAGTTTATGATGCATCATAATAGGACGTAGCAAAGAAAGCAAGTAAAGAGCAAAGGATTACATGTTTGCAAGGAATGCCGAGCTTCTTAAGTTTGAGGGTGCGAGTGACGAGAAGCTTCTGGAAGTCACCTAATTCAGATTCAAGTTTCGCAACATGGGATTCAACTCCATTCCCAATTCCCGTTAGAAACTCTGGTATTCCAACCTTCACTGCATCATCAAGCACAGTTGAACAAAACAAACAATCATTCAAATTACATTGAAAGACTTAGTTTTTGAGAGACTAAACACAATATAAACATATGAAAAGTCCTAAGTTGAGGATGAAAATGCAGATAGGGTATATAATGGGAAATGATAGGTAGCATACCAATGTATTGGGTTGATTTGGAGAAGAATCTAGAAGAAGAAGAAGAAGAAGAATGATGAGGGAGCAGTTTTGGTGTTGTTGGGGGAAAACTAGAGGCTCTGGTTCTAATTATCCTCTGCAACCATGTTGCCATTGTCGAATGAGCGAAAATGCCTGACACAATTCAACAACAACATGCTTTATAGTGGAAAGCGGACCTATATATAATATGTATCATATAAAATTTTAATCTAATAATCTACTAACATATTCATAAGAACATAATCTCAAGGCAAAAGGCAAAAAGCCATGGAGTCTTAAACATAAATAAACCAGCATAAAACATGAACATAAATACATTAAATCTAATTATCTATTGCATAAAGATGCATTCTCATTATAAAGTAATAATAGGCAAGGCATACTTTGATTTGTTCTCCAATTCATTTCCTATAAATAAAGCAACAATTTACCCAAATCAACAACAACAACAATCCACGAAAACATCAACAAAACGAAGCAGCAGCAGAAATTGATAGAGCATAATGAAGCAGTAGCAGCAGCAATATATAATAATAATTGACAATAAAAATCTTTTTCTTTTTCAGTAACAAATCAATTTTACTTTATTGCAATGGCACATTATTAGACATAAATTTTACTTTCTTTGTATATGAAATTCTTTTGGGATACACATCAAACACGTAGATGACAATAACCTCATTCGGTGGGTTCCATGCTTAAAGTGCAACAAAACCAACATAAAGCCACAGCCACAGTGGTTGAAGACGAGATATCAGCAAGGTTCTAAAAACTAAACCGGACATCGAATCATTTAGGTTACTATTCAAAAGTTCAAAGAAATAACTAGTTTAACCGTGGTTCAATAAGAATAACCAGATTATAATAAATTAATATATTAAACCATAAATAAGCACATAATAACAAAAAGCATACTCTCTTTGTAAATTCAAAAATCAAAACTTCAAAATTATTAACTACAATGTCATACTCCCATAGTTTCATGAAACAACTCTCAGTCTCAAATATAAAAGGCAATACCCACAGGTACTTCATCCTTAATATTACTATTAATATCTGAACAAATTAATTAGAGAAAATTATAATGGGACAATGCCAATCTGCAGGTCATTGAACTCAAAAGCCAACAAGGCCTCAAAACCTGATATCTATATCATCACACATTTACCACAGTCAAAGGTAAAATTTCCCCAAAGCATTTTACAGTCTTACAAAGTTCAGGATTTAAGGTTTACAAAAGCCTGATTCTAATTAGATATAATAGATAATAGTAGATAGATAAATATAATAGATAATAGATATAAGAAATAATAGATAGTAGATAAATAAATAACCTAAAAAGTAGATTGAAGAAACCCTTAATCCCTTCTATTCTTACGCGGTTCTCCCACACTTCATAGCATGCTTTACGCCGGTATCCACCCTGCTCGAACAAAAGCAACATCAAAAGGCTATGGAGGGAGAACAAGGTTGCCAATATTGCAGCATTAATGACTACAAAATTTGCATACACATATTCAACACGATTTAACTGCTACCTATCTAAGAACAAGTCGCGTCATAATTAATTATGGCTATGCAAAGATTTGGACAAATGAAAATCACTAAGATAGAAATGCAAACTACTACTACAACAAAATGAAAGAATCGATAACTAGAAGCTGGAAATGAAGAATTACTAGCAATGTTTAAGAGCATAGGTACCTGAGTTTCGAGGAGGCGCTGGTAGAAGCTACTGGTGGTTCTTCTTCGTCAGGGAAGGATTCAAAGCAAAACACTAATTATTATAAAATGGGCCTTAAAATTTGGGCCATACAGGGCCCAAGACCACAAAATATTAGTGGGCCCAAATCCAAATTCCAAACCCAAATCACCGAACCGGACCAAACCGGTCAAAGCGAACCATTATTAGTTTATTACATACCATAGTCCATAGAGTTGAAAAACCCTTCCCATGAATTCACCGGTAACTACCGCTGAAGAAGCGGATCAACTGCAACGAAGCAAAAAGAAACTCCGTAATGACAGAGGAGAATTTAAAGGGGAGACATCAAGGATAGCTAGAGAAGAGGAGTGGATGTGCGAGAAAACGTCTTTTGTGGGAACTAATGGCAAAAGAAGAACGTATGCCGATCTTGTTATGAATGGAAGTGCAGAACCAAGATCGGATGACGAAGAGTCTGACTCTGATAGGAGTTCATCAGATGATTCTGAAGAGGAAACGGAAGAGCAAATACCGATGGAAGAGCTTTTCAATATGAGCCAGATGCAAAGAGACGCTCTAAAGAAGGAGAGAAAGGAGGCCAACCGTCAACCATCAATTTCTGTTGAAAGACTCCCTAACGGCACCATCAGTATTACAGTTAATAAAACAGAGAAGAAAAGGTTAGAGAAGCCTTGGAAACACACGTTGATAGTGAAACTCCTGGGGAGGCAGATTACGTATGGAGTGCTGAAAAGAAGGTTAGACACCATGTGGGCCAAGTCAGGAGGCATGGACCTCATCGATGTTGGTAATGACTTCTATGTGGTGAGATTGTTTAATGAAGAAGATTACTGGCATGTGATGGAAGGAGGTCCCTGGCTACTTTTCGATCATTATCTAACGATAAGAAGTTGGACCCCAGACTTCAACCCCTTCGGAACTACCATCAATAAGGTGGCAGCTTGGATTAGGCTCCCAGACCTTCCCATTGAATACTACGACAAGCGTTTCCTGGGGACAGTAGGTGATCAGATTGGTAAGACGCTTAAAGTCGACATGAACACAGCGAATCAATCCCGGGGTAAGTTCGCGAGACTCTGTGTTGAACTAGACTTGAGCAAGCCCTTGGAAGCCTCCTACTTGGTGAATGGAAAAAGATTCTACATAGAATATGAGGGCCTGCATATGGTATGCTTCAGTTGTGGAAGGTTTGGCCATGTGAGTGATAGTTGCATGGCTAATACCAATCAAGAAGGTAAGGGAGGAAAGGCTAAAGAAGTGCAGCATCAAGAAGCAGAAAAGAATACTCCGACGGAAGAGATGCAGGCTGATCCTATGAACAAAGAAGGAGGGAAATGTAACGACAAGGGTAAAGAAGTCATTGTAACAAGCCAAAATTTTGGTGTATGGATGATAGTACAAAAGCAGAAAAGGACAAGAAGAACACCCACTAATAAGGACACCTCCAACATAAGTAGTGGGTCGAAGCATAAAAGCGAAAGAGACAAAATAGAGGCAGTGGAGGAAAAAGGAAGGTACGAGATTCTGGCAGAAAAGGACAAAGGGGACCAACCAATGCATGATCAAGGCAGTCTTCAGAAAAACAATGTGTCCCCTGTTAGGAAGCAGGCTGAGATTGTTTCGAAGGAATTTCTAACAGGTTCCCAAATGAGAAAGGCCAAGGCTACCACTTCAGTGCAGATCAATGATGAATATCCTTCTGACCATCCAAACCTAGCCCAATCATCCAAACGCAAACCCCAAAGCCCAACTTATTCACAACAACACCACCAAGCTACTCCAGCCTCATCACAGCCAACCCCTCAACTGTCCCTAAGACAGCCCATGACCCATCAAGCCCATATTATAGCCCCCATTTCTGACCCTACCCCCAGCCCAATCTTATCGCATGTGTCTCAATCTTTAGAGACATCTGACACTCATATGGTGTTGGAGACCCAAGTGGACCTTTGTATGGATCCAAAACCCCCAGACCCAAGGCAACCTTTCCTTTCGGGCTCGGATCTGGACGAAGTCATGGCCGAAGGGACTACGACAATAGTGGAATGGGGAAAAAGAGAAGCCCCGAAGGGGAACGATGTGCACATGGCCTAGTTGGGCCAATCATGGTTTAACTTGTCTCTGAATTTTGGATCCTTGAAGCTTTGGGCTTCTTTAAAAATAAGTCTTAATGATCATTTTTTCTTGGAATGCTAGAGGGGCTGCTGGCCCAAGCTTTGCAAAAACATTAAAGGAATATACTCAGCAATTTAAACCTGACTTGGTTGCGATTCAGGAGACCAAGTGTGGCGGAGAAGTAGCAAAGAGATCTATTCAGAATTGTGGCTTCAATTTTCATCTGACGGTGGATGCCCAAGGCTTCTCTGGAGGGATCTGGCTTTTGTGGAATAACCCAAATTTTCACATTCAAGAAATTAGCAGGCATAACCAAGCCTTGCACGTTCAGATTGAGAATGGTATGGAGCATTGGAATCTAACCGTGGTATACGCTAGTCCTCAGGAGACCAAGAGAAGAGAAATTAGGAGCTTCATTAGCGACATTGCAGACACAGTCCAAGGCCCCTGGTTACTTTGTGGAGACTTCAATGATATTGGAAGAATAGATGAGAAAAAGGGTGGGGCTCCTCCAGATAAAGCTCAAATTAGGAGGTTTACAGAGTGGATTGACCGTTGCAGTCTTATTGATTTGGGTTTTAATGGCACAAAATTTACTTGGAGAGGACCAGTTTGGCAAAATGGGGAGCGTATTTTCAAACGTCTGGACAGAGCTTTGTGCAATGTGGATTGGAGACTCAGATTCCAGGAAGCGGTGGTAGATACTTTGCCAAGGGTTAGGTCGGATCATCACCCTATCCTCATTAAATGCAAAGGTACGCACAATCACCCTAGGGAAAAACCATTCAGATTTGAGTTTATGTGGATGCAACACCATGACTTCCAACCCTTTATTAGACAAGCCTGGCTCGGCAACCACCATTTGACTAGTGCCATCAGCTCTTTTGTGGAAAAAATTAAATTGTGGAATCGGGATAATTTTGGGCATCTGTTTAAGCAAAAAAGAACCATCTTGAACAGGCTTCGAGGCATCCAAAACTCACCCAGATATGGGAAGAGTGAATTTTTGGATAGTTTGGAGGAAAGGCTCAATGGCGAGCTAGAAGCTATTCTTGATAGGGAGCAAACGTTTTGGCTCCAAAAATCGAGGGAGAACTGGATTGTGGAAGGGGACCGCAACACGCGATATTACCACACCAAAACCATCATTAGGAGGAGGAGGAACAAGATTTTAAAGCTGAGGGATGATAGTGGGGTCTGGATGGAAGACCACGAAGCTCTAAAAAGTCATGTTTGTCAGTATTTCCAAAACCTTTTCCAGGACAAATACCCTAGAAGAAATAGTGTGATCAACACCACAACCTTCTACCCCCCGATGGAAGATGGGGAGATACACAACCTGAGTCAATTCGTCAACAAAAAGGAAATTGAGGATGCAATTTTTGCTATGGGATCCCTCAAAGCTCCCGGAGATGATGGACTCCCGGCAGGATTCTTTAAAGAAAATTGGCAGGTAGTTGGAAGCAGTGTCATTAATTTTGTATTGGACTCATGGAGGAACCCAAGCGGCATCAAGGATGTGAATAACACTCTCCTGACTCTCATTCCTAAAGTGGACCACCCTGAGTTTGTGAATCAATTTCGCCCAATCTCTCTTTGTAATGTATCTTACAAGACCATAACAAAGATTTTGGCTAATAGGATCAAAACCACCTTGAATAACCGTATATCTCCTGCTCAGTCTAGCTTTATCCCGGGTAGAAAAATTCAAGATAACATTATTATCGCACATGAGATCATCCATTCGATGAGGAAGTCAGCAGCTAAGCATGGGCACATGGCGATCAAAATTGACCTAGAAAAGGCCTATGATAGACTTAGTTGGAACTTCATTGAGAGATGTCTTCAAGATTACTCAATACCTCCAGAGCTTATCAGTGTCATTATGAATTGCATTAGGTCGACCAGCTTTCAAGTTTTGTGGAATGGGGAAAAAACTAATGTCTTCTCTCCAACTTGCGGCATCCGCCAAGGTGACCCTCTTTCACCATATATCTTTGTCATATGTATCGATAGGCTGTCTCATCTGATTGAGGACATGGTAAATGAGGGGCAGTGGATTCCTTTCCGTGTTGGGAGAAACGGACCTCTTATATCCCACTTGATGTTTGCCGATGACATCATGTTGTTTGCTGAAGCTTCTCAGGGACAAATTCGTAACATCAAGAAATGTCTTGAAATTTTTTGTGAGGCCTCGGGTCAAGTGATCAATGCCCAGAAAACACAAATCTTCTTCTCAAAAAAGGTGAATAATGAGTGTAGAGAAATGATTGTTAAAGAGGCAGGCTATAAAGAAACAAAAGAGATTGGAAGGTATTTGGGATCTTATATTGTGGAGGGACGGGATAGCAAGAGAAATTATGGGCACATTCTAGACAAGGTGAAGAATAAACTCAAGGGATGGAAGCAGAAAAGCTTGTCCATAGCGGGAAGGGTAGTGCTAGCTCAATCTTCTATTGGCCCGATTGCCAATTTTGCGATGCAACACAGCAAATTGCCAAAAGGCATTTGCAGCAAAGTGGAGAAAGCTCAACGTAATTTTGTTTGGGGTTCGGACGAAAATCACCGCAGGGTGCATCTCATTAGTTGGGAAACCCTCTGTCTCCCGAAGGATGCTGGAGGCTTGGGGTTCAAAAGGCTGGAAGTGATGAATCAAGCCTTCTTGTTTAAAATTTGTTGGAATTTGAACGAAGATCCTGACACTTTGTGGGCGAGGGTGTTATGGTATAAGTATTGTAATGGGGACACTAATAGACCTCATAACCCTACAGTGGGATGCTCCAACCTTTGGAGAGCTTTGCAGCAAGTATGGCCAACCTTTGAGGAGAATATTGTTCACAGAATTGGCAACGGGGAAAATACCAAATTTTGGAAGGATAAATGGCTTAACATGGATGGGTGCCTTGCGGACCATATTAGGCCTAACGTGCAAATTGAAGATATGGATGCAAGTGCCCAGAATTATGTGAACTCAGAGGGAGAATGGAACTTGGAGGTGCTCAACTCTGTAATTGAGACAGAGTGCATTCCCTTAATTAAAGCCATCCCTGCCCCTAGACCCTCAGATCCTCCTGATAGCAGAGCATGGAAGAATTCCTCAGATGGAAGATTCTCAGTTAGAGAAGCTTATAAAGCTATTATCCAACCTCCTATTGGTACCAGCAATGTGTGGAAGAAGATTTGGAAATGGCACGGCCCTCAAAGAATAAAAATATTCATGTGGCAAGCCATACATGGTAGATTGATCACTAACTACAGAAGGAGTAAATGGTATGGGACTTCCCCCCTCTGCCATTATTGCACAAATCAAGTTGAAGACACTATGCATGTTTTGAGAGATTGCGAGGGGGCAAAGGTTATCTGGAAAAAGCTGGTTAGAAGCGAGTTAGCGTTGGAGTTCTTTTCCATTCCAACGTCTGATTGGTTCCATGAGTGTTTGAACAAGGATTGGGGTTGCTCGATTCAAGCGGAATGGATTAGTATCTATATGGTTGCTTGTTGGAGGATTTGGAATTGGAGAAATATGGAAATATTCCAAAGATCCTTCAAGAGACCAGTGGTAGCGTACAATCTTATTCAGGATTATGTTAACACCATTCAAAAAGCCTTTGAGAAGTATCTCGTTGGGACCAATACTCACAGGAGAATGACTATCAGTATCAAGTGGCAACCCCCACAAAGTAATTGGATTAAAATTAACACAGATGGGGCAGTAAAAGATAATCCAAGGAGGGCGGGATGCGGTGGTATTCTAAGAAATAGTGAAGGAAGATGGATCATGGGTTTTTCCAGAAATCTGGGTGTCTGTTCCGCACACCTTGCTGAGCTTTGGGGGGTATACACCGGCCTGGAAATAGCCTGGACGATGGGGTTCAGAAGAATTTGGCTTGATTGTGACTCAAGTGCAGTAGTAAACAGTGTCAAAAACCCTTCCTTGAAGAGGAATTCTGGGTCGGTCCTCTACTACAGGATCAGCGAGCTCCTTGACAGGGGTTGGCAAGTTAGGATTGAGCACGTTTATCGCGAAGCAAACGGTTGTGCAGATTTTCTCGCCAATCTTGGAGCGGCACAAGAACAAAGCCTCATGGTATGGAATTCCCCTCCTCCAGGGAGCGATCTTTGGGTACTTAGTGATATTACTGGCACCTCTTGGCCCAGAATGATTAATTTAGTGTAGTTCCTTTTGTTGTTTGGGCTTCTGGCCCCTTACCTTAACCAAAAAAAAAAAATAGTCCATAGAGTTGAACTGAGTTGAAGAAACGAGTTGGTGGTTCTGCTTAGTGGCTTAGTGCTACCGCTACTGCGACGATGGTGGAGGTTCTCTTTGAAGATATCTTTAGAGTTGAAAGATTGAACCCTGATGACAAAAAATTATTTGACAAAGGTATTATTGTTATTATTATTATTATTCAATTTTTATTATTGCTAATTTTTCTCTATAAATCTGTTGCCTTGCTTCCTATTATTGATGAGTTAAAGGTTTTAACTTTAGACGAATTTATTAAGCTGATCGCTACCTCTGTGTTAAAATACTGTTGCTTAGTTGCAGTGTTTTTACGATTAACCTTTTTTTTATCAAGATATAAAAAAAAAAACTAAAAATGCAATATTGCATATTTATTTTATTTTAATTTTTTAGTTAAAATTGTTCTTATTTATTTATATGTTTATTTTAATAAGCTGCATTTCATTGCATTGTGGAGTGTTATTTATTTATTTTTTAATTCTATTTTGTTTTTTTTTTTAAATAACTATTTGCACTCCACTATTATATTACTTTACCTCTTTCGTGGTGTTTAAATCCAAAATTTCCATTAAAAAGCATGTTATCTGATGAGTGGGATTATTTGCTCTTATTAGAGACATTATTGTTATATTTTGTTATCTGTATTTGATTCCAACACCTTGGCTTTGTGTGATGTTGAAGTTACTCGCATTGAAGCAAGGAGTGAAAGGTTTGACATGTTTATGCACCTTGACATCAATTCTGAGTTATATCCATTAAAGGTTGGTCAGAAATTCGCACTCCTGCTTGTTCCAACGCTTAATCCGGATGGAACACCAGACACTGGGTATTATGTTCAGGTAAATTGTTGTCATGTCTTATGTCTTATCTTCTTGTTCAGGTAAATGGTTTGTTCCAAGTTCCAACGATGAATGTATATCTTTTCGTGTGTATTAGACAATGTGAGCATTGAAATCCTAAGGTGTGTGACAATCTTTAGTTGTAGTAACATTGCCATAAGATTTCTGTTTGATAGTTTGGAGCTTTTGTTCATCATAATCTTGGAATTTAGATCACGAATAGAGTTGATGTGGCAAGAGAATGTTTTCTTCTCCTAAGTATATTTCTTGAATGTTTTCTTCTCCTAAATACATCTGATATTTGTGGACTAATAATAGGTAATTACAAAGTCTATAGTTCCCTTTATAATTCATCTGTTTTCTTTGTTCTCATGCTAGTTCTTTTATCCCCCATTACTGATAAAATCAATCATCTTTAATTTGAGTTTTTCTTACTGAATTCTTTGATTTTCTTTGTTTTCCAGAACAATCGGCTATCATTGGCCGAGAATTTTGAATATGTCATGTATGGGAAGCTCTATAGGGTATCAGAGGGTTCAGGGCGTGAAAAAGCGTAAGTTTAACAATGATGCTTTTAATAATTAATATAATTCCTGCATAGTTTGCTTGTCTTGGTAACTGACACAAACCACAAATATAAAAGTTGTGAGATAGAAAAATGTGTTTGTATCCAAGGACAGATATACGACATTATCTCCGAGAACACAATTATTTGTATTTTCTTCCTTTCTAAAGAATGGAGAGACATGTAGAGGATGTTGTTTCCAAGTAGCAGCACCATAGTTAGAGCTGAACTTTATCCAATTAAATTATAATTCAATGTTGCAGAGTCTTTTACATTTCCCCTCCTTTATATGGTTTATTGGTTTTGAATTATAGGGAGATAAATATTTCATTTGGTGGACTTCTGATGATGTTGAAGGGAGAACCCTCTCAATTCAACAAGTTTGAGCTTGATCAGAGGTTGTTTCTTCTGATGAGGAAAGTCTGAGAAAATTGAAAGTGCATATCAACGAGGATGTAGTGAAACTTTGTTGTAACAATCAGAACCACCTATTTTGTTCATGTTAATGTGATGCTTGTGACCAGATGTTTGGAAATCAAAATATTTTGGTGATTTGATTGTAAGTTAACTCTACGTTTGCCAGTTATCCGAACATGATGGAATAATTTGGTTTAAATTATCTACAAATGTATTACTCTGTTTTTTAATAGGTATTTAATCTGTGTGCATTGTAAGTGTATATATGATATATCTAAAAAAATAATAATGATTCTCTCATAGCAAAATATCTCCATGATAAAATATCCAAATTCCATAAAAGTTTATCTGTGAAAAAAATAAGAAAAGATGCACAAGAAATGCAGGGAGGACAGAGGATAGTAAGGAATGTTGCAAATCTCTTGACAAATGGGAAAATTTTGCATATGCCAATAGTTACATACAGAAATGGAAAAATGTCTTCTCTTATGAGAAAACTTAAGCAACATTTCAAAACTCTTTCCACCTTCTAAGTTACAAAATTTTAAGATCCTGTGTGTTTTAACATCCTCTGCATTACTACCCTCAGTTCCATTTTCCTTATTTACATTACTTTCATCTTCCTTACTGTGTGTTCTGTTCAGTGCCCTTGTGTTTCTGTGCTACTTTCATGACTATCTTCATTCTTGGGAGTTACTTCCATAGGCCCTACCTTTGCTTCAAGATTCTTGACAATAGATTTGAACATTCTCATGTCGCGAGCCTCTGCTAACCTGGTCCCTGATGATGCCTGTCATAAAGCATGCGAATACGGTTAAACAAAGAAAATTCGAAAATCTTTATCCTCAAACGATATTGGAAACCGAATCGAAACTGATCAATTAAGTTTACAATTAAGGCTATTTGACAAGAGGATAACACTAAATTCATGTTCTCTCAAACTCTCCTTTGTTTTTTGGTCTAAACAACTCAGAATCAAACCTTAGATCTATTGCTCAAAGGGAACAAAATCACTAGAATCAGCCGAATTTCCTAAATGTTATGATCATAAGCTAAATAATAGGTAATCCAACAGAACTGTACTGAAATAAATCAAGTGGTCAAGTGCAAGAAGCTGTTCTCAAGCAGAATTCTTGAGTAACTTATAAAATGAACAAAAAGATACATGATACTAATACACTATTCAATCAAGCAACAAATCTGATCTATATATATTATAGTTTTGTGGTGAAAGAACAAATGAAACTAATCAATAAAATTTTTCAGCTCAAGGCCCCTGTTAATGTGTGTCTAGTTAATGTAAATCATAAGTTAAACCATTAGTTCATAGCACAAAACAATCAAAATTAACAGTGCCGTTGCGTTAATGAGATTAGAAAGGTAACACAATCCTTTCAGTAGTTCCTCAATAATTAATTTGAAAATCTTTTCAAGTCTTCAGAATGTCATCAAACACAACATTATCCTACTTAAAATTTATACAGCAAAAGTTGTTATAATGCATATCTTGACTAACCTGCATAATTTTCTCCACTCGTCGGCTGAGATCTTCAGCAGTCGCTTCCCTGTGGATGCCTTTAAGCACGTGCATCAAGTGTGTCTTAACGTCGTCTGAGCAATGTTTTTCAATCATACATTGAGCAACAGCAGCTCTACAACCTACTCCATAAAATGGACAGTTCACAATCTTCATCGGACAAACAGTTATGCAGTGCCGGTCCATATCACGTCTCATAATGCTATCCGAGCACTTCTGTTCACACGGAATTATCTTGAAAGGACAGGTCAAGTCATGCTGCTCAAAATGAGCTGAGCAAAACATGGCGTCACATCCCTCATTTTGACAGAATGCAGTTCTAAAGTTGCAAACATCAACATGATTGTCAAGATCTTCTTGAGAATGAAAACTTTCATTGCAGTGATATGCATTCTTGAAATCAACATTCTTAAGCAGAGACTTGGCGATAGTTTCTCTTCTATCAAAGGACCAAAATCCATTCATTTCCATCTCCTGAATAAAATCATCTACTTTGTCTTCTCTCCAATCACTTAGCAGCCATCCAGAGACCTGACTAACGAGATTCCTCTTTGAAATAACAAACTCATCAACGAAATAAGAAATAATATCAAACGGATGATCCAATACTTCACCTTGTGGATCACCTTCTAAGATAACAGACTCAGCAACAAATGATTCACTTCTTTGTGTGAGATAATCTATCATTTCCTTTCTGAAATTACCTGCCACTGAACCAGGTGTGGAGAAGGGATATCCTGTCGTGTTATCGACACAGGCACAAGCCAATCCTGGAAGGAACATTTCAGCCAGCTTGTGAACTACTTCTGTATCACAATTACCACAATGGAGCATGGGACCTGCAACTTTTCCATCTTCTTCAATCTTCTCAGGAACCTTCTCAAAACCAAGGTCCACTTCGGTTGTAGGAGGGATCTTGCTGGGTGAATCCTTCAATCAAGTTTCAGATAATATAAAAAAAAAAAACATTTAAGCTTCATAAATTCATTGTTTCCAGCATCATCCACATCAAATTCCTAGATCCCAATATTTTCAACATCTACTGATAAAAGTTGACTGAATTCTGGATATCATTGCATTTCAATTTTCCAAAATATCATCATCATTTTCTTTTTCAGAAAAAAAAAAATTCTTAACGCCGATGAATTTTCAAAATCCGGTTTTTCCATTCCCAAGCTGAGAGAAACCTTAAAAACACACAGCATTGAGAAATTGAAACAGAAAAGAATCGAAATTTCTTTCAATGCAGCGCAACCCAAATGATTTGAATAAAACCAAACCATGAATTAAAACAACTAGATCAAACAAATCCTATAATCTCAATAATCATTTACGAAAAAATATGATATATTCGTGGGGAAAAACAGGAACTTACCGACATGGGTTGGTGTGAGATCTAATTGTACGATGTTGCGTGAAGGGTCATTGATTCCGATAACCTTAAAAGGAAGAGAGAGTCAGAGAGACAAAGAGAAAGAAGGGATCAACTAATTATAGGCTCCAACTGTTGATTCTTTCTTTCCATTTTTGTTTTCTCTTATTTTTTATGTGTAATGCTCCAACTGTTCTAACCGTCCAATATTATAATGTGTTTGTCAGCATTCACCAAGGAATATACTAAATAACTAATTTGGATTGGTGGAGTGCTCAGCTCACTCATTGCTTAAACAAGTGTGGAGGATTTGAATCATGCAGTAAATTATTGGTCAGCGGTTAACTCTTAAATAGAGCTCAATTTCGCGATAGATTAGTTCTTAACTTGCCGAATTGGGGAGATACCGTAAACAACTAAAAAAAAATACTCTAAATGTCCAAGTTTAATTAATAATAAATGTTTACTCACTCAAACACATCTTCATGTGAAAATTGTATTATGAACCGTTAAATCGTTTTATATGTTTAATTTAATATATTTGATTAAATCATCTAACAGTTAGTAATATCATCTTCACACGAAAGACTTCTTATTAGAAGTAGCCACCTTAATAATATTAATTTTAATAGATGTATAGAGTTACTCTTGTAATATAGTTTAATATTGATTGATTGTACCCTCTTACTTTGTTAACAAGACTAATCATGAGGCTGAATTTTGTTCATTAGAAAAGCAGATTTAACTTTGTTGCTTTAATTTTCTTTTACTGTGATTAAAGTTTCTGGTTGCAATAGTTCACACAACTACACAAACAGTACAGAGCTTGATCAAATGTCTCACTTAATCTTAAGCTTGTTCATTTGAATGATGTGAAATTGCGAATTAAACATTTTCACTTAATCATCTTTTCTTGTTTGGAATGTTTCTACCTTTAGTAGATTTAAAAAAAAAAATAAAGAAAAGAAAACTTTGAAATGAAATTTTGTGATATGAACAATAATTTGTCAACTTTGAACTGCTATAGTTGTAATGCATCTCTTCAACATGACTGATTTTTCTGAAATCCTTGTTCCACTAAAAAGCATTCACTTAGCTACCCTCAGTATATCTGTAACAAAAATTCTTTCTAACAAAATTAAATAAGATTAGTCGATGAATTGGATGCAGATAATTAAGGATTACTTGAATTCCTAACTCGCACTTTCTTATTTGATCTTTATCATTGTAAACTTAGGAGTATATATGTGAAGTCATAAATTTGTCTAAGGAGCTTTGAATTATTATGACTACAATTCATATCATAAGTAAAAATTTAAATTAGAAGGATATATATATATATAAAGTTATATCAATAACATAGTAGTTTGGATTAATTTTTTTAAAAAAATATTTCTTATTTTTAAAAATAATTTTTTTGTCAAAAAAGTAATTTTGTCTTTAGATAAAAAATTTAAGAAGTAATTTTAATTTTAATTTTTTAATACACATTTCATTAAAATATTTTTAAAAAATTTAGTTTTCTCAGAAAGCAACTGTATTGCTTACTTAAAATAGCAAAAGCATTGCTTTTTTAGTTAGAAATATTTTTAAAAAAAATCCTAATAAAACCTATATACTTATGTAAAAATAGTTTTTTAATTCTTTCTTAAAAAAAATCAATCCAAATGATGATGAGAACAAATACTCTTCTCATTTTAAACTAACTATTTAAAAATAAAAATATATACATATTAAGAAAATAATAAATACAAATTTCTTTAAAACTATATCATTAAAAAAGTTACTTTTCAATTAGTACATATTTATAATTTATAATAAAAATTATTTAGTCATTAAATTTAGGACATTATTAAAAAACAATTCATGTAAATTTAATTTTTAAAGGGAAAAGCTCTGCATACAAGCCATTAGGGCTTGTATGCTTTACAAGTTCATTAAATAATAAAATCAAATTACGCGCTGCTCCACGTACGACGCGTTACATCCCTTCTTCTTCTCCTTTTTTTTTATCGTTCTTTTCTCCTCCTTTCTCATTGGTTTGTTCTTCGTCGTTGACGTTAGTTTCTCCACATACTGTTACGGCACGTTTTCATTGCACCTTCTTCTTCTTCTTGCTGCACGTTTTTCTTCCTCTTCCTCTTCTTCTTCTTCTTCTTTTCTTTTGTTTCTTGCCTTCTCTTTCTCCTTCTTCATTTACGTGCTTTTCTCTCTGTTTTCTTTCTTCGTTATTCTCGATTTCTATTGTTTTTTGACATCAAGCTCTGAAATCGTTTTTGAAGAAGAAGTAGCAGAAGACGAGGAGGAGAAAGAGAAAGAGTTCTGAATTATGCATGATTTTGGGTGTATTTCTTTAAATCCTTTGGGTGTATTTTCTGTAATCTTTTGGGTGTATTTCTATAATCGTTTGGGTGAATTCCTGTAACCGTTTGGGTGTATTTCTGTAATCTCTTGGGTGTATTTTATGTAATCGTTTGGGTGTATTTTCTGTAATCTCTTTGGGTGTATTTTATGTAATCGTTTGGGTGTATTTCTGTAATGTTTGCCATTTTTTCTGAAATGAAAAATACACCCATAGATATCCGTAAGATACACCCATAGATATGAGTCAGATACACCCATAGATATCAGTCAGATATCACTTTGGGTGTATTTCTGTAATCTCTTGGGTGTATTTTATGTAATCGTTTGGGTGTATTTTCTGTAATCTTTTGGGTGTATTTTATGTAATCGTTTGGGTGTATTTCTGTAATGCTTGCCATTTTTTCTAAAATGAAAAATACACCCATAGATATCCGTAAGATACACCCATAGATATGAGTCAGATACACCCATAGATATCAGTCAGATATCACTCAAATACACCCAAAGGGTTACAGAAAATACACCCAAAGGATTTAAGAAAATACACCCAAAATTCGTTGAAGTACATCTTATGCATAATTCAGAACTCTTTCTCTTTCTCCTCCTCATCTTCTGCTGCTTCTTCTTCTTCAAAAACGATTTTACCATGAAAAATCGAAAAAAACGAGAAAACAGAGAGAAAAGACGTAAATGAAGAAGAAGAAGAAGAAGAAGAAGAAGAAGAAGAGGAAAACGAGGAAGAAGAACGTGCAGAAACGAAAGAAAAGGAGAAGAAGAAGAGTAAGAGGAAGAAGAACGTGCAGCAAGAAGAATAAGAAGAATTTCAGAAACCATGAAAATCGAAAAAAAAAACGAAGAGGAAGAGGAAGAGGAAGAGGAAGAGGAAGGCGAAGAAGAAGAAGAAGAGAAGAAGAAGAAGAAGAAGACGAAGAGGAACCGTTTGAGTGGGGCGCGTGTAGTTACACTCCATTCAAAATGAGTTAATGCGCGTGTTAATGAAGTTTGGACTGATAACTTGTAAAACTTGTACGGCCTTTTTACTTGTATGTGTAGCAGGCCCCATTTTTAAAAAGATGCAATTAATATCTTTGAAAGATAAGATATATCACTAAAAGATTAGCATAAAAAAGATAGGCCAAACTGCAAAATCTTCCATTTTAATTAAGGAACCCAGATTTCTTAATTACCTTGTGTTCCAAGCAACTTTACAAAACACAAACACTTCACTTGATAGGGTTTTTCTATTTTCACCTAATCAACAATTCTCTGTTATTGTTGCATTCTACTGAGTACGATGATGTTTTGTGTTCCAAAGTCTTCAACTTTTGTTCCTCCCAAGAAATCTTCAGATGTTGCCAACAAAATGGTACCCAAAAAAAGAGTTTTTTCCTCTTCAGAATTATCCCGCCATGTTGATGGATTCAACAACAACAGTAACAGTGTTGTTCTTGATTCTCGTGCCAACAAGAGAGCTAAGGTGGAAAAGAGTGAAGAAAATTCAAGCATGAAGAAGGGTACTTCTACTGATGCAGTAAAGGAACGTGAAGAAGAGAAGAAGAAACGAAGTTCTTCGGGTATGGATGAATTCAAGAATACGCAATGTTCAGTAACGCTGAAAAGGTTATTGGTTCATCCAGATGGAGTGTATTTCAAGAAAGGAAAGGCTTTGATGGATTTGGAGAGGATTAAGCGGAAGCTGTGGAACAATTTGTACAACGAAACTGATCAATTTGCTGCTGATATCAGAACGGTGTTTCACAATGTCATGTCCCAGTACCCCTCGGGGCATGAAGTTCATCGAACCGCCGCAAAGTTAAGTGATCTTTTCGAGACAAAGTGGAAGAATTTGGAGGGAAGATGGCTAGCTGAGAAGGAAAACAAGTTAGAGAAAGAAGAGCCAAAGCCAAATTCAAAGCCTTTGAAATCGAATGCAGAGGAGAAAAGGAAAAAACTTGCTGAAGCTATTGCCAAAGCTAAATTGGTATTGGAGAAGAAGAAAACCAATGAAGCTGCACAACGGAACAGGGTTTACTTGCAAAGGAAGAAACAGAGGGAGATGATGCAGAGAATGGAGAGAACAGTTTTCTTTGATGATGCTTTCAAGTCCTTTCAGGATTTGGAAAACTTGTGTGGCCATTCACTGACACATTATTGCACAAAGGGAAATCCATTGTTGAAGAACCTTACAGGTTTGGTTCTTAGGGAAGAAGATTTTGAAGACAACAACTTTCTTAGTGAGGATTTGGAAGAAGTTGTTTTCTGATATTGTTCAATTTTGAGTAGTATTTGATTGTAGTTAATTTGGAATTGACTTGAAACAATTGTAAGTATTTTTATGTTGGCATCAATGACATTGTTTATATGTTTATATTCATCAATGTTACTCTCATCAGTGCTACCTCCTTTACTGCGTGAACTATCAATTGGAGGCCATTAGGCTATTTATGATAAAATTGTGAAAGAATAGGAAAAGAAAAGATGAAGAAATTTTATTAATTGTTGATTGATTGAATTGAATTGAATTATAAAGGTAAAACTAAATATGTATAGAACATTGGCCTAAGAAAAATAAAAGATAAGATAAGATAAGAAAATAACATAAAAATAAGATAATAAAGACTAAATTTGTTGGGTTGAATTTGTGAGCTACTGAGACTTCTTTTTTTTATTGTTATGGACTAAGGTGGAAGGATAGTTTAATAATTTACACATCTCCCATTGTTCCTCCCACATATTGTTTCCACTTTCCAGTGAGTGCTATACTCCCATCACTACAAGAGTTGAGGATCGATTGATTTGTCTGATACAGGACATCCACACTGTAGCCTGAGACATCTTCAAATCAGCTACAGTGAGAAACTGGTGAGCTCTGAAGCATTCATGAATACAGCGAGTGTGTGAAGAGCCTCCAAAGGAAGGTTGGATCTTTCACACTTGATGTTGGAATGCAAGGGACTTGCCCACCTCACCTCCCTCCAAACTTTAACTATTCTGTTTTATGATAATGATATATTTGAATGTATTTAATAAGAAAATGTGACAGATTTAAACTTACTTGAAGGAGTTTTTGCTAATTAATATGAGAGATTAAAAAATAAAGAATAATAGAATCTTATGTAGCATGCATAAGTAGGCCTAATAATGTAGTAGTAAGAGTGTTAACATGTATAAGTTGTAAAATTTCAATATTTGTAAATGAAAATTTTCATAATTATTATTATTATTATGACACTTCTAATATATATATATATATATATATATATATATATATATATATATATATATATATATATATATATATATATATATATATATATTGTATTTAATTAGTACTTTTATATATTAATTAAATAATAATAGATAAGAATTTTTTTATTTTTTTAAAATTTTTTACCAAAAGATGATTGGTTTATTTCCAAATTTTGCCAAGTAAACAAAATTGCTGACATGGCATCGTTAGAAAGGAAAATATGGCTTAAACACAATATAGAAAAACTTAGGTATCAAACTTTTATATATAAAAATAGATTTGTTTGCAAACACAACTCCTCGGGCGACTGAAGACGACGCCTTGAATCAGTTTACACCAAAATTTTATAACTATGCTAGCATGGATCTTGTCACCAACCTTGATGCACAAAAATTTTGTTCAGAAAAAGGGTAGTTTCAAAATTAGTTGTTACTTTTAGGTGAAGCCAGGCAAGAGCTAAAAAAGGAGGCTCGATTATGTATTCCTTCCATCATTTGTCCACTTTACATACATAAGAATTCATGTGTGGTTATTGGTAATGCTCACAATGTTCATTTCTAGATATTCTACACCAGCATAGACACCTTTATTACAAGTAATTTAACGACAAATTCAAACGTTTGACATAAAAATCCAGAACAAACCAAATTTCTACTTGAACCAAAAGTAGAGTTACTCAGAATGAGGAACTAAAATAAGAGGTAACAAAGAGGTTCTGGCATTCAACGCAATTTCAAACAGATGCACAATATACTGGATAGAGAAAAAAAGATTAGAAAATTGAGCATCATAGTTTCATTTTAATACTTTTGGGGTTTGTTAAATTAATTGCATTTGAACACACAATTCACAACGTTACATCGTCTAATACGTCAGAAAAACAAAATATTTATGATAACTAAAACTTACAGCCCAAAAGGAAAAAACAAAAATGGGCAGAAGAATAGTAAGAATACAGGTTCCTATTTCCTTTCTAATACTCAATCTGGTAAATTAAAAGCTGAATACTAGTAATGTGTTGGTGGCTAAACACATTTAAAAAACTATACTACCACATCATAGATAATGGTGGTAGCTTCCAAGAGCCAAAAACTTCAGAACTTCATTCGAAGAACATGTTATCAATCTACATCAGGCAAGTGTCACATCTGCACTTTGTTATACGTCTTAACCCATGATCAAACGCTACATCTGGTTAATCTTCTTCAGTGCCAAAAGGGGTCCTCGATAGCAGATTACTTGTAGTTTCCCAGAGCTTAAGTGCTAAACCAGCATCTCTTGAAAGTATTGAAGGTTCAATAGTCCTACCTATTCCCCCAAAGAAGTAAGCTCCAGAAGTTCCCTGAAATCAATATTAAGCTAACTATACTCCATAATCCATACATGATTATAATAAATGATCAAATGCAACACAAGAAAAGTGTAACATGTATGCACTTTGCATGTATGCATACATGCGAAAGAGCTACAGTAAAATTAACACAACAAAAAGAACAGAATCTTTCAATTCATTGTTGTGAACCTTGATATTAATTTCCTACTTTATGAGAAAATTTTTGTTTATTTCCAAAGTTAATGTGGACCAAAAAAAAGAAACCTAATTAGTCCCATGAAAAGTGTACTTACTGGTGGCGCAAGGGCAGCATCAATTATGGAACTGACCCCATATTCAGGGGATTGCAAAAGGCCCAGATACTTCAGTACAAAGTGTGCCGACAAGGAAAGGAGGGATGGAACTTCTCTCAAAATATTTGTTTGTACAACTCCAGGATCTGCAGCACTAATGTCAACAATATGGAAACTGAATGTTAACAATAATAAAGCTTAAACACAACTTTTAACACACATAATTAAATTTTCTAGTTTAACTCATGAAAGCTGGAGAAGTAAATGGAAAAACAGAAGAAAAGTACAACATAGCACTTGGGAACAGCATTTTCGTAGAGCACTAGGAAATAAGACCAACAAAGGGAAACGTAAGTAAGAAGATTTGTAACTGCATACGCGACAAAGATCTGGTGAGATTTTTCCCTCAAGCGTAGCTGTCGATGAAGCTCAAAGGTGAAGAGGAGAAGGAACACTTCAACAAATTATATTCTAGTTAGGAATTAGGTTAAAGAC
Source organism: Arachis hypogaea (assembly GCF_003086295.3). Taxonomy (NCBI): domain Eukaryota; kingdom Viridiplantae; phylum Streptophyta; class Magnoliopsida; order Fabales; family Fabaceae; genus Arachis; species Arachis hypogaea. The sequence goes on along the minus strand of NC_092037.1, from coordinate 99,867,886 downwards.
ATAAAATAAGCTGCATAAATTCACCAAATATAGCTTACATTTAGAATACTCATAGATGTTTGCATATGGATATTGCATATAACTCAAAAATCTTTTCCCAGATACAGTTCGATCATCAACCTGCATATCAGTAACTGAAGAACAGAGCCTGAGCAGGGTTTGTAGGAGAAGCACTGTGATCTAATTGAGAAGATTCGAACTCATGCAACATAGTCACCAAACAAAAATATAGATAAAAAGTACGGATTATAATAATTAATTAACTATACATACCATTTCGATGAGTAAAGGATGTGACATTCACAATTCTGGAAGATACATTACTGCTTTCGAGAAGTGGTAACAAAAGGTTTGTCAAAACAAATGCACCAATGTAATTTGTACCGATCATCCTGGGAGGAATGGCTTGAATCATTCATCGATTTCAAAAATTACTATTAATTATAAAACTAAGACGCCAGACAAATGTGAAGTGTATGAGTACAAAACAGCTATTTACTCTGGATCAAGGACCCAGAAAATAAATTCATTTTTGCTACACTTCCATGCGTCTTTCCCTGTTTTGGTAGCACAAAGTTCATGTTGATCATACATTATAAACATTGCCTCCAGAGGCTTTACAATTATTAACTAACATAAAACCTAATTAATACAATGAGTGAATGTTAGGGGAGATCAAAAAGAGAGAGAAGTGTTTATTACTGATCATATCCATCAGCTGTGGTTCTAGGTGAAGTTGCAAGTATTCCAGCACAATTTATCAATAGTTGTATTGAGCTGTGCAAATCAGAGTCCGACAGCCATTGCTGCAAGGACTTTCTGAACAATATTATTGATTCAACTGATGACAGGTCTACCTGAAAAGCTTTGAGGTGCGCATTTCTATTACAAGCTTTGATCTTTCTTTCCGCCTATCAAACAATCAGAACACCCATAAAAAATTTACGGCGAGGTTGGAAATCACCACCATGATCTCATAATGTGTATAAAAGGTACCTCAAGCAACAACTGCTGCGATCGCCCAACTGCATTCACAACTAGAATCTTAGGCACACATTGCATAGACTAGGATTACAAGTTATTTGTTCACGGACAATGCAATCTATTTCTAGCATGATTATTAAAACCCCAAAATAATAATAAGAGGGGATTGAGAAAGACATAAGCATAAATAATTACCAAGCACAACAACATATCCTTCTTTGGAAAGTTCATAAGCAGTATAAAATCCCAGGCCAGATGTTGCCTACACCAACAAAACAAACCCAAATCATATAATATAACAAAATTTCCATAACCAAAGAGAATGGCATGTACTTTAAATTCAATGGCACATATCATCAAACACATAGGATGCATGATTCTTCATGAACCAAAACTTTAGAAAATATAAATCCAATAAAAATATAAGTTAACTTTTATGCATTGTAACATACATCTAATCATGTATGATTAGATATAAAAAATTAATTCCAAAATTGGCATAAAATAATCAACTTTTGATTTTGAAGCCAAAGAGAAGAAGACTTACACCTGTGACCACAGCAACGGGCCTAACAGGAACTACACAAGGGGAACATCTGTAATATGATTTAGGTCGTTGGGAACAGAAGAAATCTTTGATTAATTGGTGATGAGAAAAGACAATGGAAAAGGTCCAAAGCAATCCCATTCTCCAGAATTGCATGGAGAAAAGGAAGAGGAGAGTTCTCCAAAGCTCCTTCACCAGCGAAATCATGGCCAAGTTTTTTCCTTGTGATTCCTTTCAGGAAGAAGACAACAAAAAAGTGTTACTATTATACATGACTGAGTAAAATTGAAAGAGAATACAAAGAGTCAAAGAATGACATAATGATATTAGTTATGGATCTTATAACCGAAAATAGATGCTCTCACTTGCTAAAAAAAATTGAAGGAATAAAATATGATCTTTTAACTTTTTAGTTTTTATTGTGTTCTCTGTTATATTTTTTTTATTTCACTTATAAAATTAATGGTGAAATTATTCTTTATTTCTTTTATTATTAAAAAAATTGAGAGGGTTCGTTCCCTTTAATAAGTGATAAAAGGGTGGATAGTTATAAAAAATAGATCAAGTTGACAATTTTGTCCATATTTATTCTCCATCTCTGTAATTATGAATTTATATTATGGACTTGGATGAAAAGAACATATTTATATGGAACCCACACTTATAATTTTCACTTGTTACTATTTTGTTTCTATAACTAAACAAAAGGAGAATAGCATATTTTAGGAGAATGTAAATTTTTTTGGGAATATTTAAAATTTAAAAAGAATTTTAATTACTAAAAATAGTAAATTTTTTCCACCTATAATGAGAGTATAAATTTAGCTAAAATGTATCTTAAAGTAAATGTTAAAAATTATTATGTATAAGAAGTTCTGCATTCAACAGAGTTTCAAAAATATGCACAATATATTGGGCAGAGCAAAAAAAGATTAAAAAATTGAGTAAATTAAATTTTAAAGTGATTCTTGAAATAGAAATTCACAAAATACATTAATTTGGTCCATGACTTACCATTTGTACCGTTTAGGACTTTAGATTTCCGACATTGTAAAAAATGCACCAAGTTGGTCCCTTGCCTTATTCTCGACCATTTACCCTTGCCGCCAGCAGTGACATGGCACTGAAAAGGATACAAGAGGATTATCCACAAAGAACCATTTCTCCTTCGCTCAACAACTTCAATCGCACATACAATTCAGGGTACTAACAAAATACACCAAGCCAAATCGTTCCACCAAACAAACCCTAGACAACAGTTATAGACCAGAGGATTTTGTCGCGCAAGTGTTTAAGTTCAGAAAAAGAAAAAGACGATCAAGTGATCACAAACGTTGAGGTTACAAAGTTTTAACTCTTTCTTGTTAAACGACGTCAAAAACCATACGTCTTTATTTCGTGGTATACTACGTGGCACTGATTTGCCATGTCACTGCCGGCGGCAAATCTAAATAGCCGGAAATAAGACAAGAGACCAACTCGGTGCATTTTTTACAATATTAAGGACCTAAACGGTGCAATTGATAAATCAAGGACCAAATCCGTGCACTTCGTCAATCCGAGAACGATTTTGGAGTTTAACTCAAAATTGAGCATTTACAGTCCATTTTAATTTTTTGGGGTCTGTGAAATTAATTGTATTCGAATACACAATTCAAAACGTTACATTGTCTAATACGAAGGACAACGGGCAAAATTTGGTAAATGAGGCTGATGAACAACAAATGGACAAAATATTTATGATAACTAAAACTTACAGCCCAAAAGAAAAAGCAAAACTGGGCAGAAAAATAGTAAGAATACAGGTTTCTATTTCCTTTCTAATACTCGATCTAACCACCAAACTTGGTGACTGGCCAAAACACTTCTTTCCCGTACACATTTGATGGATCTAATGGATATCCCGAACTCATTAAACATGCTCTCACGTAGTCAAATTATGGTGAACACGTTTTTTGCTCCAACAAACACTGAAATCTTGTTTTCTCTGTGATTTGTGAAGACATGTTAGCCTCAACTCAAGGACTCAACAATGGCTGCAAGCTGAGAAATTCGAAGCCAGTGCAGTGATGGTTGTATCAAGCCAGAGTATTCTCGACATATTCCATTGCCTTCTGTTTCACGGATTCAATTCGTTCTTCATCACCTTGGGACTTCTCATAATCAAGATATTTTTTAAATAAAAACTGCCAATCAAGACAACAACGACTAGTTAAGCTAAAAGGAAAGAGAGTAAAACCAAGATCAGTAAACGGGGATGGGGAATGTATATGAGTACACACCTTCATCTTCTTTGGTGGTAGGCTCAGAGTAATTGCCCTTTCAAAAAGTGCACGAATTACATCTGCATCTTTGTGTTGAATCTCCTGTTAAAAGTACAGGGGAATGTTAGCTTCAGATTGATACTAATAAAGTAATAATACAGACAGAATATTTGTGATGAAGGGTATACTTGATCTAGATAGACACTCCACAAGTCTGTTCTCTTTGGGTATTCCCGTAAAATTCCTTCGAACAATGATCGTCCTCTGTCTGGAACCCCAATCTTGAATTCTTGAATGGCTGCCTGGGAAATAAATTTAATATGCTTGCGCCTTGGTAGGCTTAACAAAGCACGGTTGATAACAGGTTGAACTCCATCCTGGTTTTGCTTCAAAAGACTTTGTACACGTCTCAACCAAACCTAAAATCCAGTGCAGAGTAAGTTGCATACATTTTTTTTATTATGAAGTTTGTTTTATTTGAACACACAATACCTTGCAAGAATGCTTGAACTTCTTTGTCATTTTATTGAGAAGTTCATCAGCCAAGTTTTGTTGTTCAGTCCTCTCATACAGTCCCAAAAGTGCTAGATATACTTTTTTGGGATCATTGTACTGCAGAGCTCGTTGAAAAACTTTCATAAGAGCCTCCTACATACAGATTTTAGGTAAGGATACAGCAAGATAGAACATCAGAGACCGATGTAGTGAATTTAAATTGCACACACTCTCTCTTACCTCTTTAGGATTTCCAAATTTATTTTCTAAATTAAAGAAAGCCTTCCAGATGTTGAGCTTCTCATCCTCTTCTCTAATATTTATTGTCCGCAAAGCCCTATAAAATTTTGGAAGCAGAACAGGACGACAAATTCAGATGACGGGAAAAATACAGAATGATGAATTACTGTGCAAACCATTTATGCGGAGTGTCTATGAGGGGGTTGTTGGAAATTCAAGGCACCAATTGTATGTACCTTTCAGCAATAGAGCGGGCTTTCTCAACATCAGCCAAAGAAATCACGAAGTCCATATATTTTATCCAGATGAAACTGCTATTAGGAGAGCTTCTAACCAGCTTTTCAAACTCATCAGCTGTTCTTGGTACATCCTCCTCCAGTAGTCTTTCCTCTGCAGCCCTTATCTGTTTCTCCCTGTACAGTATGGCTGCTATGTATTAAAAGTTGAAAATAATAAAAACTCATATCAGCATTCCATGTATTACACTCACCTTTCTTCCTTTGCTTTTTTCTTTTCGCGCCTCTTTTTCTTTTCATCTATTGTGCCTTCATCATTCGAATGCTCTTCACTTTGGCGATTGGTGTTATTTATATCAATTTTGTCTAAGTCATCAAGGGAAACATCTAATGGTGGAATGGACGCCCTTTCTTCTGCTTGTGGAAGAATTGGGAGTTGATCAATTTCATCTAAAATTTCCATATCAGAGGTTCCAGGAACACTGCTAGTCATTAAATCCATAGATGTCATTCTATCAGCAAGAGGTTCATCTGATTGTTGATCTGAAGGTATTCCATGTGCATCTTCATCTCTCATATATGAATTCTTCATTCCCAGAGAAATTCTCTGTTTTACTTCATCCACCTGATATAAGGAAAAATGCATGTAAAGCGAAAATGATCAAGCATGAAGCTATGTGGTGTAGTACAACCAAGTCAAGTATGCCAATATCATGATTCATTGATTCTATGTAATTTTTTTGGCATGGCTTCAATTGTTTGATTGTAAAAAGGGTTTGCAATAAACACACTTGTCTGTAATTCTGAATGGCAGTTATCTAGCACTCTAGTTGGTGGACCAAATTTTGAGATAAATTGGATGGTTTAGAGTCTAAATAAGTTAATAAATAGCATAACTGTGTTCCAGAAGATTCATCTTTTATTAAAAAATATATATATATTGAGAACAAATTAAACCATTCTGTCTTCATTATAATGCGCACCTGAACCATTAACACATAACCTGACTGGAGATGAATAAGTTACAGAAAATATAGATAGATTTTCAAGCTAGACCTTTCCAAGCATACAACATACATGGAGCTATTCGCTTTAACTGGGTAGAAGTTTTGGTGCCAATTAAAGCACACGAAGAAGGCTATTTCCAATATCATACTTGAAGTTTATGGACATGAATTACCTTCAATACTCTTGCATTTACATGCTGTCCAACTCTATACTCTGTTTCAATGTTCTCAATAGTATCATCAGAAACTTCTGATATATGGCACAATCCAACCTAAACATAGAAGGAGCATATCAAAGTGAGTTAACAGAACCAAGTTATCACTAATATTTTCTTTTTTTTCTATAAAAAGCACATGAGTGATAGAATACATTTTAACTTGACCACAAGATTTCATATTACAAATACATGGACCACAAATGGATTCAAAGAATGTCAAAATACCATGTTTGTGTCATCAACTGTAATGAATAAACCATATGGCTCAATACGCTTAATCCTTCCAGATATTACATCTCCAACTTGAAATTTACTCAAATCCAGAATTTCAAAATTGGATTTCCTGGGACCACTTGATGTCCTCAATGTAACTTCAACACGATTTAAAAGGGGCTCCACGGATATAACCCTGTTAGTTGCAATCTTAGTACATCTCTTCGTTTACATCATATTAGAAAATGGAGAGAAACAAAATGTGAGATGCTTACCTGCCAACTACAAGCTTTCCAACAGGAAATTCTTTCTCAGGATCTTTGACAAACTCATTGGACAAATTACATAGAAGAATTTTCGCATCAATCTTTCGTGAAAGTGAAATGAAGCAACCTTTTGGTGTGACATTCTTAACATAACCCTAGCCAAAAGAAGACATTTATTCAAATAAAAACCTTAATCCAAATTGTGAAATCCAATGTTCAGGTAAAAGTTCAAAGAGAAAAAACAAACAGCTCACACCACAATCCACACTCAGATTTAGCAACCAAATCTCAAGATGGCAGATCATCACAGAGAGCAACACTTAAAAGTACCAATATTACAACAGGTGAAATAGCATTACTGATTTAGAAGTTTTGCAACTGCTTTATGAATCTTATTAAGTATACAAATAAAAAATCGAAAAGTAATATGGTTTTGAAATTAAGTCTCAGAACCTTCATCAATATATTTAAATCAACAGCAACTAGCAATCATGTACTGCACCAATCCTATTTATATATTTGAGTGGCTGATAAAGTCAAATTCACAGTCTATTACACCAAGACATTCTTAAAATAGACAATAAAATACTACAAATGAAACTCTAGTTTTTTAACGAGATATGGTAACTAGAGAATTTTAGGTCATCGTGTAATCAAAATGCAAAACATTATATATCACAAGATAATCACCAAAAAAAAAGAGCACTTGCATTTAGAAAAGGTGAATGTACTCTTTATACAGAAGGAAATTGCAGAAGAGAAAAAAATATTACAAAATTAAGAAATCCATTTAGTCATGAACTAAAGACAACGTAAAAGGTAAGTTGAGCAAAATCATCAAAACTCCCAATCTCCAAGGGGCTATCTTTATTTGTAACAAGTATCTGATGTTGCTTTATTTAGCAATTCAAGTTGTACATCTCAGCTTCCCAACAAAATTGAATAAGAAAATGAAGGCAACATCGAGCAATTAATCCCAACAATCATGTAAAGTTATCATGAAGAAAAGTTCAACTCAAGCACACAAGTGAAGAACAATCCTTTAAAGAGTAACAATTTAAAAAGCAATAGCAAATGCTAGCCCATTAAAAATTTTCATCTTCAAAAATCATCGAAGTTTTTATACAGAGATAATATTTGGCACCTCAAAATAACAGAGTATCACTAGCCATGTAAATGATGAATACTACCAGCTTTTAACAGCCCAAACTCGATCTAACAAGACTAAGTGCATATCCCAGATTAAAGAAGCTCAAGCACAGCCCTAAAAAGAAGGCAATCAATAATAACTTCTGAAGAAATGAAACTAGTACCTTTACAACCATATCAGGATGAATATCTTCAATCATCTCCACACATTTACCATTATCATGCCTGAGAAACCATTATTAATAATATTCAACACAATCAACAATAACAACATTATTAATAGAAGAATGTCATAGAAATCGTATCCAAATTAAAAAATAGATAAACAAAATTTACCCATCATTGCAATAAATTCAAAAGTGGACGCATGCAGCAAACATACACAAGAACAGAAAATCAATTCTTTCAAGATCCATACCATAGATATTGTGATTCAAAATCAAATTTGACGGAAAAAGAGTTGTTTAATTTCAAAGTATAGATTAATTAGCATAAGTAAAGAATATACATCCAAAGTAAAGCCATTCAAGAGGAGGATAGTCCTTTTATAAAAAACTACATTATATAGGCAGACTAAAAAAGAACTTCCCAACAAATGATAAAGTTGAGATGAATTGATTTGTTGGGATATGAATGATGGAATATATGTTCTTAATGTCTTAAAAAGGATACACTGAATAATTTTAATTGTACAAATGAAAGAAAAACGAATAAATATATTGAGAGACGCATTCAGAGTTCAGACACGTGAATTTAATAGTGACTGCAATAAATAACGGGCTATGGATTAGTAGTTACTTACCCAGTGCTTTGAACATCTTCAGAATCTTGAGAAAGCATCCCTCTTGAAGAACATAATGATAAGTCGACATGAACAGTACCCCTGACAGTTTGACTGACTTCAAGAACTACACATTTGACAAACTGCCCTTCATGATATCCAGATAATGGGTCAGGCACCCATGTATCTGTGAGCTCAGTAAAGTGGACCTTCCCATAGATATATGGACCAATTTGGACAAGCAACCCACCAACACCTGAAAGTATTTTAGAAATCCTACCGCCTAAAATATCTCCTTCATGAATATACATTGTTAATTCCGCATGCACAACATTGTTTTGTGGCTCATCACTAGTTCTGCACGGGAGAGTAGATAAGGGACGTTGAATTAACCGCATTAGTTTCTTGTCCAAGTTAATACTCACAACATAACCAGAAACAAGTTGTCCAACATGAAATCGATTCTGGAAATCTTGAAGCTCTCTGGGTTCAAAAGCACTATCAAGAACATGTAGCTGGGCACTAACATTTCGAGATATCGCCAACCAGACCCATTCACTTTCTACTTTATATACATAACCAGCAACACATTGCCCAATTTCAAAGTCAAGATTACCAGATTCATTTTCTCCGATGTCACTGGAACCTGCATTGAATTAGAGGATTAAATACTAAAAATTGAAAGATAATGAGAAAATTTAACATTAATAAAAGAACAATGTTTTTTTTTTAAGGAAAAAAATTAAACAGACAGGATTCCCAAATTGCAACATAGAATACCAAACCAAAGCTAAACAAAAGTGGGAGAGAAAATGGAATTGCCTAATTTGCAATTAACAAATAACTGATGTCAGTAAATACAACTTCAGATACGAAATGATACTGCACACTATGTTGCTGCATTCAAAACAAAAACAAATTACTAGTCATTGAAGTTCACAAGCCTTAATCTATACCCCCCTACTTATGCAGTGGCCAAAATTTTCAATAATTCATATCCTTTTCAATTTACTAGGAAAAACTTGCCTGCAATTATTTTAGGTTTGACTGACAACTCCCAGCCCTTTCTGTAGCTATCTTTTTCATTAGGCTTTGCAACAATTCTTGCTGTCACTGTTTGCCCTATTTTATAGCAGGAAAACGGATTTTCCAAATCATTTACATCATCATGTACCTGTCAGAAGATAGGAAAAAGAGTAGTTAAAAATATGCTAATAAAAAGCAAACGAGAAATGGGATAAGCATTGGGACATGTCTACAATAGAAGGATGGTGGAAGCCCCATACATTGGGCTACCCGTTTTAGATAACAAGACTACAAATGAAAATGCTAATTCAAATAGAAACAAGAAACAAAATAGAAGTACCTCCGATATGTGCACCCTGCCATGTAGACCAATACCGAACTTAACTTTAAGTTCAAGAGATCTGATTTCAGTAATCTGCGAAAATTCATGAAACACGTTCCTTTAGTGTACAAGTCACAAGACCAAAGACTACAAAAATTTGAATAAGAAATTCTAGCCACGATCACATTCAATACATACAAGAGATAGCATATGAAAATGACAACAAAGAATCAACAAGATCAATGAACAAAACAAACCCACATACCTCTGCCTCAACCAGAGACCCAACATTATAGATAGACCTTTTCTTCGCTCTTTTGGAACTAGATGTCTCGTTAGCATCATTAAGAAGTAAAAGCAACCTTCCTGAAGTTTCAGGACTTGGAAAAGCCATAACAGTAGCCACAACACTGACCAAGTAAATCATGCTAAGTATGAGGTGAAGCATTATAATTAAGAAACATAAAATATCAACAAAAAATGGAATGCATAAAAGTGCATATACGTCATCTTTTAAACCATTGAAATATATTCAAAAAATCATGTCTAATATACTCCAGTGACATTTCAATACCCGTTGTTGGACATGAACATTCTCAAATACCAATTACCATATTCAATCAGAATTCTCCTAAGCATCAACCGGCATGAAGGAGAGAAGTGAGGGTTTGCATGATGACAACACTAATACATAGCAATTCTAATGCCATGGTAGAACAGGATAAAATAAACATGAATGGACGAGCAAATAGCTTCAACCCATTTTCCTCACCTCTGTCCATTTAGGAACTTTTTCTGGGGGAACCTTTGAGTATTATAGTCAGAAATGGATGCATATCCTATGATGTAATTATTCTCCGGTATTGATACGACCTGATTTGGAGATAATAATTTAGATATAGGACGTTAATATGTATTTAAAAAGCAGCAAAAAAAAAGCCTTCACTAGAAGGCTAACTTGAATGAAAATGTGAACACTTGCCAAGTAGTTTTCTTTGACAATCTCCACTACTGCATTTACCGTCTGATGCAACACCAAGTCCTTCAGTGACTCTCTTCGACGTTTCTGGTATAGAAGGCATGCATGACATTAATATGGACAAATAGTCAAGAAGGAATGATGGTAGGGGACTCGTGCAACAGGCCTCCCATTCAGGGAAAAAAGACCTTACCGATAACCAAATATAAAACCCCATCTCTTTTCTATCTGTAGTGGACAAACCAGGATTATAGAGAAGAAAGAACATAATAGAGACAGAGAGAAAACTAAATCTCAGGTCTCCATGCCATTAAATTTTCATTAAATTTTTTTCTCAACTCTTCTCAGCCATGTTCAACACAAATGTAAAACAGCAGGGAGAGTAAGCTGAACCTTTTTGGTGGAATGACTTATGGAGCTTCTTTCTTCAGATCTTTTAACGAATTCTGGTTTTAGAGTTAAATCTACAAGCCGTTCTGTTTTCGCAACATCAAGAACCACTGCTTTCACAACGGAGCCTTTCGCCAAGGTAGTTCCTGCCACTACAAGATTATATTGCAATAAGTAGTAGTAGCTGCACTTAACTAAGAATCACCCAACTTGTAATGCTCGGTAACTAAATGACATAGATGAGGAACTTACACTGGTAAGTGGTGATAAAACCAAAAACATCATTATACTTCTCAAAGCTTACAACAATTCCCACATCTTTAACATCCTCGACTTTACCTTCAGCAACTGCACCAAAGCTAAATCCTTCATCCCACTTCAAATCAGATGCACCATAGCCCATGTTTTGCAGCTTAGAAATCTACGTTCAGAGACACAGGATTAGATGCATTACATAAGCGGTTGATGTAATAGTGATTCCTGAGAGGAAATCAGAGAGAAAAATATGATGACAACAGGCTAATAAAAAAATCACAGAACATAGATATAAACATTTAGGAAATGTTATTATATTAAAACACAGACTGTTACAAAGACTGCTACAGGAAAAAGCAGAGAGACAGTAAGTACAAATTAAAATATTTAGATTTCTCTGCAACCACCCCCCACCCCCCCAAAAAAAAAAAGAAAAAAGAAAAAAGAGGACACATTGAAATCATCTACTTATGAGAAACAGCAAGTATGTCAAAATGAGTTTTTAACTTTTGTAGATTAAAAAACAATAAAATCAAATGTAGATGAGCAATAACATAGGCAAAGTACACCAATTTTGTTAAAATATTGGACCCGGGCGGTAATTGTAATGCACTAACACATTACCTGTTATTACACTGATACTTCATTATTGCATCTATAAACAAGGGTAACCATGCACGTGTGCATGAACAAGTTGTATACAATGTATAACATATATATTAGAATTTAAAATTATAAATGACATTGCATAAAAATAATATTAGGGGAATGTGGTGATTAACTAAATATCCATGCCTTTTCATCCATAATAAAGTAGTCTTGAAGAAAGGATGCATCTGTAGAAGAACATAATGTTTGCTTTAGTGAGAGTGTTACTCTGCCTCTTTCAGTATTGATCTGAAGAACAAACAAATTAAAGATTAAATATTATTTAACCTGCATTAGGTGTTTGCAAATATTGAATTTACCACCTGAAGTATACCAACCTCGGACACATTACTGCGGACGGATTGCCCAATCTGATAGGCTTCTAGAATATTGGTTTTCTGGTCATCAGCAGCCTATACAAAACTCAGTCATAAGATCAGACTATCATATGGAGAATACAAACATAAATAAACAGGAGAAAAAGAAAAGAAGGCAAGAAGGCAGTCATAGGAATGAATACCTTTTTCGATGGAGCCAAACCTGTAAAGGAACCAAGGAAACGGACAAAGCAGCCAGCCTCATTTATGTTGCAAATGTAGCCCTGCTCCAGACAAGATTCAATCAATTGATCATAGCAAGCAAGAAACAACAACAACAACAACAATAATAAAATGACATGCATATAAAAAAAATTGTACAAAAAGAAATTCATATATGTCGACTTACATGCACAACAGAGTTCAGATGCATCTGACTAATATCTGAAGGAATCTGCTGAGCAGATTTAATAAGCGAACTTTTGGCAGATAGAATCAAATTGCTCCCCTTAATATCTACATTGATTTTAGGAATTCAAAAAAAAAAAAAAATCACAAGTTAGCGAGATACCTTACCAACTTTATATATGATAATGGAACAATCTGCTTGATGCTGAAGCATCTAACTACTCAACTTACAAAGAAAACAAAAAAGGAAACACCACAAAAAAAATTCAATATAATGGCCTAGTTAAGTGGGTGAAAGGCCTCTCAAAAAAGTCCTGGAGAGATCAGGCCAAAAAACAAAATGAGGCATCCCAGACACTGCTGACTGCTAAGGAGACAAGATACTTATGCTCTAAGGTAAGAGAGCAAGAATGATGCATGCCAACCAGATAGGCCCCGGAGAGTGTGGTACCACCAATGAAAGAGACTCAGGGCGGAAAATGCAACGGGAGAGAAACAAGCCGCTAAAAATGCACAGAAACAAACTGCTATAGGTATCAAACATACCTAGAATCAGTAGTTGATCAAAACTATATCCAGGTTTTAATACAGATTTCATCAAATTAGCTTGCCCTGCATGAAACGTGGCTATAATCAGCAATGCAATTTTTTACGGAGCAATGGAAAGCCTATATCATGAATAAACAAATCATACCAAGATGATCTGCCAAGTGTTCCAAAGATATGGTACCCCACGAAAAACCACTTGCATTGACATAAACAACTACAGCATTTGTTGTTATTCTGTCAATAACTCCAGAAACAAGGCTGCCCAACCTAACCTTATCCTCCTCCGCAACCCTGCAATTTTGAAGTGTTGCGTTAATCATAGCTGGACATCCATCTAATAAGTTAACATAACAACTACAACAAATAGGCCTAATCCCGTTTGTTGGTGTTAGCTACATCAAATCAGCAGATAGATTCACATAAATCTTGAATGCATAAGTTGCATTTTTTACATTTGGTAGGTAAGATAAGATATCCTCCAGAAAGTGCAGCCACTAGTAAATAAATCAATTTAAATCAAACTGAGAGTAGAAGTGGGATAGAGAAAGTAAAGAGAATCATACCTTTTGGGCTTTATTATGAAACTAAGGTTGATCCTCCGTAAAGCAGAAATGGAGCTTATTACACGGCATTTGACAACTTGTCCAACATTATAAACTGCACCAGGATCAACTCCTGGCTCTAATCCAAGTTCAGACCTGCACTTTAATCAAAATAATACATCGAATTATAACAAGTCCTTCATTTTTTTTCACGAGGAGAGAAGCGGGGGTGGGGTGTGGGGGTGGTTGAAGAACACATACACTCACAGTCACATATGATAAGAGAGAACATTAATCCCCCCCCCCCCCCCCCGGGGACCCCACAATTGACTATAACAAACGCAAGCCTAAAATACAAAAATAAATTAGAAGGAATGTATCTGATAAGGGATTCAAATGAAATTGCCTAACATATAATTTACCTTGTTATGGAAATAAGAAAAACTGACTGATTTTGAATATTCCAACAATAAATCAATGGCATGTGAATTTATGTACATCTCAAATATGATGTTTATCATGAAAAAGTCAGAAAGGTGAAGAAATGAAGATGAAATTCATGTTCTTAAAAGAAGATCATATATTACTCAGGAAGCAACAGTAACCAATTCTGGTCACAGCTTGGAGGTTTTAAATTTGTAGAACAGATAAGTAGTAAGACTTGCCTTGGAGCAAATCCTTGAACCCCATTGTAAAACCGCACAAAACATCCATGGGCTTCAATCTTTGTTATCCATCCATGAGTTATCAAACCCTCAGTTGCATCCGTAAATGAACTAATAATTGGTAGTTTCGATTTAACCTGTAAAAGGACCATATATCTGAATCAGAATTGAATATGTGAGACCGATACTTCTGATGATTTTGATTCATTGCATGTGGTTCCTTTGAAAGGTTTGGTGAACACTTGCTAAGGGTCTGCTTTATTTCTTGTGAACCTTCCTTTTTGTATTCCATACATAACAATTTTTTTAGCAAAATATTTGTGTGGTTTTTTTTGTTTGGGGGGGAGGGGGGATATAATGGTAAGAACTTGAATCATCAATTTTTGTAAATCCTACATAATTGAACAAAGTGGAAGAGGAAAGAAGGTTTGTACTATCGAACATACAAGAGTTTTTTTGTGTGTAACCGTCACCATTTTCTTTTTGCGACCAAGCACACGAAATACTAATTCCGCTCCCACCTGTACCAAAATCCAGCCAGAGGATTCAGTTATGAAAATGTTTAGTCTGCCCCATGAGAGACTTACGGCCTATACATAACAAAAAATGACAATGCTAAAAAGCACATATATAACTAGAATGAAACCTTGAATTTCTTTCGAGGCTTTGTAATATCTAATTCAGACATATGATTAAGAGGACAGAGTGCCTTCACACCCCCAGGAATTTGCACTATAGCATGATCGTCGTCAACCCTGACTATCTTGGCCTTCACTACCATCCCCGGCATTGCATCAGAATGAGTGAACACAGATTCTTCAAGAGCACTAGCCTGCATGATATGAAATTCAGGAAATCATATCACTAAAAATGATACCGAAATATACAAATAGTCAAATAGTTAGAAACAGAATACATAGCGGAAGAGTAATGCTAACGCAAAAAGCATTGCAGTAATTGAACTATCATCTTCAACTTAGAATATGGAAGCAGAATGACAACCTTCAAACTTCCTATAGCAAGTCCTTCCAAAAGCCTTAATCCCTGAATACGAACTCGAACATGATTACCTTCCTTGTACTTTTTCTCAAGCTTTTGGATCTCTCCCTCATCAAAATCAACAATCTGTCAAGATCAATTTTAATTATCATTCACATTTTGTGTAATGTGGTAAGCCTTAATCACAATAGTTAGCTAACTTGATTCTCATCTGTAGTGAAAGAACTGTACTTTGTATCATTAATACTAGTCGAGAAAATACATACACTGACAAAAGCAGGAGCTGACTCTGGAATTGAAGGAACTTCAAGGAACAATCCTGCTCCTCTATCTACCCTGACAACTTTAGACTCATCATATATATCTCCAATGTTAACATGCTGCACAAGAGTTGATTACATTAAAAGGCACATTCATTTTTGGACTTCGCTAATAAATGGAGGGGGACTTGCGCCACTAAATTGGTATTACTTCACTGTATTTGTTTTTCTTTTTTCTTTTTTTTTCTTTTTTTTTTTGTGAGAGAATATTATCTTCAATTCTGAATATCCATAATCTGAACAGGGAAATATTAAACAAGAAATGTGACAGAACAAATACATTTGCAGGTTAATAATAGAGGAAAAAGGAATGGAAAAGAAAACTATTAATTCCACATTACATGAAACACCCACACCAAGAAGCACCAACATATATGATTCATATACTTACAAAGGGAGGAATCTTGTTATGAACAAGATGTGGATTAAGTGTCAAGCCAACAGCTCTACTTGATGGATCAATAAATAGAATTCGAGCAATAACCTAGAAAAATAACAAGGAACTTATGTAACTTCCAGTGGAAGTAATAGCCAATAGCATGATCGCACAACATCATAGACCATAAACAAAAAAGTCATGTCCTTGAACTTGTGTGAAGACACCTCTCATGATGAAGAATTAAAATATGAAGCTACAAGTACAAGAAACAACAAAGTTAACTTAGCGATGTATTACAACGAAAATAGAAATCCTAGCATGTCAACAAATGATGAGTATGTTTCTAAGTGAAGAGTGAATATAAATAAAACAAGGAGACTTTCTCTTTCTAAGAGGAAAAGATCTCACCCAAGTCCCAACAAAAAAAAAGAGTCATACTTTAACTCCAGATGTCAATGAAAAAGCATTCTAAACTGCATTTACCTACTACTGTATTGCTTTTCTTAAAATATCTTTGGTTTGTGTTTTCATTTTCTTTTTTCAGTTTTTATTTGTGTGTGTATGAAGAAAAAAAGTGAAACCAGGAAATAAAAACCGAATACAGGATTGCATTGTTTTACTATTTTCAATTTTTTCTTTACAAAATCCTAAAAGTAGAAAACATTTTATCAAATCAAATAGGCTCTAAGCTTTTATTTTCTCAGTTTCTTTTTTGGCAGATGTAACAGTTGAATTTCAGTGCAAAACAAGTTGCATTCACTGCATACAAATATCAAAATCAAAAGTACCTTCTGAGATTCACTGTATAAATCCTTCCAGTTTTTTGTAGGATAGCTTGTTTGCAAGTGAAACAGATCAACCTGCAATGGAAAAGTTCCAAAACTTAACTCTTAAATGCACTGGGTTTGTCTTGAAAATTTATTGGCTCTAAGTATACTGTATGCATTTACGGACAAAGTTAGGATAGGCTTACAGTTCCAGTGAAGTATGTGAGAAATGACAACATAACACCATTCTCAAGAATTGACTTCACACGTGCATTAACCATCATCCCTGGAACTAGAATATCAATTGATATACCTTTAAGATCCTTGGTCTGCATATAATGTACAAAGGAAATGACAATCAGAAGGGAAGGTGAGAATCATAAAGATAGAAAGAAAAGCCCAAAATTGAACATAACAAATAGAGAGGAATCTTACCACACTTTTGGACATTGTATCTGGGTCAGAACTCAAGTAAACCACCTTACGAACATTATCAACGCTCTTAACCAACCCTTGTATAAATTGCCCAATTTTTACCTCATTTCCCTGGCCTTCTCAGACAACAAAAGGGGGGGGGGGGGGGGGTAAAAACTATAAGAACAAGACCTAAACATGCTATACACGATAAAGAGGAATTCACAACAGTCGGGTGACATTACCAGTCAAGCTATTTTTTGGTAAGAATCCTGTGAAAGAAGGTAGACCAAAGTGAAGAATGTAACCATGATCTTCAATGCTTTTCACATATGCATCAAGAACCTACACGTATACAGTGCACAGAAGTTGCCAAAATTCATTTTTAAATAAATATAAGCCCAACAAAACCAGTGGCAAAAGATAAAAATGGATGAAGCATGTGTGCAGCGTGTGCAAAACCGTTACAAGTCATTTATGACCTACAAAATAGTTGCTCTAAACTTACCAGAGAGATTTAGTAAAAGGAAGTTGGATACTAAATCTTCTCAGTCCCCTTTATATATATATATATATATAGATTTTTCCTTCAATAACTTATGAAATGAGACTTTAAACCAGAAAAAAAATGGAGGCTTTTATATATATAAATAAAGAAAGGTTAACAACAAAATTACCGTATGTGAAAAAATTGGCTTACCATGCCTTCTTGAACAACATCTAAGTTCATGTTCTTGTGCAACAAAGAAAGACGCAAAGAAAGCCAAATTTTTCTACTTCCTTTATCCTTGTTGTCATGGTCCAATCTTACTACAACACAAGAAACCAGCTGTCCAACAGAGAATACACTAGAAAGGAAGCTTTCCCCAACCTGATGCCAGCAAGTGCATATCAGAGAGAAGCTCTAGTTGCAAAATAACAACAATGGCTTATAGAATATAGAACCATTACTCCAGAAAATGTAAGGACATTGAGAGGTAAAAAAATCGTACTTGATTGAAAAGGAAAAGAAAAAACAAATTCTTTTATACACACCTCGATTTCATTATCAAAAATAGGATCCACCACATCTGAACAATGAACTAAACCACGTAATCCCCCTGGTAAACTAATTACAAGGTCTTTCTCATTTACTTCAGCAACAGCTCCCCAAAGCTTCGTTCCTGGAGTTATATTCTGGCATACATGAGATCAAAGCATTTATCCACAACTCAGAGACAGACTAATAATAATAATAATAATAATAATAATAATAATAATAATAATAATAATAATAATAATAATAATTCGGTATAGCAGAAGCAAATCGATTCAAATAAATGGTATTTGTAAAGAGTAAGAATACAGCATGATTTTGAACTCTATGAAAGAAAGATCAGGCATATCAATGTACACAAAAGATTTTTTAAATTTAGTGTTTCAACAGTTAAGTTAATTCGTCATCTCACCAACACATACTCAGAATTTCCATATTTTGCAGACGCAGCTGATTGACATGGATACTATATGCACCGCTTTTTAGGAACTGCACTCTAAATTTTTCCACTCTCAAAAGCGGCACAAATAATTCAACATAATTTAGACATATAAACTAAATTACTACTAACTAGTAAGATTTCGATTGACATAAAAATTAGAAGGAAAAATAAAACATTCCTCCATTGAACAAAGCTTCTTCAACCTACCCCAAGAGTGATTTTATTGACGCGCTTCGGCAATTTCCCGGTGACAGTATCGCCGAAGAGCGTGCCCCAATCATCTGCAGCTTCATCTCTCTTCCTCAGCGTATTCTTCCCTTTCTTCCTATTCCACTTATTCAGCTTCTTCCTTTTATCAGAACCGAACTCGTCATAACCAAACACTTCACGGTCATCTCCATCATCCTTTCGCTTCGTCGGAACTTCTCTGCCTGAAAACATATAATGCAAAAACAAAACAAAACTTCACATCCAATCCAAACCAAGCAAAAGTTCAAACTCAAATGCAAAGCCAGACTCATAGAACGAAGCTTCTGGAAGTTTCGACCTCGAGGGAAATCAGGAACTTCGTCTTCCAGCTGCAAAGCTAGAGCTTCTGACTTCTTCTTCGCCGTTGCGGCGTCGTGTTGCTCTTCCCTCTTTGGTTTAGAAATTTTCTTAGACGATTTATCCATTCTTGGCTTGTTCTCTTTGTTGTTGCTGTTCTTCTTCTTCTGCGATTTTTTCGAGTTCGGTGCCATCTTCTATTATGTTTCTCAGCGCTGCGTTTAGAACACGGATTCAGGGTTTACGAACAAGGGTTTTAGGTTGCGAAGAAGAAGAAGAAGAAAAATAACACTAACTAGTAACTACACTTGTTAGAAACCATGCAACTAAGCACTTAATGGGTCCGGGTTGTTAAATTGGGCCGGGTCCTTATTGGGCCAGTTTTATTTAAAGTCCGAGCCCGATAAATTGATCCTCACGGTAACTGTGTGTCATTGGATGTACCGAATCGTAGCCAACATTGTGGAGAAGTTTCTCGAATATGGTAGAGCTACAAATATTTCAGGAATCAAAAGCCATTGTTTTTCTTCACCGTCACTTTTCTGCTATCTAACAAAACAAGAGCGCCAGAATCTCATCGTGAATAAGGTAAATATCGATCTTCCATTTGTGTTCTGATTTTTGTTGTTTCGTACTTGAATCCATCGGAAGATTGATATGGATATTCTTATTCTTTTCACAATTGTTGTTTCTTTTTTTTCTTTAAATCTTCTGTAGCTTTGGCATTCGATGGTTTACGATTAGCGTCTTCAAATTGCTATGATTGTATTCTCCTTTTATCTTCTAATGGATTGTTGTTGTTGATGTTGATGCTGATAATTTTCTATAGCTTCGAAATTTATCGTTTGAGGTTAGGTTTTTGTTTGCTTGTGTTGAATATGAATACATGAATGTAGGTGTGAAATTCCAGCATGAGAGGAAGAAGCTACAGCTACAGTCCATCGCCTCCAAGACGTTACAGCCATAGAAGGCGCAGTCCTAGCCCTAGGGGTCACTATAGAGGCCGTGGTAGGGATTTGCCAACAAGCCTTCTCGTTCGGAACCTTCACAAAGATTGCAGGTATGTTAGATCATGAGAGGATAATGAATTTTTAATCTTGTTGTATTTACAGTTATGATTTAAACAGTAATTGCTGTTCTTTTGCTATTCTGTGTATCAGGATCAGTATTATAAACTTTTGTGGTTTTCTGGCGCCAGTTTTCCGTGTTAATAATAAAGATCTATAATGTATTTTAGCATGTTTAGGTAATTTATTCTAGTTCTAGTAAAAGTAAAGTCATCACATAAAAAGTGCACAAAATCATCTTAATACAATTTCATCTTTTGGATCCAAAATTTACTTGTGTTAGTACCTGATGCATGTTTGGGTAATTAGATTCTACTCGTATTTTACCATGGAAGCTGTTCCTCCCCCCTTCTCAAAAGCTTTGAATAAGATCTTGATTATATAAAGCATTTGGTGTGCAGGCCAGAAGATTTACGTGGCCCATTTGGCCAATTTGGTCCACTGAAGGACGTTTATCTGCCTCGAGATTATTATACTGGGTAAGTTTCTTTCAGGTGGCCAAAGCTTGGCTACTTGTTTTGAAAGATTTTGAAGTCTCCTCCCTCCGTAAAATGATTTGTGTTGTGTTCTGCATTTTATTTTGAGGTGTTCTATAAACTAAATAAACTATGAACTCTAAAATATTAAGTTATTTTGTGTGGAGTTGGAAACTTTTTATGGTGGCTTTTTTCATCCCAAGTATTTAGTTATGCCACTTCATGCTCAATAAAAATTAATACTTCAATCATTTTTGTGGGAATTTGATTGTTTTATTTAAAGAGTTGAAGAGAAGAATGAAGTAATAAGAGTACTGTGTTGAAGAGAAGAGAGAAGTAATAAGAATGTCATGTTGAAGGCACCAATCAAGTAATAAGAGTTCTGTTCAAGGTGATATTAAGTGTACTGGAAGGTTCGGAAGGTTGAGTTTGTGTTCATTGTGAAGAAGTTCAAGTCTGAAGATTTTCCATCTCCATTATTATTTTGGCTTCTACAAGGTTAGCATTCATGCGGTGTTTATTATTGAATTATGTGGAGTGTCGAGCGTATGACTTGTAATAATTTGGAGTCAGAAACCCAGAATCATATTTGTGGATATCTGCAATCAATAATCCACCTTTGGTATGCAGGTGTATTCATGTTGCTCATTGCATGTGCTGTGTTTGACACCTATTTTATGGTACAGGGAGCCGCGTGGATTTGGGTTTGTTCAGTATGTAGATCCAGCTGATGCTGCTGATGCAAAGTATCACATGGATGGTCAAATTCTACTTGGTCGGGAACTAACTGTGGTATTTGCGGAGGAAAACAGAAAGAAACCCCAGGAAATGAGAGCCAGAGAACGTCGGAGGTAAGGAGATATGCAGGATGATTCATACATTGACTAGGCAATCGAAATTGCTTCTTCTTGTTCTATTCTCGTGTTGACTTACTTGTTATTATGTGTTCAATCTTTCTTGGTGTGTAGGTCATATGATTACAGATCTCCACGTCGATATTCTCGCTCTCCACGCTATGCTCGTACCTATTCTCGTAGTCCTGGTTATTCACCCTCTCCAGTTCGAAGGCGAAATTCCAGGTTTGACATTGAGTGTATTTGTTCTGTTTATTGTTTCCATGTGATTGCTTATATGTTTAGCAGTAGTTGCTTATTAAGATTCTAAGAAGCAGCTTCATTCGCTATGATACAGGTCAATCTCACCAAGATACAAAAGGTATAGGGACCGATCTTACTCCAGGTCACCTTATGGATCGAGAAGCCGCAGTCGAAGCAGGAGCTACAGTAGGAGTTACAGCAGGAGCTACAGTCGAAGCCCTAGCTACTCCAGGTGAAGTAAAGTATGCAAGCTCGATGAACACGACGGAAGATGTTGTAGTTTTTTAAGTTGCTGAATGAACGGGCTTTAGGGCGGGTGTTGTTGATATATTGTTAATGTTAGGATACGGATCCGTTTAGTTTAATCTCAGCTCTCTGGCTTAGGACTTATTGGTACTCTATCCTGCTTTATTTAACTGGTCGTTAGAACAGAAGCTTTGTTTTGCTTGTGTCATTTTAGCTTGAATATGGATTCTGAATATCGCCCCCGTTGTAATTTCTTCTCGTTTGTTTCTTCTGCAATGCGATCTGCTTGTGCCTTCACGAACCTGAATTTGGGTATTAGGAAAGCCTACTTTTGAAATGCAATTTCATGCATTCATCCGGAGTAGCCAAATAAAATGAGTTCTAGACATTCATTCAACTAAGAGATGAAAGCTAAGTTTGGCGAATGGCATAAGAAGGAACAAAGAAGATAATCTCTTGTATAATGCTTAAATGTAATCTCTAATAACTTGACGATCAAATGTTCAATTATATATTCGAAGAAAAACACTACTAGGTTGGTTTGAAGACATAAGGATACAAATTCGTTGACTCTACGCTATCATTATACAATGTATGTCTAAAGACTAATGGTGCTGCTAAAACAAATTGACTCTAGTGCATATTATTTCAAATTTTCAAGTGTCAACAAGAAAATGTAATTGGTAAATCACGTGAAGTACTTTACAATAGTGCATTGTTCAAAATTAATTTCGAGTTTTATATAGAATAAAAGGTCCCATTATTCTCATATCAAACGTAAAGTAAGATGGTTAGATAGTCGATTATCTTTCATCAATGATATTAGCTTAGAGTCAATAAAAAATGATTAGACAAATCCTTGCACGGTTAAATTAAAAAACGAGACTATGGATAAGACAATGTAATGGGCCACAACTCAACCAGCACAGGAAACTTTGTTTTCATGTGCTAGCTACTCCACATCTCTTTCGGTTTCAACTTTCAACTAGTACTAGTAGGTAAAACTACTTTGTAAATTTCGTATTGATAATGCACAATTTCACACAAAAAGGAAAAAAAAAAGAAAGAAAAGAAAAAGGAAAGGAAAAAGAGAAGCTTAATTTCATCGATATTCAAATTTTAATTTCTTTTATTGATAAATAACCTATAACATATTACATACCCTTAAGTTTACAAAATTGAGATACATCTTGATCTCAAACTTAGATGAATCCTCTCCAAACCACAAGCATAGACTGAAAAAAAAAATATACATTATCAAAACACTATTTCCTTCTTTTTCTTTTTCTTTTTTTTTTTCCTTTTATAGTCTTTTGTATACCTTTTGCTGTTGGCTCATAACATCAACCTCAACTTTCAAATTACTAATGATGATTGAATTGGCCTCAAATCTTAAATAATGCAACTATCCATCACTTGAGTATCCTATATCCCTATTATCCTAGTCGAATCTAGAGGTTCATATCCCTGAACATACCACATATATTTTCTCAAATTTTCATCGAACTACCAGAAATTAGATGCATTATTCCTAATAGTATAAAAAGATGTGGACAATTCACCTGCATGGCATTGTTGCCTCCCTTAAAAGCTCCTCCTTAGTATTCTATTACAACCCACCACACTAGGATATACATACATGATACATACATAGCAACAAACATTAATATTCCCACGCGCCTAGTACCACTTTAAATTAATTGGTCTGCTACTCTACTATATGATTATAAATACAATCCCACTATGTTACCAATACCATTTATGCCAATATCTCTGCCAACTCTTATTTATAATTATATTTAATGGAGGTGTCTTTATGGATGTATCTAATAAAAATATCTTTTTTATAGCTGTGTTTAATAGAAGTGTCTTTATAGATATATTTTTTGGATGTGTCTCTTTATATATGTGTTTAAAATATAATAACTAATCATTATTGACAATAAATTAGCAAATAATATGTTGGTACTCTGTATTTTTTCTTATAAATAATAGGGTAATTTCCTTTTCATTAATTGGTCTACTATACGATTATAATGTGCTATTTTTATAATATGTATGTGACACTTATAGATACATTTTTTGTTTTTTATTTTTAGTCTTTTTTATTTTTAAAAAATTGTCAAAAAATGAGATGAAAATAAAAATTTTATTTTATTATTTTATTTTTCTATAAAATTCTAAAAATAGAAAATACTAAAAATAAAAAATAAAAGCATAAATCATATGAATTTTCAATTTTTCCTTCATTTTTTATTATTTCTTCTTTTTGTTAAAAAAATGTGGCCACCACGTGATGACATGCATGCAATGTTTTTCCAATATACATGACTAATGCCATGCACGTGCTTAACCTACTCTTTTATTTTTTTTTAGAAAAAAATCATTATTATTAAAAGTAAGAGAAAACTGTGTTCTAGATAACGATAATATTAGCAATGTCACATTATATTAAAAAGTTTTTAAATATACAAAATATTAATATTTTAATAATCATTAATTTTAATTAATTAATGTATATTATATATATTTTTATAATTAAAATCAACTACTAAAAATATTAAAAATACTGATATATTTAATATACTTGAAATTCTTCCTATTATATTTATGGTAAGTGGTAACAAAGTGCAAGGATTATTGATTCCCTCGTGGCTCGTGGTATGAGCTAGTAGCCTAGTAGTGCTAGTACACTTCCACCTCCCATCTAAGAAAAAGGCAGAATGTAGCAATTCACTTTTCAATGCAAACAACCTGGCAAATAGATCAGAAGAATAGAAGATGTATGTGGATTCGTTAATAATCTGCTTTTGAGCATGTTTTAGATAATAATATCTATCCAACTAGTTTTCTTTTAATATATATAAAAATTATATTTGATTTGTTTATATTAAAATTTATTTTTATAAAATTATTATTGAATTAATCTTAATTTTTTTTAAAAATTAGTCGTTAAAAATATATTTAATACAAATTAAAAAAAATTTAAAAATATTTTTAAAATTTTTACTAAATTTTAGAAATAAAAAATATATTTTATCCTAAATATAAAAGGCAATAACAAACTAATTATTTGTACAAAATTCTTTTATATTGACTATACATAAAAATTATATTTAAAATAACATTTATGTATAATTAAACAATAACTATATTATAGAAGACCAAAAAAAAATTATCAATCAATCACCTTATAAAAATACGTATTTAGTATTTAAAAAAAATTAATTATGTTGTTATAAAAATTAATTATTCTATCATGATAAATTTTTATTACATTACTATAAAATAAATTTTTGATTATTCTATAGTTAATTGTCTTCTTAAAAAATAAAAATAATATGTATAAATATACTCAAACATTGATAGTTAATTCGTGGTATATGTAATATTTTCTATTAGCAAAAAATATGCTATTTTTATTTTTATTTTTTATAATATTTTTCAATCTATCATATTAAAAATTAATCTATCTTATAAGTTATAACAAATAAGGAAGTTAATTATTAGACCAATTTAAATTAGTTAAAAACTATGCTATTTTAATTCTCAACCATATATATATATATATATATATATATATATATATATATATATATATATATATATATATATATATATATATATATATTAAAATTAATTACTAATAAAAATACGTATTAAAATGTAAAAAAATATATTAAAAATAAATTAAATAATATATGTATTTATATAAAAATATATAATAACTAATTTTAGTAATTATTTTAGTATATATTTAATATTTTTTAATTATAGTGGTAATTAACTAACTGTATTGTTTTCTAGACGTGTGGCACACGCGCCGATCCTGCGTGTGTGTGCTTAAACCAAATGAGATATAACTAGTTAAGAGCCTTGTTCCTTTTATTATAAGAGACTCTCCTTCTACACATTTTCTCATTCCACACACACTCTTTGGCTCTCAAAGTTTCAACAAAAAGCATAGTAATTGATAGTAAGATGGGAAGGCTTGCACCATTATCAGAAGAACCAATCAACGAAGAAGAACAAGATTATTATGTAACCAACAGCAACAACAAGAACTCATCATCATCATCATTATCAAAGCATAAAGTGTTTCTTCATTCATGGCGTAATTGGAACTGGATCAAGAACCACTTCTCCATTGCATTCAACAAGAAGTCCAACCTCAAGATCCTCCTCAGTGTTCTTGGTTGTCCTCTCTTCCCTCTCCCTGTCCACCCCAAACTACCCCTCAATGAGGCAAGCTAATAACCAATATAATTATAATAACCCCATTATTATTATATTTTCTTCTCTTTCTATTTACTTTTTTTTAATATTTTTTTACCACCTTAAACTTTTTCCCAAACGAAATCATTCAAAATGAAATATCAAAATTTATATATATTTACCTGTATATAAAAAAATTAGCTATTTATGTAATTTATTTTATATTTTAATATATATTTTATACGACTGACTAATTTATAATAGTTAGTTTTTAATGTATATTAGTATAGTTGATTGTTAATTAATTTGCTTTCCTTATCAATTTTGGTTGAAACTTGAAATGTTGTTCTATCAAAATATAGTCACTAGCTTAAAAAGTTAGCAAAAAGTGCTCCAAACTCCAAAGGTATTTTTAGTCATCATTTTCTTTATGCATTTATCAACTTCTTTAATCTTAATCTTATTTTTCTTTATACATATTGGAACCTCGCTCTTTAATAAATTGTTATCTATATGATGCCACCAATGTTTTCAGTTACCATGTGCATCTACTAGCTACTTTAGTTTAATTAAATATTAATATTTTTCCTGGCTAGCACATTATAGCAAATTTCCAAATAATTTTTCATAGAAGATGTTGTGTCTTTTAAATAAACATTACTTAGTACATTTATGTTTTGAATTATTTTTTATTTAAACATACAGAATGACAGATAATTTAGAAAGAAAAAAAAAAGAAATAATATATATTTTGTTTAATTTCTTCCTTTTGTAAATATATGTTTATTATTATATAGGTATCATCATCAGCACAATATATTATACAACACTACAGTGCAGCCACAAGGTGCAGGAAATTGGAAGGGACAGTGAAGAATGTGTTCACTACCGGGAAAGTGGCAATGGTTGTGGTGGATGAGGTTGGATCAAGTGGTGGCGGCAACGGTGGTGTTAATAATGGTGGCTCAGAAAAAGGGTGCTTTGTAATGTGGCAAATGGTTCCAGATAAATGGCAGATAGAGTTAGTTTTGAGTGGACAAAAGGTTGCTGCTGGTAGCAATGGGAGTGTGGCTTGGCGTCATACTCCATGGCTTGGTACACATGCTGCTAAAGGTGGTGTTCGTCCTCTTCGTCGCACTCTTCAGGCAAGTTCGTCCCTTCGATTTCATCGTCTTAACTATCATCTTCGTGGTATCTTTAAGTCTTTGTATAAAAGTTTTACGTATAATTATTTTGATGTAAAGATGATAGTTAAAAGAAAATTATTAAATAATAATTTAATTAAATTTATTAAATTATTTGACAGTTTTTAAATATTAATATTATATTATTTTTAGGTAAAGTTATAGTTAAAAAATATTAAATAATAATTATTTAATTTAATTTATTAAATTATCTTACATTTTTTAAATATCAATTTTATATAAACTTCGTATGAACACAACTACGTATATTTTTAACTTTTTTAATGATAGTCTTGAAATAGAAATATATTTATCTATATTTATATTTTTATATAATAATGATATAAACAAATTCGCGTATAATTTATTTTAAATTATTTTCTAAAATGCAATATTTCGTGTATAATTCACAAAAAATTATTTTATTATAATATATATATTTTATTTAATAAATTATGTGAAAAAATTAGTGTATAATTTATTTTAAATTATTTTTGAAATATAATTTCTCGTATATAATTCTCTTGTGAAAATAATATAATTATTTTAGAGTTATTTAATTTTTTTAATAATAAATATTCATGTTAAATTCTTTAAAGGGAGTTATATATATATATATATATATATATATATATATATATATATATATATATATATATATATATATATATATATATATCAACTTGATATAAGAGAAAAGAAGGACAAAATTAGCAAAACTCTCTTCCTAATTACAATAAATGGGGGGTGTTTGTGTTTGTTGTTAATTAGTATATACTATATACTATCTTTTTGGTTGATCAAGCAATAATATATGGTGATGATAATGTTTCCAAATTTGTGGTACATATATGTATGTTGTTCTTAGTCTTTGTTTTAAATTCCCCAACAAATTGGGTGTTGTTTTTGTTACTATTAATTAGTACTATTGTTTTGGTTGGGGGAATGAAGCAATGTTTGGTGACCTTAAACTTAGTTTGTCCTTTCCCTACTACTAGCATTATTTTCTATAATTATTTTCCAAAAGTTGTTGATGGTATCTTCAAGAAGATTTTTTAGATCTGAATCACAATTTAATGTCATACAACTAAATAAAATTGTTATTAGGATAATTAGATTCAGTCCCTAACAAAATTAATGGTGTTTAAACCTAACCCCTTATACATGACCCATTTTGGAATGTCTTGTTAATGTGTTATATATAGTGGATTTTGGAATTTAATTTATTGGGAAAAATAATGAGAACCAGATTTTATATTTACTCAAACCTGTAACTGATGTGGACTTCTAATCAAATATATTTAATTTGTTTAAATTGTCATGAATGTGAAAGTTGATGTGGTTGTTATATTGTTCATTTTAATTAATAACTATCTTGACTGAATATATCTGTCTGCTACCAACCATTATAAATCTTTGTTTCCCTTCAAAATTTCATTCCTCTGTTTCATTCCTTTATTTCTCAACCTCCTCCAAATATATGAATTAATTACCACAATTATGTGTAACTATTTTGGCTTAGCCAAATAATTTTAGATTCTTCAAAAGATAAGCACTGTACTGACTTTATCACGAAGAATCATATATATTATGTACTTATTTAAATATGAATAAATTACTATTTTTTATAATAAAAGATTTTATCGCTGACAATTTCATCAAAAAAAATATAAACTAATTCAATTGTCTTTAAATATAGAGCTAATTCGATAACTATCTAAATTTGATAATTTGTTGGATAATTTTATTGAAGAATTTAGATAATTTTATCGAACTAATCCAATCTTTGATGATTCTCGAGTTAATTATATCTTCTATAATTAAAATTATCAGCTCTCAAATCTTTCGTCATAAAAAATGATAGAATTTACTCTTTAAAAATCCATAATAAATAAAATTTTAATTAATATTTATTTACTTATTGCATCTTGCATTTTTTTATCCACTTAGGATTGAAATTGGCCTATCAACAGTTTAATAAACTAGTTAGTAGGTGAAGAGTAAAAAAATGAATCCGAATTAAAATTCTATAAGTTTAAATATTCTAATTTTTGTTCTTGTTATTTATGTTTCATTTGTGAATAACCTTTTTCATAAATAACTTATTCTTTTAATATATTACCCATAAAAAAAGTTAAATATTGTTTTTAGAATTAAATTTTATTTAATATTATCTAAAGTGTTTAGATTGTTGTTATTGCAGGGATTAGACCCTTTAGCAATATCCTGTGTATTCAGTGGAGCACAATACATGGGAGAGAAAGAAATGTCAGAGATGGATTGTTTTGTGTTAAAACTTTCAGCAGATCAAAAGGATCTTGCTCAAAGAAGTGACAACACAGCAGAGATGATCAAACATTCCATTTTTGGTTACTTCAGCCAAAGGAGTGGCCTCTTAGTTCATCTTGAGGACTCATATCTAACAAGAATTCAAGCTCCAGGGTCATACCCTACATACTGGGAAACAACAATGTCAACAAGTATTCAGGATTATAGGCCAGTAATTGTGGATAATAATAATAGTAATGATAATAATGGTGTCATGATTGCACATGCTGGCTCATCAACAGTTATAATCACAAGGTATTAGAGATTCATATATAGATATTAGTTTTTTTTATACAGTAATATTAGAAAAATAAAAAATTGTTAAAATTTGTTTTATTTAATATTTATTTTTATAATAATTAATAAATATTAAATAAAATAAATTCTGACTATTTTTTATTGATTTTTTTGTTACCAAATGTTTTTATTTTATATATATATATAAGATTTTTCAAAGATGAATTAGTTAGAAATAAAAAAAAAATTATAAGATTTATTTTTATTTATAAAAATTTGAGAATAACAAAAAAAATGGTAGAAAATAAGGATATTAATTTCAATTATAAATTATTTTTTTAACATTTTGATGAATTATCTTTTTTGTAATTTTTTCCTTCTATTTTTCTTTGAATAATAATCTAAATTAGTTTTTGAAAATTTTTTAGTTGGATACTTTACTTTTTAATAAGTTTTTTATTTTAATAAATAAATTAATTCTCATATAAAAAAATTAAGATAAAAATTTTTAAAATTAATTAAAAGAAACTGTTATGTCTTTATTAAACAATAATAAAAACTAATTAATCTTATCTTTTATAAAAAATTGTAATGAAAATTAATTTATCTAATAAAAGAAAAATTTTGAAAAATTTGTAATTAAAATTTGTTAAAAATTAAAGTATTCAATTGAAAAGTTTTAGGAGAGTGAGTTAAGATATTATTACTCTTCTTCTTTTATTCTCTGATCACCATTATTCTCATATAGGTTTGGTGATAACATCAAGGCTGGAACAGATATGACAAGGTTGGAAGAATCATGGACCATTGATGATGTTGCATTCAATGTTCCAGGGTTGTCCATGGATTGTTTCATACCACCCCAGGAACTTCAGAAGGATTATCCAGAAGAAGGTTTAGATTGGAGGTCCCCATTGCATAGATGATGTATGTGTCTTGTAATTCCTGTAATTGTTTAGTGCCTTTTTATATGATTTCTCTTCATATTGTTTTGTTGGCTATGTAGGTGGTTGATGCTAATTGTGGCTTAAGTGTATAATCATGCTTTTGTAATAATTGTATTGCATTATTGATCATTCTATGGGTTTAGTTAGTATATGCCAAGTATTGATTGTTAATATGGAATGAGAGTTTTGAGTTTTGATTTGTTTTTCAGCTTACAACAAAATACAAACTAGTAAATTTTTAACTTTGTATCTTATTATTATTTTGAAAATATTTTAGCTGCAAGAATAAATATTTTGAAATAATAAATTATTAGATCAGGTTAAGTGCATAAAGGATAAGGATGGAGAGGTGTTGGCTCAAGAGGAGAAGATTAATGAAAGGTGGAAGAGCTACTTCTACGAGTTATTTAGTGAGGGACAGAAGACTCTTCCGAGCCTTGGTCGATTATGCACAAGGAATGAAGATCAAAACTTTGACTACTATCGAAGGATTCGAGACTTCGAGGTAAAAGAAGCTCTAAAGCAGATGAAAAATGGTAGGGGCAGTAGGACCTGATAATATTCCGATTGAGGTTTGGAAGGGTATTGGAGAAAAAGGCATCAACTGATTAACCAAGCTTTTTAATGAGATTTTAAGGTCAAAGAAGATGCTTGATGAATGGAGAAAGAGCACCTTGGTACCTATCTACAAGAATAAGGGGGATATACAAAGTTGCGGAAACTATAGAGGGATTAAGCTTATGAGTCATACTATGAAGTTATGGGAAAGTGTGATAAAACGGAGGTTGAGAAAAGAGGCACAAGTAACAGAGAACCAATTTGGATTTATGTCAGGAAGATCTACCACTGAAGCAATATACCTATTAAGAAGGATGATAGAGAGGTATCGTAGTAATAAAAGGGATCTACATATAGTGTTTATTGATTTGGAAAGAGCGTATGATAGGGTACCAAGAGAGGTCTTATGGAAGGTTTTAGAAAAGAGGAGAGTGAGGATCGCATATATTTGGACAATTAAAGACATGTATGATGGGGCCACAACTAGTGTGAAGACTCAAGGTGGTGTGACGGAGGAATTCTCTATTGGTATAGGATTACACCAGGGATCATCCTTAAGTCCATACCTTTTCACATTAGTCTTGGAAGTACTCACAGAGCACATCCAAGAGCCTATGTCATGGTGCATGCTTTTTGCCGATGATTTCGTCCTTATGGGAGAGTCAAGGAAAGACCTAAATAACAAGTTGGAGTTATGGAGAGAAGTTTTAGAAGTGTATGGTCTGCGCATAAGCCGTAGCAAGACGGAATATATGGAATGTAAGTTCAGTCTGAGAAGGGAAAACCCTAATATAGAGGTGAAGATTGGAGAAAACATCCTAAGAAAAGGTAAAAGTTTTAAGTATCTTATTAGGTGCATCATACAGGATAATGGAGAGATTGAATAAGATGTAAATCATAGGATCCAAACAGGTTGGTCAAAATGGTGGAGTGTATCTGGTTTTATATGCGATAAAAAAGTGCCTTTAAAACTTAAAGATAAATTCTATCACATCGCTATAAGACCGACTATGCTGTATGATACGGAGTGTTGGGCGGCTAAAGGGGAGCACGAACATAAGCTGAGTGTGGCAGAGATGAAGATGTTGAGATGGATGAGTGGTCATACGCAATTGGATAAAATAAGGAATGAAGATATAAGAGAGAGAGTTGGAGTAGTAGCACCCATTATGGAAAAGATGGTTGAATCGCGTCTCAGGTGGTTTGGACATGTGAGAAGAAGACCGATAGAACATCCAGTTAGGAAGGTGGATGAGATGGAAGATGGACAAATGGTGAAAGGCAAAGGAAGACCTAAGAAGACCATCCATGAGGTGGTCAAACGAGATCTACATGTAAACGGTCTCTCTGTAGACATGATACATGATAGAGCACAATAGCGTCGTTTGATTCATATAGCCGACCCCACTTAGTGAGACAAGACTTTGTTGTTGTAATAAATTATTAGATCAAATAATTTTATTGATAAAGCAATGCAATTAGGTATAAATATAAAATTTTAAATATTTTAAAGACTTTTTTTGACATTTTTATCTTTAGATTACTTTTATTGATTACTTAATCTTTTAGCATACATATCAAAACACAACTATATATATATATATATATATATATATATATATATATAATCAATTAGCTATATAAAATACAAAAATTTAAAAGATGTATTTTAAAAAAATATTATTTATATATTAAAATTAGTTATTATATATTTATATATTATTTAATTTATTTTTAATATATATTTTATATTTTAATATATATTTTATATTATTAATTAATAAAAAATATTAAAAATATTAAAAATTATTATTTTTTATTTATTTAATTATTAATTTAATTTTTTTAATCTAATTATTTAACCGTATATTTTATTTCATACTTCTTAATATTAATAATTAATTGAAAGATAAAAATAATAAATTTTAATAATTTTTTAAATATTTTTTATAATTAATTTTAATATATATTTGGTATGCTGTTTCTTTTAATCCCCAATTTTAGTATTTTATTAACTCTAGTATCTTAAATCACTAACAAATAGATCAAGAATTCAAGAATCAAGATACTTACCTTGCTCTGGCGGGTGAATAAAAGTTAATTAAACATTTAAGATTTAGCGATAATTAAACTAACATAATTAAGATTACCCAAACAGTAGTGTGTGATGATTAACCAGTTAATTCAGCCTTACTTCACAGATTTTCTTGATTTCTTCTGCACTCATACATGAATTTCGTGAAGTCAAAAAGAAAAATCAAAATGCGATTTCCGCTCTCACACTCACTCCGTTTAGCTTCTTCCCTCTTTACCAAGCCAAACAAGTTTCAATTCCACCACTTCACCACCACCACCGCCACGCCGGAACTACGACCCGACCCGCCCCCTATTCGAGTCGGCCTCACAGACTCGGCGGGGCGCGGTGTCTTCGCCACTCGTCCGATCGGCGCCGGAGAACTCATCCACACCGCCAAGCCCGCCGTATGCCACCCTTCTCCCAACGTTCTCCACACTGTCTGTTACTGCTGCCTCCGCAGAATCTCTAATCCCGATGACTCCGAAGCTCAACGCGTGTCGTTTTGCAGCGAAGATTGTAAACGACGCTGCATGGTGCGTTTTAGTTTCTTTTTGCTTTGGTTCACCACTTGTTTGATGTTTTGCCTTTAACTTCAAGCTAGACGATGCTTAATAATAGAAAAAAAAAAGTTTAGGAAATATAATAAGTATATAAATTATATTAATAATTTTGTTTAAATGTCTAAGAATTTACCTGGCTTTAGAAATTAGACTAATCAGTTCAACTTGAAGCATTATCTGAAGATGAGTTGAAGTTTGTAGTGTCATATTTTCGAATCCAAAACTTACTAGAAGGAGAATGTAGCATGCAAAAAAGCTAGCAAATGATGTGCTATGTTTAGTGCTGAATACTTGAATAGAATGATGGGTTGCAAGTTCTGGGGATTGTGTAATACAACTTTTTCTGCGGATTTTGTATTACTAATTTGTAGTTTCAGTGAAGAAATGTGTATAAGATATGATGTTTAGAATGGAAATGCAGGTTCAACCTCTATGGATTCTGGCCTTGGTGTTTTCGAACTCTTGTATGCATTCTGTTATTTTTGCAACTGAGACTCAAACCTCTGTTGAGATTTACTTATTTTCAAATTTTATATTATTTAGGAATTTTACAATGTTGAGACGAAAGCAGATTGGGCGGCTTTTGATGACTATTGCGGGTAGGAGACTTTGTTATCAAGCATCAAGAATTGGTGACTTAATGGCACATTGGCAATTGGCTTGGATTAGTAATGCATACAATTTTATTATAAGTTTTACTCGTGAAATGTTTCCTCCATTTCTTACCCGTGTACCAAACTGACCATTAATGTTAATGGGACTAATTTTGCTCTTTTCTTTTGTAAGTTGCTTAACAGATTTTAGATTTACCACAATTCTGCTCTTTCTTTTAATAAAAAGAAAATAATTTAACCGATGTATATTTTGCCTAATTTCACTTTTCTTGTTTAACAGCATAGTCTGAGTAGTAAAAAGGTTACAGGAGTCATACATGTATCCCAAATTAGTCATTTTGATTGTTTCTTTCTCCTGCATAAAGATGACTTGAAACTAGGTATGATTTTCCAAAATAATCTTGTTTAACAGTTACGGCAACTTTACCGCCAATTTTTTCCATTGATCAGATGTTTGGATAGTACTAGTCATAAATGATTAAAGATGTTGTTCATTAACAATTGATACTATGACTTATCACACCTATTATGTTGCTGACGGTTACTTGATCTCTTTGCAAAGGACCCATGGTTTGAAATATCCTTTCATGGTGAAGCGGTTGGCTTGCATGGTCATATCAGGAGTTGCCAGAAGTGACAGTGTAGACATACTTCAACCTGCCAATTTGACACCTCAGATGATTTCACGGGTGAGGCATGTAGAATTTTATTATAATGGCAATAAAATTTTGTGTAGGTAGTTATAATTTTTGTCAGGTTTTATCCAAAAGAAATTAGATTTTTGTCAGGTTTCTCTGGAAAGAATGAAATGTTTATGTTTTGGAAAAGAATTTAATTTTGATGCACTGACAGTGTAAAATATTTTACACAGTTATGCAATCACATCCATCCTTTTGGATGACCATTCACACGGTCAATGAAAATAGTAGTTATTTTTTATAATGTGGCATTATGTGATTGGATGTACATGTCAAGCTGTTTTACACTGACGCTAAATTCAAATTCAGTAAGTATTGTTATTTGGCAGTTTTCTCGTCATTACTTCTTCCAATGTATTGCGTAACTTTTCAGATGGAAGAAGAGTTTGGCTTGTTATGGAATGCTTTCAGAAAGACACTTATTTCAGATGAAGATATTTCTTGTATCCTTCTATGAATAGCATATTGATTGTATCCCCCTTGTGTCGTCAGAATTTTGTATGAAGTAGGTACAATTTACTAATCACTCAGCTACACACATACACAAAAAGACAGATATATAAGTTGAGAGACTACTTATCTAGCTATTTTCAAGTTTTAACCAAGCAATGGTACATTGGTGTTTTGGCACGAATTCGAATCAATGCATTTCGCATTGAGTTGGCTACAGGACTATATGAAGATCTTCTTTCATCAGCAGCAGCATCTGTAGAAGCTGAAGCTGCCGTTGGACATGCTGTCTACATACTTCCGTCCTTCTACAATCATGATTGTGGTTGGTACAATTTTCTATTACTTCCCGTTGTTTCTATTAACAAAATGGATCTTACATGTCTTACTCTCTTCCCTAAATCCCTTCTTTAACATATGTTGCATTCCATGATTGGGAGAACTTGTGAATGTTGAACTCCTTAAACCATATCTTTTGATTGGAGGAATTGAACGATCTAACTAATTGGTATTGCAGATCCAAATGCGCACATTATATGGATAGATAACGCAGATGCAAAATTGAAGGCCCTTCGTGATGTTGAAGAAGGTTTGTCCTATGTTTTATTTTATTTTAACTTATTTTTTCTTCCAATTTTTATCTTGTAGGTAAGTTATCTGGCAACTTTTAGATTTGATGCATTCTTTATCTAAACGCTCTTAAATTTTTTTTTTTTTGAATTGGAATGAAATTTTGCCATTGTTTCGTTGCCAAACTTTATGTAACTATTCCAAATCTCGGATATAAGAGGAGGCTTCTATTTTAGTTGGATGCAGCCAAGAGAAACTTATGTCAAATCAAATCCTGAGAACTTACCACAGAATATAACTAGGAAAAGCAAGTTTTATGAGCATCTTTCATGATTAGAAAAAGAAGCCACTTTCAGTTTCTAACATTCTTATTAGGAACCTTGTACAACACTGGTCTCTATGAGTAGCAACTGAATTCTTTTCTTTTAGCTGATTGAAATTGCTTTGAATAAGCCATCATTGATGGACTAAAGTTCTCTTTCTTCTTGTAAGCTGCAGGTGAAGAACTTAGAATCTGCTACATTGATGCCAGCCTGGATCGCGATGCTCGGCAAGAACTTTTATCTCGGGGATTTGGTTTTCAATGCAACTGTAACAGGTGCTTACATGGAGATTAATCATTCTCTGAAAATTTCGTCCTAGATTTTGCAACAATTTAGTGGCCTTGAGAAGTCACTTTTATATCTTGGTGTGTACCTGTTATCATCTGTAATTCTGTAGTACTCTTTTATCTTCTTGAATAGAGTTTCTTGTGAACCTTTGACTTTGATCACAATTTAGCGATGTTTAGTACATGTGTTATTGTAATAATTTGGACAGTGATTTCATATAATTATTCGAAAGCAGTATATTCTTATACTCACATAAGAGTATTTTACTATAAAGATTTTGCTTTAAATATTAAATATGTATGTCATTAAAGTATAATTACTTAATTATGCTCGCCCCAACATTATATCAAATGAAACATTTTAGAACAAATTTCATATCATCATCATAATAAAAAAAAATCCCAGAATGGTATACAGACAAATTAATGAAATTATGAAAAGTCAAAATTGAAAAACATAACTGCGTTTGCCGGGAGTCGAACCCGGGTCTATTGCTTGGAAGGCAATTATCCTAACCGTTGGACTACAAACGCTTGTTGCTGTTGGATCTCCAACCTCAAATATTTATCGATATTAATAAATGTCTTTTTTATTTTTTATTTTAATGCTGGCTATAATTTTATCAATTTTCACAATTCTGTATCTGTTTTAAAGTTTACTTTAACCATATGAGAGAAGTTTCCAATTAAAATAGTTGTAATAAAGATACAATAGCTTGTCAATTTATATTTTTCATTATTTGAATCTCTTATTTTCTATTTCTATCTTAGCTTGGATAGTTGTAATTCTGATTTTGAGTATTTCAAATATTGAGGATTGTAGGAATTGAAAAAAAAAGGGAGGAAAACTTGTCATATGATAATTATCATCTTATACTCTTATACACTATAGTTTTTCATATTTCTCAATTACTAGTCATTAGCATTTAGCTCTACTGATTTTGTTGCAAGAGAGAGAAAAAAAGCACAGAGAATGCATGGTGTTGACTTAGGACATGTCACATGTGCTGTGAAACAGTGAGAATTTGTCATGTATTTTCCATGTTATATCACTCTTATAGAAATCATAATTTTAACAATCACTTGCAACCAAACTGAGTTGGCATCATCACAAAAAGCAATTACAACAACTTTCAAATGTGTGGTAATAAAGAAAAGAAGTGTCTCATGAATTTCAAAAAGTCTTTAAAATCTTGTTTGTCTTTAAAAATACGAAAATTCTTGTATGGTCCTGAGCACATTTAATGCATGCTCGAATATCAGCAACAACTACAATCAC
Source organism: Arachis hypogaea (assembly GCF_003086295.3). Lineage (NCBI taxonomy): Eukaryota > Viridiplantae > Streptophyta > Magnoliopsida > Fabales > Fabaceae > Arachis > Arachis hypogaea. The sequence goes on along the minus strand of NC_092037.1, from coordinate 99,829,269 downwards.
AACTATAAATATTTAGGGCTATACATTAAATGTGCTTCAAGAACATGCAAGTATTTCTCTCGTAATATAAAAATATTCATGTTTATGACAAATGAATATTATGTTAATCTTAAATGCTAATCAACAAATTACATAACTTTTTTAACTAATTAACTGAAATTTAATAATAAATAATAATTAGTATTAACCCTGTAAAGTGGATTCTCAAGATTTGAACATAACAAATTTGTAGCTCTCAAATCTTGAGGGACTATTTTATCCCCTGAATTTTTGCTGAAATAAATATACTAATATAGTTTACCTGGCTATATATCCTAGGTGCACATGAAGGAGAACCAGTCAAAGTCTCACACCCTTTCTTCCTCTACATTTTCTAGTAAATAAAATACCATAGAAAACAAAAACTAACCAAAGATGAGTAATCAAACAAATGAAAGAAAGAGAGCTCTCCCGCCATCTTAGCTTTAGGTGCCTTTGTGGGAAGTGTGACAAACTGACAATGAAGCAAAAAGAGAGCTTCTTATGAAATAATAATATAGTCACATTTGATATATAAAAAAAAAAACTATATATTATAAAGGTACCTAACACTCAACACCTTCATCCTTAAATCCACCCTACCTCTCTTTCTTTTCACTTCAATGTATCAACAACATTACTCTTCTCTCATTCTCTTTGTATTGAACTGAGTTTGTTTACTTTCTTTTCTTTTTTTGGTTCAGAAAGAAATTAGCTAAGGTTTCAACCCAACCAATTTTAACTGCATTACCTTTAGTTAGTGTTAATCCTTTTGTCTTTGTTGACATTGGTTCTTGTTCAATTTTCCTAGCAAATCATGGGGATACTGTCCCTAAGTTCTTCATCAAGTTTACTAAGTAAACTCATTGGTATGCATGAAAATAGTGAATGGCACCATGCAAGGAGGAAGAACAATGTTGTGTTCTGCCAAGGTGGTGGAAATGTGATCAAGTCTGCTGGCATGTCTTCCGTGTTAACAGAAAGATCAGCGTCGTTTAGCGCTGATCACGCCGCGACTCTAATGGATGCAGGAAGCTTGGTCTTGTCTCAAAATGGGAAAAGCCAGACAGATATTGTGGTGAAGGATTTGGTGCCTTATGGTGGACCAACATCCACCACATTAGTAGGATTTGAAGATGGAATAGGCATTGTCAAATTCCTAAGAGGGAAGAAGTTTTTTATTACAGGTGCAACCGGTTTTCTAGCAAAAGGTAGAGTATAAAACCCTTTTTTTTCTAGAAATGATCTTGTTATGTATCTTAACTATGATCTATAACAGCATATGTTTTACTATTTGAACCAGTTCTTATTGAGAAGATTCTAAGAACAGAACCAGATGTTGGAAAGATTTACCTTTTGATCAAGGCAAAGAATAAGCAAGCTGCAATGGAGAGATTACAGAATGAAGTATGTTTTTTATGGAATTTTTTTTTTTTTTTTCAAATTCATTGGATTTACATGTTTTTTCATCTCATATTAAATGTTGTTTGCTTGTGATTAGATAATAAATACAGAGCTTTTCAAATGCCTTAAACAAATCCATGGAAAATCCTACAAAGCCTTTATGTTGAGCAAGCTAGTACCTGTAGTAGGCAACATTTGCGAATCGAATCTTGGACTAGATGAAGATTCTTCCAATGTTATTATGGATGAGGTAGATGTAATTGTAAATTCTGCAGCTAATACAACATTTGATGAAAGGTTAGTGCAATAATTTCACAACAAGAAGTTCCAACCAATTTTAATATTGAGTTATTCATTGTAATAATTCGACTAGTATGATCAGATATGATACTGCTATCAACATAAACACTAAAGGACCGTGTCGCCTTATGAGCATTGCGGAAAATTGCAAGAAGCTTAAGCTCTTTCTGCATGTTTCAACAGGTAAAAAGATAATAAGGGCTAAAAAAACTAGTAATCATCATTTGCTAATTTTTATTACATTATTAACCAAAGAAAACTTGCTTCCATTATGCAGCTTATGTCAATGGACAAAGACAAGGAAGAATTATGGAAAGACCATTTAGCATTGGAGATTGCATAGCTAGAGAAAAATCCATATCTGAAATTCCACAAAGTTTTCTTCCAGCATTGGACATCGAAGGCGAAATAAACATGGTTTCGAATTACAATGGGAACATTGAAGACAACTTACTAGCTCAAAAGATGAGGGAGATGGGTCTAGAAAGGTATGCAGAGTCCTTTAATTTTCTGTGTTCTCTTCATTGTTAAGCAAAGTAAAAAAAGCAAAAAATACTACTTTGTCACAAAATTCTTGACCATTTTTGGAATTGTTTGTCTAAATTTTTGTTATTTTGTTTTCTTAACAGGGCTAGAAGATATGGGTGGCAAGATACTTATGTGTTCACAAAAGCTATGGGAGAAATGATGATTGATAAATTGAGGGAAGATATTCCAGTTGTTGTAATTCGTCCAAGTGTTATAGAAAGCACTTTTAAAGAACCATTTCCTGGATGGATGGAAGGAAATAGGTATGTCAAATAATGGTAGGGCGAATATTTTCATATTTTCAAGAACAACCATGCTACATATACACCAAATACATAGTGGCTGATTATTAGTGTGCACATAGCATTTTTGTTTCACGAATGTGAAAATATTTCTGTCTTTGGTATAATATTTTAAAAATATTTTCAAGTATGTTACATTTCTGAGAAGAATTTTTACCTAGCATTCCACAAAAATAGTCTCAGCTATATCAAATTGTTACATTCTACCTACCAAAGGCTCTGGAAGATACATGCCTAAGAAATCTATTCCCAGAAATAAGAAGGAAAAAGAAGCAATTCATCTACCAAGCACCTTTGAATAACCTAATAATAGCAATGACATTTGCATGATGGAGCTAACAATTTTCTGTCAACTTTTTAGGATGATGGATCCAATAGTTTTATGCTATGGGAAAGGACAGCTAACAGGTTTCTTGGTAGATCCAAATGGGGTACTTGATGTGGTAAGTGAAACTAATATAATTGCATTATTTAATAGAATTCTTTACTTGGAAAGGAAAACACAAAAAAATTAATTCATAAACTCAGGTTTTTTAATAACTGTTAAACTAACAATGGCTAATATGCTTTCATAGGTTCCATCTGACATGGTTGTTAATGCAACCTTGGCAGCAATGGCAAGACATGGAATGGATCAAAAGCGAGATATCAATGTGTATCAAATTGCTTCATCTGTAGTGAACCCTTTGGTGTTCCAAGACCTTGCAAGATTGCTCTATGAACATTATAGCTCCTCTCCATGCATTGATTCAAAGGGTAGGCCAATTCAAGTTCCATTGATGAAGTTGTTTAGCTCCACAGAGGAATTCTCTGGCCACTTATGGAGAGATGCTATTCAGAAGAGTGGACTCACAGCTATGGCCTCATCAAAGGGGAAGATGTCTCAGAAACTTGAAAATATTTGTAGAAAATCAGTGGAGCAAGCAAAGTACTTAGCCAATATTTATGAACCATATACATTTTATGGTGGAAGGTTAGATTCTAATTTAACCAACTTTATTAGATGTTATACTAGAGCTGTAATTTTTAAACATATATCCTTATACCTGCATTATATCATGCTGTATCCCATACTTAATAATTCAAGTTTAGAGGAAAAAATGAAAGTGATTAGTACTCTTTTCTAGACTAGATTAATGACATGAAACCAATTATTTCTTTGATGCAGGTTTGATAACAGTAACACAGAAAGATTAATGGAAATCATGTCTGAAGAAGAAAAAAGGGAATTTGGATTTGATGTAAAGGCAATAGATTGGAAAGATTATATAACCAATGTTCATATACCAGGTCTAAGGAGACATGTCATGAAGGGAAGGGGAATGGGTAGTTAGTGACTTACTTTATGCTATGTAATCACCTGTCATATTCTCCAAAAACTTTTATGTATACACACTTTCCCTTGTTACCTTGAACACTATGAGACTTTGGCAACAACTTCAACTACAAGGGATTCTCCATTATCCCATGCTGTAATTTATTGGTATAATAATCATATCTCTGTAATCTATTACTAAATAGTGTTTAATCATGTTAAAACTTTCTTGACACATGTTACCACTCAATTGTTTTCTTTATTCCACTATAATTTTTTTAACAATATTAAAATGAAACGGAGTTCATAAATTGAGAAATGAATTTGAGTTTCCATACCTAAATGTTGATTGACCAATCTAAACAGGCACAACAGTAAATTTAGAATCATGTTTCTTTCACAATGAAGCTTAGAAATAGGTACATGGGGTACATTTGATTTGAAAGTAAATTACTTTTTTTTCATGCAATAACTTAAGCAAGTAGGACAAAGACAATAATGCAGATTACTGTATAGCTAATAAAGTGGAGGAGGGGCCTCATTAATTAAAACATCATAATTATCATTGATGTGCTTTTTCAACATTTCTGAATAAATTTGGATTCCATTTAGAAAAATAAAAGTATCTTTTTGAAATAAATATTAGAAAAATTAAGAAATGTGTGAAAGAATGTCATGCCAACATTCTCCTATTTGCTGTTGGATGCAGTGTGGACCATACACTTTATGAAAGCACTCAAACATCTCAGTGCTTTGGAGGAAGAAAGCAAGAAGCATCTTGTGAACTTGCCCGGAAGAGCAATAAACATTTGAAGTTAATATAATTTTGATACAAAAACATTTATCAGTACCACACCATATACCTCATTACATGCTACTACTTGCTTACCCTTTGTGAGAAATCTGAGTTGAGTGCAAACACAAACTACAAACCACTTCCTTGTTCCATACTTTCTTGATCTTCTGAACATGGCTGCAGAACTTGTTGGAGGAGCTTTTCTCTCTTCTTTCCTCAATGTTCTTTTTGACAGGCTGTCCAATGATAAGTTTGTCAACTGGATCCGAAGAAAGAAGCTTGACCAGAATCTGCTTGGAAGGTTGGAGAATATTTTGAATGTGGTTGAAGCTGTGCTGAATGATGCTGAGAAGAAACAGATCACTGACAATGCTGTCAAGAGGTGGCTCAAAAATCTTCAAGATGCTTTCTATGATGCTGATGACTTGTTGGATGAAGTATGCACCAAAGCTGCCACTCAAAAGGATCCAGGTAACTTCCTGTCTCATATCTTCCATTCACAGGATAGGGATATTTTTGTGACTAGGATTGAAGAAGTCATTGCTAGACTAGAGGATATTGCGAAACACAAAGATATCCTTGGTCTGGAAAAGATTGCAGCGAAGAACATGTCAGGGAGGATTCCATCAACCTCACTAGTTAAAAAATCTGATATGTTTGTTGGCAGGGACAGAGAGATGGATACCATAGTGAAATTGTTGTTAGATGATAGTAAAGATGGTGAAATATCTGTGATTCCTATTGTGGGCATGGGTGGGATAGGAAAAACTACTCTGGCAAAATTGGTTTATAATGATGTTAGAGTGAAACACAAATTTCATGTTAAAGCATGGGTTTGTGTTGGTGAGGAGGAATTTGATGTTCTTAAGATGACAAAGATTGTGATAGAGAAAACTGGTAGTTCTTGTCACTCAAATGATTTAGATACAGTTCAAAATCATTTGAAGGATAAGCTAGAAGGGAAGAAATTCTTGGTTGTTGTAGATGATGTATGGAGCAGTAATCGTGAGGGTTGGGAAAGCTTTCTAACTCCTTTTGAATGTGGAAGTGAGGGAGGTCATATTCTTGTAACATCCCGTCTTGATTCAGTTGCTTCTATGGTGAAAACTAATCATATTCAACCTCTCAAGTTGAGTTTGTTGCATGAGGAAGATTGTTGTTTAGTGTTTGCAAAACATGCATTTTTTCCTACTGAATCTAGAGACCGTTCAGCTCTAGAAATCATTGGTAGAAAAATTGTTCAAAAGTGTAAAGGGGTACCTTTGGCTGTCCAAACACTTGGGGGCTTATTAAGGACAAAAGATCATGAGAGGGAATGGATTGATGTTTTGAATAGCGAGATTTGGGAGTTTGCTGAAGATGAGAGTAGTATTCTTCCTGCATTAAGAATTAGTTATTACTATCTCCCTTCGTACTTAAAACGTTGCTTTGTTTATTGCTCTTTATACCCAAAGGACTACGAATTCATAAGGGAGGAACTGGTGCCATTGTGGATGGCAGAAGGTCTTTTGCAGCAACCAAAGAGTGACAGCACTTTAGAAGAAGTTGGTTATAAATATTTTACTGATTTAGCTTCAAGATCATTTTTCCAACATTCTAACTCTGGTGAAAATTCATTTGTGATGCACGATCTCATGCATGATTTAGCAATATTCTGTGGTGGAAAGTTCTTTTCTAGAACCTTTGAACTCAAAAATGCAGCCAAGCATGATGCTTATCCTCGTCATCTTTCATATAGTCGTGGCATCAGGGATTCGCTCTCAAAGTTCTTGGAAGCATGTGATGATTTACAACATGCGAGGACATTGTTGAAAATCAATGTTGGTACCAGCCATGAATTCTCAAAGGAAATCGATCCTTGTCGCTTACTTGCACAATTGAAGCGCGTAAGGGTTTTGTCATTTGAATTCTTTCCTGGTGACCATATTTCATTGCCCGATTCAATAGGTGATTTGATCCATTTGCGTTATTTGGATCTCTCTGGTACACCTAGCGTGACATTGCCCGAGTCCATGAGTAACTTGTATAATTTACAAACATTGAAGTTGAGCTGGTGTAGAAGACTCAAAAAGCTTCCAAGCAAGATGCAAGATCTTGTAAATCTGCGGCATCTCGATATTACAGAGACTAATTTAGAAGAGATGCCAAAAGGGATGAGCAAATTGAAAGAGTTGCAGAAGTTAAGTGACTATATTGTTGGGAAGCATGAAGAGAATGGGATTGGGGAATTAGGAGAACATGTACATCTTCAAGGGAAATTTTGTATTAAGAAATTAGAGAATGTGGTTGATAGCAGTGAAGCTTGGAAGGCAAGGATGGTTGATAAGAAATACATCACTCATTTATGGTTGGAGTGGTCATCAGGTGAAGATAATGATATTATTGATTCCCAAATCGAAAAAGAAGTACTTGCCAAATTAGAACCTCACAAAGACTTGAAGAGGCTAAGCTTATGGGGTTACAGAGGTACGAAGTTTCCGGATTGGATAGGGCAGTCTTGGTACCACGACATGACTTGGTTGGAGCTAAGGGGATGCAGGAATTGTTGGGTGCTTCCTTCACTTGGACAGTTACCCGCTCTAATGAGTTTGAAGATTTCAGGATGTGATAAGCTGAAGAAGATTGATGGCTCATTCTATAAGGGTGATGGAACTCCTCAGCATCAGGAGACACCCTTCCGATCCCTTAAATATCTCATTATTGAAAGAATGCCTTGCTGGGAGGAATGGGAGTCATATGAATGTGATGATGATGATCATGCACCATTTCCTCAACTTGCGACACTTTGGATACAGCACTGTCCTAAGTTAAGAGGAGATTTGCCCACTTTCCTTCCTTCTTTGAAATCACTCTACATTAGAAGATGCGAGGAGGTTAGTTGTTATCTGCCAAGAGCTCCCTCTATCCTCAAATTAGAAATATATGGCAAACAGGAAGCAAGAATGCTGGACCTACCACTTTCCATGTTGGAGGTACTATGGGTTAATGGAGAGCAGCAGGTGGAGTATGTGTTTGAGGCCATGACCCACACCCAACCAACCTCTCTCATAGACCTACACATCTCAGAGTGCTCATCAGCCATATCATTTCCAGGGGATTCTTTGCCTCCTTCATTGCAACAGTTGCGGATCAATAACTGCAAGAATGTAGAATTCCCAATGCAAAACCAACAACATGAGTCACTAACGAGTCTTACAATAAAGAACAGCTGTGATTCGCTTACATCATTGCCAGCGTTCCCAAATCTCTTGTCTCTGAGAATTGAAAGATGTGAAAATTTGACATCTCTGGAGCTGTCACAGTCACAGTCCCTCCGATATTTATGGATTGCAGAGTGCCCTAAGCTGAAGAACATAATAAGGCTGCCTGCCTCTTTAAGTGCACTCGACATCAGAGAATGTGGGTTGTTGGGTGAAGGCATAGAGAGGAAGGACCCCCACATTTGGCCATCCATTTCCCACATCCCCAGCATTCGACTTGATGGGAAACTGATTTGCAAAGACTCAACATCTTAAAATAGGTAACTCTTTTGCCATCTCTCTATATCCCAAAGCGGCTTCACTTCATCTTCTCCAACATCATATTCATTCTCTCCTACATAATCTTACTTTTATTTCAATAATTTATCCTACTTTTTTCAGGTAAATACAAAATCCAATCCTCTCTTTTAACACTCTTAATCACCACTCTACTCAATGCCTACTTTCCCCAACATATTGTATCACAAAACTGTTAATCACCCCTTTTTTATTATTTCTTCCTTTTTTCTTCGTGTATAGGGACATCTATTGATTCTGCTGGGACTTGTGAATTTACTGCATTTGGGTGCTGCACCTCCAATCTAGTAAGGATGCTTCTTGTTTGGATTTAACTTTGCGTTTGTCCTATACTTTGCTTTTTTTCTGTTGTAGCTTAAAGGGATCTTCAAAATCTCATGTTTGAAATCTGCAACAAACAAATATAGGAAATCTTTCGGCGTGCTTAAATAAAAAGATCTTGTAGAATAATTGAGTTATTTATTTCAATTTTCTTAACATAGAAAAAAAAGTTTTGTATGTAGTAATTCTTTGCTGGGTGGGTACATGGACAAGAAAGTTCTCAAACACCTTTTCCAAGGGCTAAAGAGATAACAACCATGAATAACGATCTTGCCTTTCAACCCATGTGCATGACGTGGCTTATTTTAATGGAGTCATAAACAACTTAGCACAAGCATAAAGTTTATCAATGTTTTTTTTTTTCCTTCCAATTTTCCACAAAATTCTTACTTAGATTATTGTTTCTTGTTTTCCTTCCAGATAACATGGTATAAAACTTGGTTATTTTGAGCAAGTAATCATGAAAGCTAGGCTAAGTGGCCTTTATGGTGATCTGAAAAAACTTCTACTCAACTCAAGGAAGAAATGAAGGTTGACTTGTCGAGGTAAATTTCGTTAACAAAAAGGGAACTCTGAGGCATGCCTTTTAAGTAGAATTATAACAGAAATGAAGGCTTCTTAGTGTATCATAACACTCATAATTCAATTGGCTCATTTTATATAAGCATCTTCTCATCTTTAAACTATTGCACAGCAAAATAGTGAAGAGTTTGGTTTATGTTCTTTGCAGTTGAAAATGAAGAGTTTAGGATTAAAAGGTATGTCTATTGAAAGAAAATAAAATAAAATTTTATGCCCCCAACTACATATTCTGTACTTGAATTGCTCCAACACATTTCTAATTGCTAATCACCTTCCTACTTTTGTTGCAGGAATTGCTTTTTGGGCTGCCTTGACCACTTTCCTCTTGCTCTTTGCTTATCTATGTCCTCCACTTTCCAATTAAAAGCAGAGTTTCGTACTTCTTTTGCTGATCTTGCTTTGAGGATTTTCAGCAACTTTTCACCCTTTAACATCCATATTTGTTTCATTTTTCCTCTTCCATAATGTGAACGAATGTATACATTATTGCTTATTTTCTTCATAGTATGAACATAGATAAAGTTGCAGAAATATACTCTAGGAATATAAAATTCCAGTCACATAGTGATGTCTTGCAGTGCTTAATTAATTATCATACTTTATCAAACGTATTCCTCATTATTTCATTGCATGATGCATATATACTACTAACACCATGGCTTTATTTCATGTAGCTGTTTGCTAAGATCAATTTTATTGGCACTGATACTTCTGAATTTTGGTCATTCTAGTATATATATATTATGATGTCACTGGAGCCATATATATTGGACTTGTACCCTCACTCTCATATAGAGCACCAATGCCAATTCAACTTTAGAGTAGAGAATAGATGCATTAACTCTGATTGATTTAACCACCATGTATCTTAACCACTAAGCATAAGAAAATTATATAGTAGTTGCGGACAAGGACATTGCAAGTAGCAAATTACATTTTTTTTTGGTTGCCTACGGCATCCCCCAATCCAACAGGACAAGGACTAATCCGTCACGGATCAGAGCTCTATTTAAGAGTCTGCTGCTGGCGAATGAGTTGCTCCATACACAAAGCGAGATTCAAACCCTCAACACTTGCTTAAACGGACGAGTGAGCTGATCAATCGACCAACCCAAGTTGGTTTAGGAAATTACATTCTTAGTATAAGAAAGCTTGGTGAACTCATTGTAAAGCAACTTTTGTTGTTGAATGAAAAAACTGGAGAGTACAGCCTCTCTTTCCTCTTGTGGAGCTCTTAATCTTCAACCGAGATCAAAGAACTCAAGGAACTGCTTGCCAACATTTCTGAGTTTGCGGATTCTCTTCGGTCCGAGATGCAAGATTTGAAGCCAGCTCTAGCAATTATGCAGCAGGGTCCTTGCAAAATGCACTCTTTTTGTGGTATCAAACACCATAGGAATCACAATACTATCAATACGCAATTTCTTGAAGTTATCGGAAATAAGTATGTATATGCGACAAAATATTATCATGAATTAATATTTATTATTTACAAGAGAATACGTTTTCATTAATGATAATATTTTTAACTAAAATTAGAAACAATAATTACAATAGAAATTATAATATTTATATGTTAGTTTTTATTGGATAAAAATTAATATATCTTATTTATTAAATTATATATATAAATAGTGTGTATAAAAATATAATCATTGAACTGACTCTGAAAATTTTTAATGATTACAATTATCATATATTTTTCAATAAAATGTTCTCATGATAAACATAATATTACAATTTTTCTTTGACATCAGATTATAATGATAATTAACAAAATATTTATTCTAATTGAATAGATGTTGAATATGTTTTAAATACTTGTAAAATTAATTATTAATAAATATAAAATTCATCAATTATGGTAATGAGTTCGAGCTCTATAGTTATAATAAATGAATTAAACAAAGCCTAAGCTAAAGAGTTTGAATGAATTAAAAAAATAAGTTTCTTAGATCATTCATAATCTATTTATCTATCTATTTATAATTTATAAAAGTTGAAACCAATCTTTTATACAATAAATTTTAGCCATCTTGATTTTTCCAATAATGTCACATCAGCGCTTTTAAATACATAACAACATATGAGAATCATTCAATCATTTAAAAAAAAATTACCTATTATTATTTAACTGAAATATAAATTATTAATTACATACAATAAACATTTACAAATAAAGCGTCATAATTATAAAAGATTTTAATTATAAATATTTAAATTTTAAACTATTTGACTTATTTATATCTATTGTACAAAATTCTTATTACTACATTATTTACTATTTAGTCTATTACAAATTATATTGCATACAACTGTTATTACTATTATTTGATTTTTTATCTCTCATACAAATTATTAAAAACTACTTTAAAAAAGTTTAAATTTGGCACAACATGTTCGTATTAGATATATTTAAATATATCATTATTATAAAATTAATTCATAATTTTATATTATATTTTTGGTATTTTTATTCGAATCCATTTTTTCTTAACTTTTTCTTTTAGTTATTTACGAACAATAAAAACTACAAAGATGTAAATTTGTATAACTTTAATATAAAAAAAACTTGTTTTTTTTTTTCAAAAATAAATGAATTCAAATTCCTAAAAACAATAATCAATAATCTAATTTGTATTATATTTTTGTTAAATAATTATATCGAATTATATTCAAACTATCAAATAAATATTTTGCAAAATATTTTAATATAAAATGCTTTAAATTTAACATTAATATGCATATTATCTAATCAATATTAGAATATATTATATAATATAAATAATTTACCTTTTCGCGTAGTACGGGTCTCATTCTAGTTTATTATAATAATAGTAACAAGTTAGAGTTTTTTGGTGACTAGTAATAAGTTAGAGTTTGAAAATCAAATATATTTTAAGGGTTAATCAGAAAGATGGAAGAAATTATATTTTTGTTTTTCTTGAATTTAGTAAAAATATTATTACTTCATATTATGGAGGAGGAGTGTTGCTAGACGGACAATTTTGATTAATAAATTTAGTATAACTAAATCACTAGCCGCCCGATTCTCCACAAAGTTATTCTCATAAATTATGTGATGAAAAATTCGATAAATATCTGAGAATCACATCATCATAAAATAATAAGGCGGATTTAGACTTGATAAGTGAAAAGAATAAATAATTCCCCTTCTCCTCTCACAACCGAACGTATTTCAAAGGAAATGATGGTCACCGCTTCGTGAAATCAATGATGTGATGTGGTGTTGCAAGGAGAGGAAGCCACGAAGTCTTGCCTCACCAGCTCATCCTTCTCTACCTTCTATACATATATATAGCAGTGATTCGGACCTGTCAAAAATTGGGTCATTACAACAAGCAAGTGTAATACTTGGTAAAGAGTTATTTAATTATTATTTGAATTTGATCAAATAAATAATAAAAATATTATTTGTATACCAAAATTAACTACTGTGTATTTTTGTGCAAATACATTTGCTATTTAACTCATTTTCAAAATGTGTATTTTATATTTTAATATATATTTTATAATAGTAACGAATTTTGACGATTAATTTTAATTTACACCTAATATGGTTAAATAAATAATTATACCACCTCAAATAAAATGTTATTATAATTAACATGGTGTGGGTATACATCATGCCTTCGTACTATCTAAACAGAAAAACTTTTTTATACTATCTTATTTCGATAAAATTTTAAGTATGTACTATCTAAACAAAAAAACTTTTTTATACTATCTTATTTCGATAAAATTTTAAGTATAGAATAAATCTGTTATCTAGTTATTTTTTATTAATTTAATGTATAGTTGTAATAATTATAATAAGAGTAAATAAAAAATATATAAAAAATATCAGCTAAAAATTATCTAAGTAATAAAATTAATTTATTATTTTTACTGTATTAATAACATTTTGTAATTAAATTGACTAATAAAATTAAAGTAAACTGTAATACGTCAGTCAAATTTGTTTGTCAAGGAAGGAATAATAAATAGGTTCATATTTCGGTGATACAAATTTGGTTTTCAGTATTAATATAAGTAGTAATTATTATGATTTGTCCAACTAAAAAAAATGAGTTTATAAATTATAATTTCACTTAGACTATCTAAAGTCAAATGATAAAAGCTGTATTAAAATAATAAAATTAATCATATCAGTAAAAAACAAAAAACAAATTACTATAATATATACACTATTATTTCAATCTAGCAAATACTTATTAGAGATTTTTTATAAAAATAAGTTTTTTTTATTTCATTAAATTTGTTTTAACTCACAAAATTTAGCAAGATGTGAGAGCGATATTTTAGATTCAATTTTTTCCTAAAAAAAAATTAGGACTAAGAGAGTATATTAGATTATATTTGAAAAAAAAATTCTTTTACTATGATAAAAAAAATATTGTTATATATAAAAAATAATTTATCACTTAATTTTTAATATCTATAAGAATAAGACTGTAATATTAAAAAAAAAATTAAAAAATATAATCATCACTTAAAAAATATCATACACCTTATTAGTCATTGATGATAAAAAAAAAATATTAAAGTAACTATTAAATATTACAAAATTATATTGCATACAACTGTTATTACTATTATTTGATTTTTTATCTCTCATATAAATTATTAAAAACTACTTCAAAAAAGTTTAAATTTGGCACAACATCTTCGTGTTACATACATTTAAATATATCATTATTATAAAATTAATTCATAATTTTATATTATATTTTTGGTATTTTTATTTGAATCCATTTTTTCCTAATTTTTTCTTTTAGTTATTTACGAACAATAAAAACTACAAAGATGCAAATTTGTATAACTTTAATATAAAAAAAACTTATTTTTTCTCAAAAATAAATGAATTCAAATTCCTAAAAACAATAATCAATAATCTAATTTGTATTATATTTTTGTTAAATAATTATATCGAATTATATTCAAACTATCAAATAAATATTTTGTAAAATATTTTAATATAAAATGCTTTAAATTTAACATTAATATGCATATTATCTAATCAATATTAGAATATATTATATAATATAAATAATTTACCTTTTCGCGTAGTGCGGGTCTCATTCTAGTTTATTATAATAATAGTAACAAGTTAGAGTTTTTTGGTGACTAGTAACAAGTTAGAGTTTGAAAATCAAATATATTTGAAGGGTTAACCGGAAAGATGGAAGAAATTATATTTTTGTTTTTCTTAAATTTAGTAAAAATATTATTACTTCATATTATGGAGGAGGAGTGTTGCTAGATGGACAATTTTGATTAATAAATTTAGTATAACTAAATCACTAGCCGTCCGATTCTCCACAGAGTTATTCTCATAAATTATGTGATGAGAAATTAGATAAATATCTGAGAATCACATAATCATAAAATAATAAGGCGGATTTAGACTTGATAAGTGAAAAGAATAAATAATTCCCCTTCTCCTCTCACAACCGAACGTATTTCAAAGGAAATGATGGTCACTCTTCGTGAAATCAATGATGTGATGTGGTGTTGCAAGGAGAGGAAGCCACGAAATCTTGCCTCACCAGCTCATCCTTCTCTACCTTCTCCCCTTCTCCTCTCACAACCGAACGTATTTCAAAGGAAATGATGGTCACTCTTCGTGAAATCAATGATGTGATGTGGTGTTGCAAGGAGAGGAAGCCACGAAGTCTTGCTTCACCAGCTCATCCTTCTCTACCTTCTATACATATATATGGCAGTGATTCGGACCTGCCAAAGATTGGGTCATTACAACAAGCAAGTGTAATACTTGGTAAAGAGTTATTTAATTATTATTTGAATTTGATCAAATAAATAATAAAAATATTATTTGTATACCAAAATTAACTACTATGTATTTTTGTGCAAATACATTTGCTATTTAACTCATTTTCAAAATGTGTATTTTATATTTTAATATATATTTTTAATAGTAACGAATTTTGATAATTAATTTTAATTTACACCTAATATGGTTAAATAAATAATTATACCACCTCAAATAGAATGTTATTATAATTAACATGGTGTTGGTACACATCATGCCTTCGTACTATCTAAACAGAAAAACTTTTTTATACTATCTTATTTCAATAAAATTTTAAGTATGTACTATCTAAACAGAAAATTTTTTTATACTATCTTATTTCGATAAAATTTTAAGTATAGAATAAATCTGTTATCTAGTTATTTTTTATTAATTTAATGTATAGTTGTAATAATTATAATAAGAGTACATAAAAAATATATAAAAAATATCAGCTAAAAATTATCTAAGTAATAAAATTAATTTATTATTTTTTCTGTATTATTAACATTTTGTAATTAAATTGACTAATAAAGTTAAACTAAACAGTAATACGTCAGTAAAATTTATTTGTCAAGAAAGGAATAATAAATAGGTTCATATTTCGGTGATACAAATTTGGGTTTCAGTATTAATATAAGTAGTAATTATTATGATTTGCCCAACTAAAAAAAATGAGTTTATAAATTATAATTTCACTTGGACTATCTAAAGTCAAATGATAAAAGCTGAATTAAAATAATAAAATTAATCATATCAGTAAAAAACAAAAAACAAATTACTATAATATATACACTATTATTTCAATCTAGCAAATACTTATTAGAGATTTTTTTATAAAAATAAGTTTTTTTATTTCATTAAATTTGTTTTAACTCACAAAAGTTTAGCAAGATGTGAGAGCGATATTTTAGATTCAATTTTTTCCTAAAAAAATATTACAACTAAGAGAGTATATTATATTATATTTGAAAAAAAAATTCTTTTACTATGATAAAAAAATATTGTTATATATAAAAAATAATTTATCACTTAATTTTTAATATCCATAAGAATAAGACTGTAATATTAAAAAAAAATTTTAAAAATATAATCATCACTTAAAAAAGATCATACACCTTATTAGTCATTGATGATTAAAAAAATATTAAAGTAACTATTAAATATTACAAAATTATATTGCATACAACTGTTATTACTATTATTTGATTTTTTATCTCTCATATAAATTATTAAAAACTACTTTAAAAAAGTTTAAATTTGCCACAACATCTTTGTATTAGATATATTTAAATATATCATTATTATAAAATTAATTCATAATTTTATATTATATTTTTGGTATTTTTATTTGAATCCATTTTTTCCTAATTTTTTCTTTTAGTTATTTACGAACAATAAAAACTACAAAGATGTAAATTTGTATAACTTTAATATAAAAAAACTTGTTTTTTTTTTCAAAAATAAATGAATTCAAATTCCTAAAAACAATAATCAATAATCTAATTTGTATTATATTTTTGTTAAATAATTATATCGAATTATATTCAAACTATCAAATAAATATTTTGCAAAATATTTTAATATAAAATGCTTTAAATTTAACATTAATATGCATATTATCTAATCAATATTAGAATATATTATATAATATAAATAATTTTCCTTTTCGCGTAGTGCGGATCTCATTCTAGTTTATTATAATAATAGTAACAAGTTAGAGTTTTTTGGTGACTAGTAACAAGTTAGAGTTTGAAAATCAAATATATCTTAAAGGTTAATCAGAAAGATGGAAGAAATTATATTTTTGTTTTTCTTGAATTTAGTAAAAATATTATTACTTCATATTATGGAGGAGGAGTGTTGCTAGATGGACAATTTTGATTAATAAATTTAGTATAACTAAATCACTAGCCATCCGATTCTCCACAGAGTTATTCTCATAAATTCTGTGATGAGAAATTCGATAAATATTTGAGAATCACATCATCATAAAATAATAAGGCGGATTTAGACTTGATAAGTGAAAAGAATAAATAATTCCCCTTCTCCTCTCACAACCGAACGTATTTCAAAGGAAATGATGGTCACCGCTTCGTGAAATCAATGATGTGATGTGGTGTTGCAAGGAGAGGAAGCCACGAAGTCTTGCCTCACCAGCTCATCCTTCTCTACCTTCTATACATATATATTGCAGTGATTCGAACCTATCAAAAATTGGGTCATTACAACAAGCAAGTGTAATACTTGGTAAAGAGTTATTTAATTATTATTTGAATTTGATTAAATAAATAATAAAAATATTATTTGTATACCAAAATTAACTACTATGTATTTTTGTGCAAATACATTTGCTATTTAACTCATTTTCAAAATGTGTATTTTATATTTTAATATATATTTTATAATAGTAACAAATTTTGATGATTAATTTTAATTTACACCTAATATGGTTAAATAAATAATTATACCACCTCAAATAGAATGTTATTATAATTAACATGGTGTGGGTACACATCATGCCTTCGTACTATCTAAACAGAAAAACTTTTTTATACTATCTTATTTCGATAAAATTTTAAGTATAGAATAAATCTGTTATCTAGTTATTTTTTATTAATTTAATGTATAGTTGTAATAATTATAATAAGAGTACATAAAAAGTATATAAAAAATATCAGCTAAAAATTATCTAAGTAATAAAATTAATTTATTATTTTTACTGTATTAATAACATTTTGTAATTAAATTGACTAATAAAGTTAAACTAAACTGTAATACGTCAGTAAAATTTATTTGTCAAGAAAGGAATAATAAATAGGTTCATATTTCGGTGATACAAATTTGGTTTTCAGTATTAATATAAGTAGTAATTACTATGATTTGCCCAACTAAAAAAAATGAATTTATAAATTATAATTTCACTTAGACTATCTAAAGTCAAATGATAAAAGCTGTATTAAAATAATAAAATTAATCATATCAGTAAAAAACAAAAAACAAATTACTATAATATATACACTATTATTTCAATCTAGCTAATACTTATTAGAGATTTTTTATAAAAATAAGTTTTTTTATTTCATTAAATTTGTTTTAACTCACAAAAGTTTAGCAAGATGTAAGAGCGATATTTTAGATTCAATTTTTTCCAAAAAAAATATTACAACTAAGAGAGTATATTAGATTATATTTGAAAAAAAAATTCTTTTACTATGATAAAAAAATATTGTTATATATAAAAAATAATTTATCACTTAATTTTTAATATCCATAAGAATAAAACTGTAATATTAAAAAAAAGAATTTTTTAAAAATATAATCATCACTTAAAAAAGATCATACACCTTATTAGTAATTGATGAATAAAAAAATATTAAAATAACTATTAAATATTACAAAATTATATTGCATACAACTGTTATTACTATTATTTGATTTTTTATTTCTCATATAAATTATTAAAAACTACTTTAAAAAAGTTTAAATTTGGCACAACATCTTCGTATTAGATATATTTAAATATATTATTATTATAAAATTAATTCATAATTTTATATTATATTTTTGGTATTTTTATTTGAATCCATTTTTTCCTAATTTTTTCTTTTAGTTATTTACGAACAATAAAAACTACAAAGATGTAAATTTGTATAACTTTAATATAAAAAAAACTTGTTTTTTTTTTTCAAAAATAAATGAATTCAAATTCCTAAAAACAATAATCAATAATCTAATTTGTATTATATTTTTGTTAAATAATTATATCGAATTATATTCAAACTATCAAATAAATATTTTGCAAAATATTTTAATATAAAATGCTTTAAATTTAACATTAATATGCATATTATCTAATCAATATTAGAATATATTATATAATATAAATAATTTACCTTTTCGCGTAGTGCGGGTCTCATTCTAGTTTATTATAATAATAGTAACAAGTTAGAGTTTTTTGGTGACTAGTAACAAGTTAGAGTTTGAAAATCAAATATATTTTAAGGGTTAATCAGAAAGATGGAAGAAATTATATTTTTGTTTTTCTTGAATTTAGTAAAAATATTATTACTTCATATTATGGAGGAGGAGTGTTGCTAGACGGACAATTTTGATTAATAAATTTAGTATAACTAAATCACTAGCCGTCCGATTCTCCACAAAGTTATTCTCATAAATTCTGTGATGAGAAATTCGATAAATATCTGAGAATTACATCATCATAAAATAATAAGGCGAATTTAGACTTGATAAGTGAAAAGAATAAATAATTCCCCTTCTCCTCTTACAACCGAACGTATTTCAAAGGAAATGATGGTCACCGCTTCGTGAAATCAATGATGTGATGTGATGTTGCAAGGAGAGGAAGCCACGAAGTCTTGCCTCACCAGCTCATCCTTCTCTACCTTCTCTCCTTCTCCTCTCACAACCGAACGTATTTCAAAGGAAATGATGGTCACTCTTCGTGAAATCAATGATGTGATGTGGTGTTGCAAGGAGAGGAAGCCACGAAGTCTTGCCTCACCAGCTCATCCTTCTCTACCTTCTATACATATATGTGGCAGTGATTTGGACCTGTCAAAAATTGGGTCATTACAATAAGCAAGTGTAATACTTGGTAAAGAGTTATTTAATTATTATTTGAATTTGATCAAATAAATAATAAAAATATTATTTGTATACCAAAATTAACTACTATATATTTTTGTGCAAATACATTTGCTATTTAACTCATTTTGAAAATGTGTATTTTATATTTTAATATATATTTTATAATAGTAACGAATTTTGATAATTAATTTTAATTTACACCTAATATGGTTAAATAAATAATTATACCACCTCAAATAGAATGTTATTATAATTAACATGGTGTGGGTACACACCATGCCTTCGTACTATCTAAACAGAAAAACTTTTTTATACTATCTTATTTCGATAAAATTTTAAGTATGTACTATCTAAACAGAAAAATTTTTTATACTATCTTATTTCGATAAAATTTTAAGTATAGAATAAATCTGTTATCTAGTTATTTTTTATTAATTTAATGTATAGTTGTAATAATTATAATAAGAGTACATAAAAAGTATATTAAAAATATCAGCTAAAAATTATCTAAGTAATAAAATTAATTTATTATTTTTACTGTATTATTAACATTTTGTAATTAAATTGACTAATAAAGTTAAACTAAATTGTAATACGTCAGTAAAATTTGTTTGTCAAATGAAAACTCTTATTCGTTTATTTGGGAAGGAATAATAAATAGGTTCATATTTCGGTGATACAAATTTGGTTTTCAGTATCAATATAAGTAGTAATTATTATGATTTGCCCAACTAAAAAAAATGAGTTTATAAATTATAATTTTACTTAGACTATCTAAAGTCAAATGATAAAAGCTGTATTAAAATAATAAAATTAATCATATCAGTAAAAAACAAAAAACAAATTACTATAATATATACACTATTATTTCAATCTAGCAAATACTTATTAGAGATTTTTTATAAAAATGAGTTTTTTTATTTCATTAAATTTGTTTTAACTCACAAAAGTTTAGCAAGATGTGAGAGCGATATTTTAGATTCAATTTTTTTCTAAAAAAATATTACAACTAAGAGAGTATATTAGATTATATTTGAAAAAAAAATCTTTTACTATGATAAAAAAATATTGTTATATATAAAAAATAATTTATCACTTAATTTTTAATATCCATAAGAATAAGACTGTAATATTAAATAAAAAAGAATTTTTTAAAAATATAATCATCACTTAAAAAAGATCATACACCTTATTAGTAATTGATGATAAAAAAAATATTAAAGTAACTATTAAATATTATAAAACTCCTCTTTCTTTATCGCAAATTCATGTATTTTTCTTCGAAAGTAATGCATGTATTTTTATTGTTGTTCACAGCTTACACAATTTAGCATGGGAGAAATTATGGATTTGTATCATCTAATATTATGTCATCCTAAATTATAAAATCATCCTTGTGTATGTGTTTGTCAATTAGCCTATTTTTGATAAGGATGAGTCAGAAATTATTATTGACCCGGTGTATAGAATTCATTTAAGTTAAATGACTCAATAAAATACTAGAGAGACAATAAATTATTTGTATAATATGTATAATGGGTTATTGAGTTACAAAAAAAATTTAATATTATGATACCATTCATCCCAAAAATTTCAACTAATAAAAAAATATAACACTAATAGTTATATCTCTAATACTTCATAAACTTCTATTGTACAAATATTCTGTTAACTCTTCATACTTTTCCTATTCGAACCTATTCTAAATTGTCGGTTTGCATCATCTAATATAATGTCATCCTAAATTATAAAATCATCCTCATATATGTGTTTGTCAATTAATTCTTTTTTGATAAGAATGGGTCAAAAATTATTATTGATCAAGAATATAAAATTCATTCAAGTTAAGTGACTCAATAAGACATTATTAGATAATATTATAAAATTTTAAGGAAGCAACAGCTATTTTTTAACTCATAAAAATATTGTACTATTTTGTAGAAAGGAATTTACTCTCAATATTATCAATATAGATTTATAAATCTACATCAAATATCAGTATCAGGAATACAGAGGTAGATAAATTCAAATAGCAAATTTTTTATTTTTTGTCTCACCATTTTTACAGATAGTTCTATTTATTACTTAAATATTTTTTTAGTAATAGTTATAATTAATTATAAGAAGAGTACACAAGGAGTACATAAAGTATAACTAAAAATTTATACTAATAAAAAATAATTTAGATAATACTGTTATCATTTAACTCTTAAAGGTAGTAACATGGAAGGAATATTCGTCAAAAACAAACAAATAATACCGTAAGAGAACGCCGCTATAAGAAAAGATAAGAACGCCACGATCAGAAAAGACAAGAGTTTAGAGAACTCAATTCACCCTCTTTTTGTATAACCTACAATGGAGACGCTATCATTATCGGCCTAAATTATTATAACCTGAATCAAGTCATGATCAGTGTTTGAAGTATAAGTCTCTCAGCATGTCAATCAACTAAGTTTATAGAAAAATAGACAAAAATCTCTTTTATTTCTAAGACATTATCAATGTAATATTATTTTTTTATATCAATAATAAATATTTATTTCTAACAATAACAGTAATATATTCTAAATATATTCACAAATCAAACATATCAAAAGTCATATTATATCTATTAAGTTGACAACTAAAATATATAGTTAAGTTCATAAGTTTACATGATTAAATCATAATTATTATCTAAACAGTTTAAAGTTTAAAATAATATAACATAAACTACACTAGTATATTGCCTGTCACATATGAAACATTGACATAATTTAGATTTTTTTACAAATGTTCTATTACATACAAATATAACCTTTAGATAGAAGAAAGACTCATGAAATGACTAAGACCTACTACGAGGTAGGTGAAATGAAACTTGAATTGATACCTTATATAAAAAATATGAGAATTCGATAGAGTGAGTTTTGTAATTTAGTGAGCAAATATTATATTTATAATTATAACACACACCAAATGTAACTAATTTTACCTTAAAAGTTATATATTTTTTTAGCTATAAATAATTCATTCGGTAAATATGCAAATAAATAAATAAATAATTAAACGAATGAATTGAGACAGGAGTTCTAATTCAATAGTCAAATTAAATCGAATGCTACACATTTGAACGGTTCCACCTCTAAGAATAGTTGTTTCCTCTAGTATTTGTGGACTTGTGGGCTATACGTTAGGCTAACAATGCTTCTGTTAGTTGAGAAGTATGGGTCAGATGCATCTAAATTAACATCATATCTGCCATTAACCACAGTTTTTTAGTTAGAGTCTCCCAAACTAATTTAAAATAAATCGAGTAGAACAAATCTCTAATACTTATAGCATAATACTAAATTTCATAATAAACCAAATACATATAAGTATTCATACTAAAAAACAAATTAAAGCACAATCAAATCAATTAAAAAAATATGCTTTATAAAATATACGAATATCGTCTCGTGTGTATTTTAATAAAATTATGAGTTTTTCAAAAAATTAATATTCGTTCCAATAATCCAAAAATCAAAGCAATCAAATATTTTTAAATGATGAAAATAATGATTCAATTTAAATATTGATAGTAATACACTTAAAAACAATTATAAACTTAATATCGGCTCACAACTTGATTTCAAAAAACCAGAAGCAACTCTAAACGCGTCAATGAGGTACCAAATGATGTCTAATAATTTCACAATTCTAGAAATATGATAATAATAATAATAATATTTATGGCCTACTAATTTTTTTAATTAACATAATTTTACTCAATTTGATAAAAGTCTAAATTCATTTCAGATTTAAGTATATCCACAAGTATAAGAATGACAAAAATAGAGTATATAGATAATTATTGAGTCAAGTTACTTTGAAATTTTAATAATAACTGAAACTCAAAATTTGAATGCTTCATTCACTCATTAAAATAAAACACCATGATTTGAGGTTGTTAGAAATAAAATTTGAATAAAAAAATTAAAGTAGAGAAGGAGAAGGAAGTAAGATAAAAAAAAGTGAGTTGATGGTATTGTAGTTAGGACAAAAATCTTGAAACAAAAATGATGAAATGAAAGAAGAAAAAAGAGGAAAGGAGAGAGTTTGAGTTCCTTTATTTAGAAGAAAAAAAATAAAGAAGAATGAAAAAAACACAAAGTGACCAAGAAGGAATAAAGGGAGGAAAGCGATTAAGTGCGGGTATTGTGCCCCATATACCATGCCCTCTGTTTTTCTCTCTTAAGGTTAATACATAAATTGTGTTAATTTATACCAGAAAAAAAGTACAGTGGAACTTGTTAAAATAATATATATTGATATTAAAAAATTCATTAGTAAAATATAATTATAATTGTTAACGAAAATTTTGGTAAAATAATAATTTAATAATTAAAAAATTATTGAAGGGTATCTTAAAAAAATAATTTAATTTTTATTTTTTAAAAAAATATTTTAGTAAAAATCTCTTTTATCCAAAATCTTCTTTATCCTTAAGAGTTTGTCAATTGAATATTATCTTTTTGTATCAACAATAAACATCTATTTCTAACAATAGCAGCAACATATTCCAAATATATTCACAAATCAAACATATCAAAAGTTGCATTATGTATACTAATAATTCTACAACTCTGAGCGTATCAATGAGCTATCAAATGATGTCTAATAATTCTATAACTCTATAAATATGACAATAATAATATTTGTAAACTACTAATTTTTCAATTAACATAATCTTACTCAATTTGACAAAAGTATCAAATTTTTTAACCTAATTACTCTCATTTCAGATTTAAGTATACCCGCAAGTATAAGGATGACAAAAATCGAAGATATAGTTAATTATTGAGTCAAGTTACCTTGAAATTTCAATAATAATCGCAACTCAAAATTTGAATGTTTCCTTCATTCATTAAGATGAAACTTATCATTTGGGATTGTAAGAAATAAGATTTGAATAAAAAGAGATAGAGTAGAGAAGAATGAAGTAAGATGAAAAAGTGAGTTGATGGTGATGTAGTGGGACGAAAATCTTGGAACAAGGATAATGAAATGGGAAAAGAAAAAAAAAGGGAAAGAGAAGATTTGAGTTCCTTTGTTTAGAAGAAAAAAATGAGAAACAATGAAAAAAACAAAGAGTAATCTAGAAAGAACAATGGGAGGAAAGAGATTAAGTGGGGGTATGTGCCCACCACATGCTATGCTCTCTTTTTTTCTCTCTATTTTTTGAGGTTTTTATATAAATTGTCTTAATTTACATAAAAAAAGTACAATAGAACATGTTAAATAGCAAGTGTGAAGAGTATAATGAATTAGTCCTATGTTAAACAAAAACAAGGAAGAGTGAAAAATTTATAAAATGAGAGACACATTAACTTGATGCCTTAAGGTTTGGAGTTGGATGTGATATTATCATCTTATGTTCTTTTACTTGGTTCCTCTCCGAAATATCCTTGATGGTCAAGAGCTCTCCATAGTAACCCAACAAGTGGTATCAGAGCCAATGATTAATCGATTTGGTGATTAAGGAGTAATCAAAATGAAGCATCAAAAGTCTTACTGACAAGAGTGATTCGAGGATGTTGTTAGATAGCAAGTGTTGAATTAGTTCCCACAGTGGATGGCCCCACAGTGGTTTGGTGGTTAATGAGTATTCAAAGTAAAGTATCAAAAGTCTTATCGGCAAAAGTGGGTTAACAAGTGGTATCAGAACCGAGGCAAAAGTAGTCTGGAAAGTGTTATCTTTCCGACAAAAGTGTAGCAAGTGTGAGGAGTATAATGAACTCCCTACAGTGGTCCAACAAGTGGTATCAGAACCGAGACAAAGGTGGTCCAGGTCGCAAGAACATGACCTCCTGAGTTGGGGGTTTTGTTATGGGTCCACTTCTTTATTCTAAAATAGTTGAGGGCTTATCCAGATATCTGAGATGGCAGATCACGTGACCCCTCACAACTTTTAAAAGATTTTGGAGTCTTACGATTGAAAAATATTCTCCTCAAGTGTTAAAAAGATTCGAATAATACAGATTCTAACGTTGAAAGAAATTCGTACAAACCCTAAAAAGATGGAATGATGGCGGATGATATAAAAGAGAAGCTTTTTCTTCCCCTCATTGTTGACATATACTGTACCCTAAATTTAATATTTCTTAGACTTTTTTTATTTGGACATCAGAATATTTTAGCATGTATATGCTCCCTTTTTGGCAAATTATAATCTCATTGTCTTCAGCTCATTTAATCCTTGATTTTATCTAATTTTCTCGTCAAATAACTCAGGTACAAAATCAAGTGCCTTGTATGATGTAATATTTTACTATGAAATGTTTTGAAGTATTTTTACACATTTTTTATTCTCTAAGTTTTGAATTCTCACTTTAAAGGATAAAGTGTGATCTTTCACTATTTATTTCATAGGTGGAACAAAAAAAAATGAGAGAGAAACTATTCAAGAGTGAGAAATTACACTTTATCCTCTAAAGTAAAATTCAAAATTTAGAGAATCTAAATCTTTTTACACTAATGTAAATAAAATGGATTTGGATTCTCTAAAGTTTGAATTTCACTTTAAAGAGTAAAGTGTGATCTCTCACAATTGATTTCATAAGTGGGACCAACAATAATATGAAAGAGAAACTATTCAAGAGTAAAAGATCACACTTTGCTCTCTAAAGTGAAATTCAAATAAAATATTAATAATTACTAAGAGTTAACCACAAAAAACGCTCCCGAATTATTCAAACGCGGACAAAAATACACCCGAATTTTACTATCGACAAAAATGCCTTCAAATAATTTAAAAACACAACAATAATACCCAACAGTAAATATATATTTTTAAAAAATACCTTAGAAATTGAATTTTGATGCAATTTTTTGCAAGCATGATTATAAAAATAATATATTATTATACATAAAAATTGGTAATTTTTTGTTAAGTATATAATTTTTTATAATTATTTTTGTTAATAACTAATAATACTTTTAAAAAAATCACAAAATAATATATACTTAACAAAAAATCATCAAATTTTAATAATAATAATATCTTATTTTTTTAATTATGCTTGCGAAAAATTGCATCAAAATTCAATCTCTAATATATTTTTTGAGAAATACATATTTAATGTTAGTTTTTTTTCAAGATTATCTAACATTAAATATGTATTTCTCAAAAAATATATTAGAGATTGAATTTTGATACAATTTTTTGCAAATATGATTAAAAAAATGAGATATTAGTATCCTTAAAATTTGGTAATTTTTCGTTGAGTATATTTTTATTGTTAACAACTAATCATACTTTTAAAAAATCACAAAAAAATATATATACTTAGAAAAAAATGATCAAATTTTAAGAATAATAATATCTCATTTTTTTAATTATTCTTATAAAATATCACATTAAAATTCAATCTCTAAGATATTTTTTGAAAATATATATTTACTATTGGGTATTGCTGTTATGTTTTTAAATTATTTAAAGGTATTTTTGTCGATAGTAAAATTCGGGTGCATTTCTATCCGCATTTAAATAATTCGAGGGCGTTTTTGGTGGTTAACCATAATTACTAATTAATAACATCTTTAATAAAAAAATTTATAGAAATAATATGATTTAAACTTTTTTTGGTGAATATAGTTTAAACTTTAAAGTCACGATGGACCGACAATTATAATAATTAAGTGGCATCAAACAAATTTTTAAATATTGGTTTAATATAGTTATTTTTTATAATAAACAGTTTGATATTCACAAATTATCTATCTATGGGT
This sequence comes from Arachis hypogaea, assembly GCF_003086295.3. Classification (NCBI taxonomy): domain Eukaryota; kingdom Viridiplantae; phylum Streptophyta; class Magnoliopsida; order Fabales; family Fabaceae; genus Arachis; species Arachis hypogaea. The sequence goes on along the minus strand of NC_092037.1, from coordinate 99,801,947 downwards.
ATTACATTATTAATAATATTTAAAAAAAAAATTGTGTGATGATTCAATTAAATATTATAAGATTTTTTTGAAAAAATAAGTGATAAATTTAAATATTTTTGCTAATATAATAGTATACGATTAAATAAGACTAAATATTAATGAAGTACCTATTTATGTACCTAAAAATGAAATAAGATAATTGATGTATTAGTACATTTAAAATCTTGACTATATTAACTTAATTTAAATTTACTAAAATTGTTTAGGTATCAAACATATCAATTCAATTTAAATTTAACATGTTTTATTTTTTACCTCCAAATAAAACCAATTTATGCATGCACCTTTCTAAAATCAGTCCACAATATTTCAATGGATGAAAGAAAAGAGAGTAAAAAAGAAAGGGAAACTACTATTTTGGAGAGGCAATAAAAATTGCATGAGTTACAAAGAAAGAAGCTTCTTTTTTCACCATTGGATTCATTTAGATATTTCAATTTCAGTTAATAAAAAAATATCATTATCTTTTTTCTTCAGAGTAAAAATAGTGTTTGGTAAAGAAAACATAAAGAGAAAAAAAATACCACTTTTGATTCAACTTGGAAAACGCTGAGAAAAATCTCCCCTTTGACACAAAGGAGAAAATCATCATCCAGAAAATTCTTCAAAGCTTAAATCTTTTTTTGTTTCGCACTAATTCTTCTTTTTCTGCAATCGAAGCTTTTTTCCTCTTTCCTCATTTGTTCAGGTTCGATCCTTTTGCTTCATTTCTCACTCAATCTTCTGATTCGCTTGTTGCGTTTTTACAAAATCTCGTGTTTGTTTCATTTGATCTGTTTGTTAGCATATTGTAATTTCAGTTCTGGAGGTAATTATTGGTTCTTAATGTTATTTGAGGCTTTTGGATTCAGATTGTTGTTTTTCGATTTTGGTATTTGCATGTTGGATTTCAAGTTCGAAGCTTGAAGTTTCTATTGTGCGATCTCGTGTGTTGTAACATCATGGATCATGATTCATTGTGTTTCAGCATCTAATCATTCATTATTGTTCTTCAATTTTTGTTTTTGGTTTCCCTTTCTGAACTTTTTTTTTGTTTTGTTGTTTAGCTGATCAGGATTGTATAATAGAAGCACAAGCATTGAGAGGATCATAGATTGGGAAGCATTGTTTTCTTTTTTGTTTTGTTTAGCATTTGGTTGTATATCACAGCAAAACTCACAAAAAGTTTTCTGCAACTATGAGAACTTCTTGGGCAGATTCTGCTGACAATTCAGCCACTCGTTCTTCCAATACCCATGCGCAGTCTAACCGGGCTGCATATGTTCCGCCTCATCTTCGCAACCGGCAAATGACTTCTGAGCCTCCTGTACCATCGAATTCAGCAGCTGCTTTGCCAGCTAATGATCGGTCGAGTTATGGTGGTCCAACTGCTTCTTCTTATGGGGGAAGTTCCTTTAATAAGCCTGATTTCGGGCGGCAAGGATATGGCTCTGGTTTTCAGACCGGTGGTGGTGGTGGTGGTGCCTGGAACAACAATAGAGGAGGAGGGAGGGACCGTGGAAGGCGCGAGGCGAACCCTTTTGAGAATGACGACGCTGCGGATCAGTCAATTGGTGAGCAGGAAAACACAGGGATTAACTTTGATGCCTATGATGATATCCCTGTGGAGACTAGCGGAGAAAATGTGCCTCCACCTGTGAATACATTTGCAGAGATTGACTTGGGAGAGACATTGAATCAGAATATAAAGCGCTGCAAGTATGTGAAGCCAACTCCGGTACAGAGGTATGCCATACCGATATCTCTTGCTGGACGAGATTTGATGGCTTGTGCTCAGACAGGGTCAGGAAAAACTGCTGCCTTTTGCTTCCCTATTATAAGTGGAATAATGAGGGAGCCATTTGTTCAAAGACCCCGTGTAGGACGAACTGCTTACCCACTGGCACTTATCCTCTCCCCTACTAGGGAGCTTTCGTGCCAGGTGTGCTTCTAATTATGATTTCCACTGTGCACTTTCTTCATACTGTATAGTTGTTTATGATTTAACTGTCCTTGTTATCTAAGAATATATTCCCTCTTGGCTTTATTATCTTACAGATACATGATGAGGCCAAAAAATTTTCTTACCAGACTGGTGTCAAGGTTGTAGTTGCTTATGGAGGAGCACCAATCAACCAACAGGTAATAACTTATGACATTTTGCACTCTGATTCATGTGAAAACCTTTTTGCTTCATACTATTGATTGTTTCTTTTTTCCCCTCATCTCCTTGATGTTGGAGTTTATGCGAATGAATGCAATGTAGTTTGTTAGCCTGATGAGGTCACATCTTAAGTTTCGGGTTGGTTATAATATGATACATTTTGTAGCTCTATATTCTTTATTATGCTTACTTGCATACAGATGTGGAACCAACACACCAGAAATAGCACATGAACAAAATTATTAAACTAAGGCACTTGGCTGTTGTTACTGGTAGAATAGTTTGGACATTCACTTCTTTAATTTGGTATTAATGTTGTGTAACTTGTGTTGCATTGCTCAGCTGCGGGAGCTTGAGAGAGGAGTTGATATTCTGGTTGCAACTCCAGGGCGATTGGTAGATTTGCTTGAGAGGGCTAGGGTATCGCTGCAGATGATAAGATATTTGGCTCTCGATGAGGCAGATCGTATGCTGGATATGGGTTTTGAGCCTCAAATAAGAAAGATTGTTGAACAAATGGACATGCCCCCACCTGGCATGAGGCAGACACTGCTCTTCAGTGCGACATTTCCAAAAGAGATACAGGTATATCTTGTGACTGTTAGTCTGTTACTCAGATTCTCAAGTGGATGCATTAGTATTTTCCCCTCAAAAAGCTTCAAAGTTGCTTTTGAAAGAAGAAAAATAATCCAGAGATAAAGTTCAAAGTTTGAAAACACGTTTTTTGAGGAGCTTTTTTCAAAGATGACTTCTCTGGCACTCTTCAGAATCGTATATTTGCCATGAGTAGAGAAAGTGCTTTGTACTTAAATTTGTCACTCAAGGAATTGGCAATAGTAAACTAGTTTAGCTCTACCTTTGTTGAATTTTTCTAATTCATCAAGTTACTTATGTTTGGCTTTGTTTGACTGTGAAGTTACTTATTTATACTTTATGCTGGGAGGATAATCCCTTGAGAGCAAGTTGGAAACTCCAATCAGTAGAGCTTGGGATGTTGACATCCATGTTGCGATTGAGGATCTAGATATATTTTTCTTTTAGCAATGCCAATGATAGTGCTTGCTCTTATGAAAAAGTGTGTTGTTTTAACTGATACTTTTCTTTTTGCAATTTTTCCTAACTGCAGCGACTTGCATCGGATTTTCTTTCAAGCTATGTGTTTCTGGCTGTTGGAAGGGTTGGTTCAAGTACCGACTTAATCGCTCAGAGAGTAGAATATGTGCTTGAGTCAGACAAGAGAAGCCACCTCATGGACCTTCTTCATGCTCAGAGAGAAACTGGTATTGATGGCAAGGTAAACTGTTATCTCTGCTTACTGCTATTTGAACTTTTGCGTTTATGCACTAAAGTATGCTGTGTTGGAATATTTGTTAACACGGTAGTTTTGATTTGTAAATTTATCATATCCACAGCTCTTTGTTAAGAATTTTCGGGTTTCTTTTGCAGCAAGGTCTGACATTAGTTTTTGTGGAAACAAAGAAAGGAGCTGATGCACTTGAACACTGCTTGTGTGTCAATGGATTTCCTGCAACTAGCATTCATGGTGATAGAACACAACAAGTGAGTCCAAACACTAATTGAAAGTTATATTTAGATGTAAAACATGTCAGCATTAAGGTCCCATTCGAACTATGAACTAAAAAAAGTTCTCTCTATATATATATACTATACATTTCTCTATTTGTATAATTTAACTGCTCTGTATGCAGGAAAGAGAACTAGCATTGAGATCATTCAAGAGCGGAAACACACCAATTTTAGTGGCAACGGATGTTGCAGCTCGTGGTCTTGATATTCCAAGGGTGGCACATGTGGTAAACTTTGATCTTCCCAATGACATCGATGATTATGTGCATCGGATAGGAAGAACCGGTCGAGCTGGTAAAATGGGGTTGGCCACAGCCTTCTTCAATGAGAGTAATTTGTCCCTGGCTAAACCATTGGCTGATCTGATGCAAGAGGCGAATCAAGAAGTACCTGCTTGGCTCACACGTTATGCAGCTAAGGCTTCTTACGGCGGTGGCAACAGAAACAGGCGCACAGGTGGATCCCGTTTCGGCGGCCGCGATTTCAGGAGGGAGGGCTCGTTCAACAAAGGAACAGATTACTATGGAGGAGGAGGAACTGGTGGGCATGGGGTTCCGGGCAGTTATGGCGGAGGATATGGTCAAGGCGTGACAAGTGCTTGGGATTAAATTAGTGCCTTCATCACTAATAATTCATTCTCTTGTTGATTGTACATAAGTTTCAGACTCTAATGATAAAAAAAAGAGTTTCATCTTCTCAACCGTGCTTTTCCTGAAATCTTCTGGTGTAGAATTTTGGATTTAAGATTTACAATTTGTCTCGGTTTTGCTGGTTTTGGCAAATAAGGTTGAGAATATGAATGCTGCATAAGGAGAAGATAAAATCTGTGAGCAACCCAAAATTTCCTGAATAGATTTCTGTTGAGTCTGTGAAAGAGGGAGAGGGGTGTAACTTGTAAACATATTGGATAGGAGACCATGTTGTACATATTATTCAGTTTTAATTGTGTCATTTTCTCAAGTTAAGTTTATTTACCATGCACATAACATTGATTCCATTGTTCTATCAACGGAAGGTCCCTGCTTAATTACCTTGCTTTTCAACGTAGGGTTGGCTTGGGGAGTTCCAATTCTACTTTGTTGGTGGAAATTTACGTATAATTATCTTCATGTGTATAATTATCTTCACGTGAACTTGTTAGGACGTTAGTTGAAAATTGTTAGATGCATTTATATGTTTGATTAAATTATTATTGAATATTTTTTAATTAATAACTGTATATGAAGATGTTTTCACTATAAGAAAGATAGAAGCTTACATATAATTGGTTTTATGCAAAATTTGGTTAGTCATTTGTTCAACATTATAATATATAATTAATTCAAAAAAAAAATATTGACAATCATATAACATGACAAAATCATATTCTTGTAATCAATTTGTGTTTTCTATGAAATATTAAGCGAAAAAGAGTATCAATTATCAAACAAATTAGATATAAATTTATGTGTAATTATTTTTATGTAAAAATTAATAATTAAAAATTAATATATAATAATTTAGTTAAATATATCAAATATCTTAATTTTCTTAACTATTAACTTCATATGAAGTTATCCGCAAATAAAATAACTTTTATTGAAATATGAAATAATTTTACATTTCCATCTAGCAATAAAAAAACGAAAAGAACACTAATGCTTACAGAATTCCCAATATCTAACCTAATATGAAATTTCTCATTACTTTTGTTGAACAGAATGGTGAAATTATTCGAAGCGTTTTCTGAAATTTAATTACAAAAAAATGAATTAATTAATTATTATGTATTCATTAGAGACCGTACTAGTACATATTGTTCATAACAGGTAGACTAGTAGTAGGCTAGTAGCAAAGGATCGAAACCAAAACCATCAAGGCTGTGTTCTGAGTCAACAATGGAGGAAACAGAAATTGAAGAAGGAAAGGATGCAATTTGGTGCAGAGAAACAGTTCCACAGGTTATGAAGCTTGTTTGTTCATCGCTGCCTCTCACTCTCTCTCAGACTGACCTCATCTCTCTCCTCCTCGTCAGTCCATGGCTCAATCGCACCCTTCTCTCTTCTCAACCTCTTTGGCAGGTCCTCCTTCTTCTCTTCTCCTCAATCACCTCTTCATTTTCCATCAAAGTTTCATTTTTTTTGCTCATTTTTTGTTTTGTTTTATTGGTTATTAGTCACTCAGTTTTCGAGAGTCGAATAATGCTGGGAATCGCCTTATTGCTGCTCTTTCTCTGGTTAGTCTCTTTCTTCTTTTTCTTTTAATTTTTTTTATCCATTGTTTCATAATACCATCTAAGGATGCTATTAAATGCGTATCTTTAGTATGATGAGTGTAGAAGTTAGATACCTTTAGGGATTTGGCAATATATGATTGATGAATATGTAGGATAGATGAAATGATACTGAAAATGTGTCCAAGTTAAACTCTTTTTGTCCAGTGAAGTGTAATGATTATATTGATGATGCTGCAGTTAGTAACTGTTGTAAACTTTAGATATTCAAAGTAAAGATTAGAGATACTATGAAGGACTTTCCTGATTTTTGTTTAGTTCCCCCTTTGTAATTGTTTTTTCAGAATATTTTAGTTAATGGTGTTTTGGACTTTTGAGATGAAATTTGCTTGGTTGTTGTAGCCTAGATATCGCCATGTAAAGAAGATTGACCTAGAATTTGCGCGAGATGTTGAAGACTCGCATCTCATCCTTATTAAGCAAAAGGTAACAGATTCTTTTTCATCTAAAGTGAATACTATGTCTATCTGTTATGCTTGCTAAGTTGAAATTTTCAGTTCTGAAGTCACTATCAGTTACTTCTTTTTATTTTAAAAGAAAGAAGATAACCTTAATTAACAATATTTGCACAACTACCTTATGATGTAAATTATATGCCAACTTTCATTCTAACCAAAGTTTTTAAGCATTTCTAGTGCTTTGAATCTCTTCAATGCTTGGAGTCTTTAAATCTCAATGGCTGCCAAAAAATCTCAGATACAGGAATTGAAGCAATAACCAGTTGCTGCCCTCAGCTGAAAATCTTTTCCATCTACTGGAATGTGAGGTGATTTAATATTTTCTTAGGACATTTAAATTAACTGTTTATATCCTTAATTTTGAACTCAAAGTTCAATCCAAGGTAAAACACTGAACAATCATATTCTCAGGGTGACAGATACAGGACTGAAACAAACAGTTCAGAACTGCAAATATATAGTTGATTTGAACATAAGTGGCTGTAAGGTACATGATCCTTTGGACTAGTTTTACAATTTGATTCCTAAAGTGTTTTATCATTTATGCGAATATGAAAATAAAATTATGTTACATAAACAAATAGTATTGCATAGAATGAGTATCTAGCTAATCCATTCCTTCACTTGAAGCTTATAACTCAGATGAAAAATATAGTTCTGTGTTGCAAATGACTATACAAACCAATTTAAGTAAACAACTCTTAAAACATCTAGCATATGGGAATTTGAAGGTCACTAAATGGAGTCAACAAAGCTCTTATTTAAATGAATGACAGTGAGTTATTTGGAACTGTGATTTCAGCCTCTTTGTTGTGACAGATGAAGAGTTGAAGCTTATTGCCTTAGTGCGGTTTTGTAATTACAGTTATGTGTTGAACTAAACTGAGGTGTTGAGAATTTGTATTCATGTCTTCAACAATTGTTTCTGAACAAGTTACCTGGATTTAATAATTGCAGAATATATCAGACCGTGGCTTACAATGTGTTGCTGAGAATTATCCAGAACTAGTGTCACTGAATCTGACTAGGTATTTGTATTGATTTCTAACAGCTTCTGTATCATCAAGCACACTATGCGATTATAAAGATCAATTTTCATATTATGGAAATTTGTAGATGTCTTTCAAAACATTTGTGCATAGCTGTCTGAAAATGTTTGCTGGCATGTTAGATTCCCGTGTTTGTTTGTAACTCCTGTTCCATGCAAGATGCAAACATTTTGGCTCAAAATACATTTCATATTAATAATATATCAAGCAGCTGTACGCTTAGATGATTAAAATCAACATTGGAGTAAATTATAATTTTATACCTCTATTATGGTACTTTATATCTCATTATTTGGTTCATAGGTGCATCAAGATAACAGATGATGGGTTGAAGCAATTATTGCACAAATGCCTATCTCTTCAGAGTTTGAATCTCTATGCATTGTCTAGGTTGGCATTGTAACTTTTTTTAAAGTTAATGTTATCTTGACCTTGAATTGGATAATTCACATCATTACTCTGATTTAGTTTCACAGATGAAGCTTACAAGAAAATATGCCTTCTGGAGCATCTCAAGTTTTTGGATCTCTGTGGTGCACAGGTAAAATCTTCAGATTACTGAGATTTCTAGGCAGAAACATATCAAATATTGACCTCTGATAAAAAAAAAAAAAACTTTGGTTTGTAGAATCTTTCAGATGAAGGACTTTCCTATATTTCTAAGTCCAAGAACCTTACATCTCTGAATCTGACATGGTAAATGAAGCATCAACTGTAATATATGGAACTTTCTAACATATAAAAGTAACTGAGCTACATCTCATTTTGATTGCTAGGTGTGTCCGAGTGACTGATAAAGGAGTTATATCCATTGCACAAAACTGTACCTCTCTTGAATTTCTAAGGTATGTCAACTTGAGAAATTTGTGGAACTTGTATATATGGTATTGGTGGTGCAATGTCTAAAGTAATGCAGTGACATATACACACACTTGCTGTTGCTTACACATATATATGTCCTTGCTACAGCAACAATGTAAATTGAGCTCTTTATATTAATTTTTAACCTTAAAAAACACTTATCTTGCTAATGTGTTGAAAGGAAATGTTTGCAGCTTGTTTGGAATAACTGGTGTGACTGATAAATGCCTGGAGGAACTCTCAAAGTCATGTTCTGACAAAATTACAACTCTTGATGTGAATGGATGTATAGGAATCAAGGTAAATTTGTGCTTGGAAGTAGCTCCATATATACAAATTACAAGTATTAGTTGGACCCGTTTTTTAACAGTTTACCTCTTTGCAGAGACGGAGCCGCGAAGAATTGCTACGGTTATTTCCAAACTTGAAATGCTTTAAGGTGCATAGTTGATAGTTGATGCCCTTTATGGTATTTCGCCAAGTGAAAATTTTTATTCTATTTAAAACATTTTACAAGCATATAACTGAAAAAGTTGTTTGTCTCATTCCAAGCAATTCTTTCAGCATTTTCTGTGTTGCTTTTTTCTTTTCTTTTTCTTTTAACAAATTTGTAGCAAAACAAGTGAGCCTCTGTATTTTGACTTCAAATAGTGTCTTGATTTTTTTGAAGATATCTGGATTGTGTTAAGGTTCACCTTGATTTATTTGGTCTAAATTGAGTTGCAAATCAATACTTAATGTTTGATAATAAAGAGGATCATTTTCCCTAGCTAAAAATCTTCCAACGTGCATGTATCTAACATCATGATGCTATTTCCTTATTTTTCTTATTTTCTAGTATATTATAAACATAATTCAATATTTCACATGTAGTAAGAGGATTTTTCTAGGGCACTAAAAGAAGTTATTCCTTTCTTGATTGCACATGTGAGGATTTTTGTCATTATTCAACTAGGTAAAAGCATTTCCACTTGCAGAGTAAATGCTGATTCTACAATTTTGGCTATGAGGAACTTGAATTAGTCACAAAAATTTTATTTCAAACAGGGTGTTAAAAACTTAAAATAGATTAGATGTTAGATATAGAAAGATTTCTAGGATTTTTGTTTTCAGTTATTTTCTCTTTTTGGAGAAGCCCTATTTGTCAAGAAGAGTTGATATCAATTTCATAGCACTTGTGGGAGAGCCTAACATAACCTAAACCAGCTCTTTCAGTCCTATTTCACATGTCCACCAAATCTTCTTTCTCCGTTGCTCTTTGTTTTAATATTCTTTTTTCCACACAACGAAGATAGTAAAATAAATTCAAACTTTTTATGCTTGTGTAACCATTGGATTATTTCCAGTTTCTAGTAAAAAGTCTTCTATTAAAATATCTTGTGTTAGATGCATTAACATAGTTCAATGATTAGATTTGAATAATGAGGAAGTACATTTACAATGATCTAAATTTATCAAATTCAACTTGATGCACCATTTCGTTGCTTGCCTCTATTCCAATCTTCATTTGATCCTTTTTTTTTTAAATTTTGAGTATGATCGCTTAATTAATCCATGTAACTGATAGTAGCTAATGATACATAATGTGGTAAACTTAGAAAATTGTTAAAGCAAATGGCAGCTAAAGCAAAATAACTGAAGGTAAAATCAAACACATTTATAGTGATTACTTAGTTTAAAGTTCTTAATAAGTTGAACACCACCATTGCCACATTTAGCATACAAGCTTACCTTCCCTACAAACTTAATCCCTTTTTTCTGGCACAAATTTACTCACAGCAATATGTTAAACTAGTAACTATAAGGCTTAGGGGTGACCTAAGAAACACAAACTACCCAATTAGTGATAATTAATACATAAGGTACACCAAAATAAATTGAAGACATTGTAGAAATACTTGTATGCACTTGAAACATATTCAATGCGTATTTTAAGAGCATTTACAACTACCCATTATTGATTTTTATATAACTTTTAAACATCAGAAATGAAAATGGATAGTTGTAAATGTTCTTAAAACACGGGAAACATGCAAGTAATTCTCGAAAACCCGGACACAATAGTCTCTTTCTAGAGTTGACCAAATGAGTGTGCAAGATAAGCTAGAGTTCCAACAAGTGGTGCATTGATATAAGTAGCTGGCTCAGATTGTTCATAATCTGACCGTTGATCAGGGAACCTATCATGAAGATCAGGTCCACCAACAATAGCACCTACAAGAATGTTAGGATTAGGGGATTGTGAGTTCATCACAGTGAACCCTGCTGAACATTGGATCTTCCCAGGGTGAACTGCAATGGAGGGTAGAGATGAGCCTCTGTGGTGTATCCTTTGAGGGTACCTTGGACCATACCCTACCATGTAGGACATCTTCAAAGGGTTATCTCCTAGCAAGTAATCCACCTAAAAAGATCAAGTTCAAATTAACAGGCAGTTTAGATTGTTATTTAATAAGATTTTGTTATGTAATAATGAGAATTTAATTTTGATGAAATATCAATATAAATGTATTTCATAGAAATATTTAATTTATACTTTTATAGTATAGCATATGGTTCAATGATTAATTTTTTGTTTTATTAAATTAAGAGTGATATAATGAACACACCAATCCCAAACAAGTATTACTAAACTTTTGTTTTTTATCTATTGTTTATTTTTTGATATATTTTTTAATAACTATATTTGAATAGGAAAATGGAGACAGTAACGGTTACATATTACATAATCATTGATTTATTATCATAAAGTACATTGTTTCACACTGTTCATCGATGTGTTATATAATTATTCATCAGTCTCATTCTTTTTGTACCTGTTTCTTGGCAATTCTTCTGAGCATGTTTGGTGTTACTGTGGTTCCACCACAGTTAACAACTGTTTGTGAAGAAGTCAAGTATTTGGCATATGCTAACAGTAAGAAAGAGGTAGATGTCACATATTGCATGTTGCTATCACTCATTTTGAACAATAGTCCACCTGTTTAAGCAAAACAAAACCGTTGTTAAACTAACCGTTACATAATAATATGAAGGACCACATAGAAGGGAGGGTAAGAGAAAAGTAACAAAAGGGATAGGGACCTTACCTGGGGTATATTCAGCAGAAGAGGACCCAGGGATTAAGGAACAAACAAAATTGTCTGCATGCCCCTTGTAGTCATGGAGTGATTGCTCCTTTTGGACAAGAAATTCCTAAAATCAAAGACCACAAAAATGGATTAAGACTAAGGGTTTTAGATAAAATTATTCAAGTTATGAGATTTCTATAACTGAGAGGTCTAGAGTTCGAGTTTGATCCTGATTTATACATCTATATCTGATAATTTAAGCTTTTGGAGAAGATTATTTTACATTACTTACTAATTTTGCAATAGAGAATAGAAGAAATGGAGAAGGGGTAGAGTTTGGACCTTGGAAAGAAGTATCCTTGCCCCAACATGCTTGTTATCCCACCCAAAAGTGTTATCATACTCTGCAGCACCAAGGATCTGACCATTGACTTGAATGTAGTTAAGATACATTGGATTCTTGGTGGCCTTGTGCAACCAAGCAGCACCCCACAACAACTCATCCTACCATGTCATGAAAAGAAACTTGAGTATGCTACCACTAACTGAAAAAAGTGTCTTGTTGATTGGATCTAATAAGTGGACATAAAAATTATGGAAAAAAAAAAAAAAAACAAACTTGTAGTAAAGAATTAACAGATGATGTGTACTTATTTAGCACGTGTCGACTTGGTGTATAAGACAGAATGAATATAAATAACATATCTCATAATGTTCAACTAAATACAGTTGAAAATTTACCTGATAACCAGAGTAAGAGCAATAATAGGGGCACACAACAGGCTTCAATGCATTGCTGTATGATCCTCTATATTTATCAGCAAACTGGAAGACCTATATGAAGATTTAATGCACATTGGAAAAAAAATTGGTTGGATCATTTTTCTCCTTTAAAAATTCTATTTTTCTTTTACCCTTTTGAATAATCAAGTTCAAGATTTACTTACCTTAATGGCCCTTCTGGCCAAAATCTTGGAGTACATGGGGTCACTTCTTCTGAAAACAAGGGAAGCTGCTGCAAGAGCTGCAGCAGTTTCAGCAGCAACTTCTGAACCAGGGTTGTTTGCATCAATCTTGAACACACTTCTTGGTGTGTCCATGTCCTCTGGTCTCTCCCAACAAGCATGATCCTTCTTAGCATCTCCCACCTACAAACCCCAAAACCAATAATGTCAACCTCAATTCCAATCTTTTTCTTCCTAATCATATCAGCAACTATTTTCAGAACAGAAATACAAAGATACTAACAAACTTATAAGACAGATATAGAAACACTGAAACAATCAAAATGTTTCCATCATGAAACAAAATTTGCTCAATTTGTTGTCCATTGAAAACTAAGGACATACAGAAACAAAGACAACTTTAAAAAGTTATCTTTCAAAAACCAACTTTAATAAACTACTTTTGAAAAGTAAAAGATTTACCGAACCAAATCTTAATAAGTTACTTTAAAAAAGTAGAAGTTTTACCAAACCAAGCCCAACAGAGATACAGAAACCTGTAACAATCAAAATGTTTCGTTCGTGAAACAAAATTTGCTCAATTTATTGTCCATTGAAAAGCTAAGGACGGACGTCAACAAAGACATAACTTTTCTATCATGTCTATATTTACTGTCATAACTTTTCTATCATGTCTATATTTACTGTCCTAAAACACTTACAAAACACATGCTAAATTTACAATAATGGCCATAGTTGGCAAAGGTTCTAACCTGAACAAAGATGGTGTTTGGATATGCAGTAGCTTTGAGAAGATAATCAGTGCCCCAACGAATTGCTTCTCTTGCATTCTGCAACTCTCCTTTCATTAGTCCACCAAACTCAAGAACACTCCATGACAACATGGTTATGGTGAATGCCATTGGAAATCCAAACTTCACATTGTCCCCAGCATCATAGTACCCTCCAACCAAATCAACCTGCATTGCATTTTCAACATAAAAATAACCAACCTTTCACTCCAAAATCACATACAAGCACATGGTAATTAGTACCTAACATTGTCAATGATCAAAGTCATGGTATGTTGGTGAAAATAATTACAAATATTTGCATGTTCCAACAATATAATATATTAAATATCATAAATAAAAATAAGTAGTAAATATTGCTAGAGTATGTAAAAATTTCTAACAATGTTACACATTGGATAGTAAAAGTGTAACATGACTTTGTTAGGTATATCAATATTTAATATATTATTTTCTCTGGTATATCGAATACTAGGACAATACTCAATATACTAGGACAAAATAAGTACAAATAACATATTTTTTCGATAGAACGGATACATACATGAAGAGCTGAGCCATCATAGAGACCAGAATCTCTCCTCCAAGACATTCTCTGGTTAGGAGGAAGTTTACCAGACCTCTGGCCTTCAAAGAACATTATAGATTTTGTGAGGGCATCTCTGTAATTGTGACTAGCAATGTGAGGGTGATGGTGGTGAGGGTGCAACAAAGGGTGGTGATTGTAATGTAATGGAAAAGCATCACAATGTGGAAGAATAACAATGGAAATACAAGTGATGGTGAAAAGAGAGAACAAAGTAGTGATGGAAGAAACAAAGAAAGCCATTATCAAAGTTGTGTGTGCTTCTCTTCTTTCCTTACTTCCAAGTTCTGTTGTGTGTGTATTTATAAAGAGAGAAAAAAAAAGGTGGTACTGTGAAGTAACGTTCTGCTTCTTTAGAATACAACAATAATTAGGTCCACATTCTGCTACTAATCCTACTACAAGGGAAAGAAAAAAGAATAAAAAGATAAAGTTGTGTTTGGATACTGTAATTTTGGACTAAAGTATCTAGAAAAAAAAGCAAGTGACACAGATGGATGAAGGTCTGTGTCCCTTAACCATCTCTCCCGTGTTCGATACTCATTGGAGGATGGGAATGGAGCTTGCTTGCTTGGGAGGGTCGCCCACTTTGCCTCTGTAGTACTCGAGGGATTAGTTATTGGGCTTCCGGCCAAACCCAAAAAAAAAAAAAAATATAATCATTTTGTTATTTAGATATGAATATAGATGTAAATTTTCTTTTGTCTCAGACATAAATTTTTATATTTTCTGTATTACTTAAAATTTATAACAGAAAATATTTGTCTATAATTCCCTATTTTTATAATATTTTTATTTTTATCTTAGGAATAACATCTAGAAGCAACTTAAGTATTCTCTTAACATTCATATCTTTCTAATTTTTCTATTGACATCCACTTAATTATTTTTAAATCTTATTATAATTTTTTAATGTAATACTTAAATTTTGTTTTCACCATTTTAATTATATCAAGAATTTAATATTGACATACTAATAATGTAAAAAAAATTTACATATATATTTAATTATATAATTGTTGTGTAAATAATTATCTAAAAATAGATATAATTAAATGAGTTTGTAAATAATCAAAATTAAACTCTTGTATCAGTTATCTAATTTACATGAATTTTAAATATCATCACTCTCTCTCTCTCTCTCTGCCACTCTGCCACAAGTGTTTATGGCTGTTTCATGCTTTCCATTTCTTTTATAATAACCCCTGTCTAAAATGGTTTTGGAAAGTTACCTATCTCACTGCAAACAAAACAGAACACAACTCAATGAAGGGAAATTGTTGTTGGAAGCATTTAAGGAAGTTTTTCACACTGTCATAAACTCATAATTGACTTTTGTATATATATGAAATTAAATATAAGAGTTTGATTGTTATGAATTGACATTATTAGGTCTTTAATTAAATCTACTTTATAAATTATCAATCCTATTATATGTATATGAAAAAATCAGCTACTACATTAGCACTAGTATAGATATATATCAAAATTAAATATAAAGTATACTTTAAAAATAAATTAAATAACATATATTTATAATATATATAAATATATGATAACTGATTTAGTAATTGTTTTTTGTATGTATTGAACAAAGTTAACAAATTATTTGTGCAAAGATGTGGTTCTTAATATATTGTGTCCTCTTTTTTTTTTTTTAATTTCATGGGAAGCATAATTGATCACTTTTGTTATATATTATTTTATGCAAAAAGAGTAATAATTAGATTTTTTAATTTTATTTAATGAGTTATTATATTAATATTACACAAAATATATTTTAAACTCTTATACTTATTTAAATAGATAAAGAAAATAATCACTCAGCAAACCTAATAATTTGGTTATATATAAAACGGGCCTGCTACACATACAAGCCTACAAGCATACAAGTTGGTCCAACCCAAACGGAACTCACGCGCATGAAGAGAGATAACATGGCGCGTCAAAATCACGCGCTCAACATTCGAACGGTTACGTATGGTAGACTCTTCCACTTCTTCCACTTCTTCCATTTCTCAAGGCGCTTTCAAAACAACGAAACCCTCCCATTTTCGAGCGAAAATCAAAGTTCAAAATATAGAAATCGTAGTTCGAAAACTGCATCAAAACACCATCAAACTCTCCGTGAAGAATCTGAAGAAAAAACAAAGCAACAATACTCAACGTAAGTCCATTAAGATACTGTATATTTTACTTTTCTTCTACGTCGTTCTTCTAGGGTTTACTATTACTCTTACTTCTTTGTTACACTGTTCTAAGTTCTACGTCGTTCTTCTAAGTTCTACGTCGTTCTACGTTGTTGTTCTAAGTTCGCCTGCTATTTTTGTTGATTTTTGGGGGTTTATTCCGTAGATTCGGGGGTGTAAACTGCTTAACCTTGTAATGTGGCTTGATATTGAAGCATGGTTGAGTGATATCTGACTAATATCTATACGCATGTATCTGAATAATATCTATGGGTGTATCTCACTGTTATCAATGGGTGTATCTTGCTGATATCTTTGGGTGTATCTTACTGTTATCAATGGGTGTATCTTATTGTTATCAATGGGTGTATCTGAGTCATATATATATGGGTGTATCTTACTGATATCTTTGGGTGTATTTTTAGTTTCGGAGAAAATGGCAGCAAGAAACCAAACTAAAGACCTTAAATGTGCCACAAATCTCCTGAATGATAAGTTCAGAAACATGACTGAGGAGAAGAAGGCGATTGTGAGGGATCTTGGATTCGGTGGGTTGATGCACATCCCACCACTGAGGGTGGATCACCAACTCTTAAGGGAGCTGGCAAACAACTTCAAACTTGGGGAGAACAGACTGAAGACAGGATATGGTTCTTTCCAAATAACCCCAAAAAAAAATAGGTGATGCGCTTGACATCAATGCAACAGGTAATTAGCTCAAAATTATAGATGTATATTAAGTTGTTGCTTGGGTGTATATTAACCAGATGCTTGGGTGTATTTGAACCGACTTGGATGCTTTGTTGTCTTCCTTTTTGTAGGAGATCTATTTCCTGAGAAAGTTGACTATAAGAAACTTTCTGATGATGACAAAATAATTTATAGAAGATTCCAGGGTAAGACCCTCAAAAGTCTTACCGATGAAATGATGGAAATCGGCATTGGCAACGAAGAGGAACGCCTGATGTTCAAGAGGATATTCATCCTCTACATACAGATGGCATTCCTTTTGCCAACGACGATAAACAAAATATCGCCCGTGCACCTGGCCCCAATTTTTAAGATGGACAGCATATCGGAGAGAAACTGGGGGGGGGGCATGTTTTGACCTTCATGGTCAAGGACATCACAGACTATCAAGAGAAGAAGAAGAAGGCAATCAATGGCTGCCTCTTCGCCCTGATGATAATCTACTTTCATCTTTCAAAAAACAAAGGCAAGAACAGGGCTGAAAGACCACAAAAGCCATGGATTGCCAACTGGACTAAGGAGCAGTTGGTGGAAAGAATGAATGCAGAAAGAAAGAAAATTTTGGTGAGTAATCATAATAAGTTGGTGTATTTTATTTACCCGAATGGTGCTAACTAAAATATCTCATCTTTCAGGGGATTGTGAAGATGGCAGAGACAAGAGAAAAAAAAGAAAAAAAAACAAAAAAAAGAAATAAAAAAAACAAAAAAAGGAAGGCGAGCCCAACATCGTCTTCGGAGACAGAAACTACTGACAGTGACACTTCTACCTCTGAGTCTGAGGCTCAAGAAGACTCAGAGGATTCGGGAAGAAAACACCCCGGCAAAAAGGGGAAAAAGTAAGTACCATACTTGGGTGTAATTTCTTTTTCGGTTTGGGTGTATTTTATTTGTCCACGTTGGGTGTATGTAGCTTATTAAGCAGGGTGTGTTTCGTTTGGTGCGTTGGGTGTATATTGTATATTTAGTTGGGTGTATCTCGTGAATTCATTTGGGTGTATTTTTAGTATGTTCTAAATGACAATTGTTTGCCTTCCAGAATGGACTCAAGAAAAAGAAAGCAAAGGCAAGAGGGTTCAGATTCTGATTCAGAATCTGAATTTGAACCAAGTGATGAGTAATGTCCTGAAATTAATACTCCTTTCTTTTGGCTTCATTATAAAGATTTCGTGTATTAACTGAAGTGTCTATTATTAACTTATAGGAGCGAAGAATCATCACCTGCGGAGAAGGAGAAGAAAAAGAAAAAAACAAAAACAACACCAAAAAAGTAAGCACTTCTTTGGATAATATTCTGTGATAAAATTAATTTTTTATTTCTGATTGTACTCTTTTTTTTTCACCCAGAACACAACAAAAAAAGAAAAAAGTTGTTGTGGAGGATTCACCTCCTGAAGAAGATCAATACTTTGACGGGTACAGTACCTCGTAAGCTATATTACGATCTATCATCGTAATTATATTTGTTAACATGTTATTTTATGAATGTAGTGAGAGATATGAAATATCAACTGACGAACTTGATGAATTGCTAAGGGAAAACGTTGATAAATCTGCTGCAGAGGGGTATGTCTTGCTGGGCTGTCTATTTGAGATTTTGGTGTGTTTTGTTTGCTAATAATTGTATCTTGTTTCGCAGGGAGAACCAAGCTGACCTGCGATTGACAGAAGGTCGCTATGTGTCCTCTGAAACGTAAGAAACTTTATTATTTAATAAAATCTTGTTATCATGATTTGGATGTATTCTGTGAATCAATTTGGGTGTATTTTATGGATCAAGTTGGGTGTATCTTGTTTACTAAGTTGGATGTATATTTCGTTTGAATAACATGAAATTTGTTTAGACTACCGGCTGTGAACTTGGGAAGTGATGATCCTTCCTCTCAAGGACGCACAGAACAGAGTAGTGTAAACCAGCCGTCTCAGAGCATGTAATTTCTCTTTCAAATAATCGTTACTTTTGTTCTTCTAATAACTTCTACTTCTAATTCTGTATATATTTTTTTTAGAAAAAAAAGCCCTTTATTATTTTATTCAAGAAAAAAAAGGCAGCAAAAAAAAGCAAAAACTGCAAGTATGTAAGTTCTCAAAAAACAAAGCCCGTCTTCTTTTTGAATTATTCGGGTGTATTTTTTGACCTTCTTTGGGTGTATTTTAGGTTGACTCCGACTGATTCGAATATGATGGTTGTTAGGGAACAAACGCCGTCGGAAGCGCTTGCAATGTGAGTTTTCCAAAAATATTTCAACCTTATAACCTTATTATTTTCAAATACGTTGTTAACCTTTCATTTTTATTCTTGTTTAGAGTCTCGATCCAGTTTTTTGTGCCGGCATCCCAACAAACAACCACTGAGGCAGATTTCGAACCAACCCCTATGCTACAGATTGAAGGGGCTAGAGAAACGTAAGAAAATAATATTGGGTGTATATTTATTTAGGGTTTGGGTGTATATTTGCTAACAGTTTGGGTGTATATTCTTCCTAATCAATTTTTTTTTACGCCATGATTAATTTTGTGTAACTGTACAGCACTCCTGAAACCCCCAAACAACTTCAAGAAACAACACCCAAGCTTCCCCCAGCTCCAACAAAAATGTAAGTTCATTAGACTAAAATCAATCTTTGCTTATCATCCGTATATTCTTATTCTTACTCTTATTCTTATACATAATGACGCAGTCATCCAGACGCAGAGGACGCTGCTGCCCTGTTGATGATGGCACGGACAGCAACCTATGTTCCTAAAACAGATCCGGGGATGCCATCATTCAGCCTCGGATTGACAGATTCAAGCCAGGAGGGGGCGTCAACGCAGGAGACAGAAAGAGAAAAATCTCCAGAAACTGCAACTATGCTAGAACAATTAGACAGTTTGGTCCAAAAATTAGCAAGCAGTGCGGCAAAGGGAAAAGACGAAAGTCCACAAATTCAGAGGGAGACTGTGGGAGAAAGTTCTGCAAAGTTTGAAACTCCTGGGGGAATAAATCAAATTCCGGATGATATGAAACAAAAGTGCTACATCTGGGGGACGAGACTGAAGGAAGACGCAAATGGCGATACTGACGAGTATGAGGAGATATGCACTCTGATTGGCCAAGGAGAATACATTTTGATAAGAATGCACCTTGCATCCCTCCAGGCAAAAAGTGATATAGAATCTCAGGTAATTTTAGACTAACATTAATGTTTTTACACCAAAGTCAACTGCAATGTTTATTAATTTAAAAATGATTTCTAGATTGTATCTGCCATCTGCCTCATCCTAAACCAGAAAAATGAAAAGAGGTTTCAGGAGCAAATATACTGTCTCCCCCCCGATATTGTGGTAAGTGTTACTTCTACGAACTTTGGGTGTATTTTATGCATTGATTTGGGTGTATCTTTTTAGCTTAGATTGGGTGTAAGTTGTGTATTTTCAGTATTTCATTTCTTGTATCGCAATTCTTGCAGAGCATGGCACTTTCGGATCACCCAAGGGGGAATTCATATCCCCGAAAACGAACAAAGAATTCAGGGTGGAAGCCTACCCGAGTTTCATTCACTTCATAGATAGAAAAAAATTAAGTTCGCATCCATATGTAAGTTTTCGTTTCCTAAATTTGTTAGTACGCTTATTTACTTATATGCCAAATAAAATAACAGACTGTTGAAATGTGGCAATCCTTCAGATTTTTGCTCCTATTTGCCACTCGGGACATTGGTGGTTATGGCTGATAAATACAACAAAGCGGAAATGTCAAATACTTGACCCGCTACACAAAAAAGCTCCAAGCGATGAGAGAAAGGACATTAATAAATTCACTGTAAGTTGCCTCTGTCTTCTTTACTTTAATAGATAGGTCTATTTTGAAGGTTGAGTTGGGTGTATATTCCATATTCAGTTGGGTGTATCTTGTCTATTCATTCGGGTGTATTACTGATTTGTTTTGGTATTTAAGGGATATGTATTTTCAAGATTGATAACATATGGCGGCGGGAAACCTCTCGAAAAAGGCGAGAAAGAGAAGGAAATTAAAGCCTCATATGTTAAAATTTCAGGCCAAAAAACAAGGTATAAATTTGTGACTCTGAACATTAAACTTTCCTAAATGAGATTTGTAATTTATTTTCTTCGTTTTCAGCTATGACTGTGCTATCTACGTAATGAAGTGGCTTGAGTTAATAGAGCCGGAAAACATTAAAAAGGGGAAGTATGAATGGGATAATTGGACACAGGTAACTGTCTTTAGAACTATATAACTCTGTATTACTTTACTGAATTAACATTTCTGTTTAAACATAACATACTTTTTAATTGTAGGAGGAGGTGGACCACTATAGAGTGGAGTATGCTTCCCGGATACTATTCAGTGAGATGAATAAACAGAGAGATCGGGCAATTAGAGAGAGTAGTGCTATAAGGCTGTCGAAGCCATCCTCTGTATTATTGAGTCCGTTTGTCAGATTAATTCTGCTGATATAGAAACTGGGTAGTTTGTAAATTGAACAAATGATGTAAATATTTGCCATTTATCAACAACTTCTATTCGATGTATATTTTTTCCGATAGTTAAACTATCTGTGATGTTAAACTGCCTGTGATGTATTCAAAAGCTGTATTACAGGTGGTAAAATATGAAGAAAAAATAAAGGCATATATAAACGTAAATTATAAACTGTTACACCCAATGCAAGTCTAACAATACACCCGGGGTTGAATAAAATATACACCCAACTGTCTGTGCTATATTCAAGATGAATGAATTACATGTACTAAAATATGAAGAAAAACATCAACTGAAATATACGCCCGTAACCTGTGAATTTTTACAGCTTTTGTTCTATATGTATCTATATATGTGTCTATATGTAAATTGTCAATTAACAAAAATACACCCAAAAGAAACAGAGCTTTTACACCCATACTCTTTATAACTATACACCCAATGAGTTATCCCCTGCTGCTGGTACCCTGAGCTGATAATTTATAACTTGTCCCTGATATTGGCTGCAATTTGAATGCGCCGCTGATGCAGCATCAAACAGGTTTATCTGAATATAACACTCCCGCATTAGCTAAACTATTAACTAGAAAAATAAACTCAATCGCCACAAATTTAAAGAACATTACATTTACCTCGCTTAAAACTTTTGTCTTCTTCTTCTTTGTGGCATTTGCAATCTGTTTCTCGAGCTTTGAACCTAGCCTGTTTTTTGGACGTCCTCTTGTTCGAATCCTTGGCGGGCTTTGAAGCTCGTTAACGGATTCCAAGTTGGCGTCTTCGTGGGATAAAGAAGATGTCCCCTTCCTTTTGGCTTTTAATGCTTCCATCTCGGCCATGACGTTATCGTACGCACGGTGCAGAATTGCAGTGAGCTCCTCCGATTCGGAGGCAAATTCGCAAATATTTTGCGAACGAAAAACCAATTGGTCGAACCTCTTACTTCTTGGCTCCATTAGTGGCTCGTCGTGGCTGCTCTTGATGTGTGTGTGTTGTCTCTTTACCTTCTTGCTCCATCGTTCCGGTATGTATCTAGGGGACACTTGGCTTACTTGTTCGAAGCTTAACACGCTTAGTGTGTGACGGCACAGTATCCCTCTCGACTCGAATAATAAGCATTGACATTTTACCTCGGCTGCAACTGAGTCGTAGGTAACCGCGAACTTGTCGAATATTGAGCTGGAAACTTGTTCTCCGACTTCGTATATTGAATAGCCTAGAGCGGAATTCTTTAATCTGGTGATGCAATTCGCCTTTCCTCTGAATTGGGCTTGGAGTTCCCTAAACTTTGCGTGAGTGTACGCATCTTGAAACTGAGCTTCGATGGAGGATTTGGTTGCACACGGTATGACCGTATGAAAATCTGCAGCATCTGATTCTCTCTCTGCTTGCTCCCTGCTTCCGAGGCAATTATCGTACTGTTTGACGAACTGAATGAGCGAGCTGTTCCGGGTGATGTATTTGTTAAAAAATGAATGCATGCTCTCGCTCCTTTGTGTGCTTCTCATCCCTGCCCAGAAGTGGTGATCCAGATAGATAGGAACCCATATGTGACGGTCTTCGTACAGATATTCATAATACACCCAAACACACACTGTAAAATACACCCGAGAGATCGTACAATTTACACCTCTGCTGCAGATTTTAAAAACACATTACCTGAAAGCCACTTGTTGTCCGCAAGACCAAAATTCACCAGAAAATCGTTCCAATTCCTATCGAATGAGTCTTTGCTATGAGAGTTCCAAACAACATGGCTCATTTGTTGTTCGATATCGGCATGTCCCTTGTACCCGTTTAATTTGCTTGGAATCTTCTTCATGATGTGCCAAATACACCAGCGGTGAACTGTTGTTGTCATACAGGCCTCTAAAGCCCTTTTCATTGATGCGCACTGATCGGTGAGAAACCCTTTCGGAGCGTTTCCTCCCATGCAACGAAGCCAGCATTGAAATAACCATTTGAATGATTCAATTTCTTCGTTCTTCATCAAAGAGCATCCGAGAAGTGTTGACTGACCGTGGTGATTCACCCCGACAAAAGAACCACACACCAAATTATACCTGAAACGAATTACCATGGTCCAGAATGCAAAATCATTAGGTACACCCCAACAAATGCTTCGAATACACCCAATGAAATGGCCAATATACACCTCTGCTGCGAATTCGTAAAAATAAATTAATTTAGCATCATAAACAGGGACAGTTTGTTACCTGTTTGTATTGTAGGTGGTGTCGAATGAAATGACGTCTCCGAAATACTCAAAGGCGGCTCTGCTTCTTGCATCGGCCCAAAAAGCCAGCTTAATCGATTGATCATCCTCGAGTTCGAGCTCAAAAAAGAAATTCGGATTCTTCTCTTTCATTCTTAAGAAATATTTCCCGAATTCCTTTGCATCTTCTTGTTCGGAAACATTCCGCACTTCCCTGGTAATGTAATTCCTCACGTCCTTTTCGATAAAATTTAACTCGCGGTGACCCCCGGCAGCCGCAACAAATGATTGGTAGGTTTTGCTTGGTCTGATACCAGCCTCATCGTTATTCTCTATCGTACGGCGAATGGACATGCTTAGTTCCCTGTGCTGTTTGAGCATCTCTGCTTTGCTTGGACAGCAGGGGTGTGAATGATCCAGCACAACCTTTGAAATGATCCAAGAACCGACATCCTTCAATGTGTGTATATAAATTCTTGCAGGACAGTTTAAACCGGCTGTCGGATTGGTCTTCTCGGTTGGAGATATTTTAGATTTCCATTTTCCCTCTCTGCTACATGTAATCAGTTGATTCTTAATCTCGTTTCCCTTCCTATTTGTGCACCGAACTCTTGTAGAGAAACCTGCAGCCTTGGCGTAGTTCCTGTAAAATTTTCCAGCATCTTCAAGGGTGGTAAAGGTCATTCCGACCTTCGGAACAAGCTCGTCATCAACAACCGAGAGAGGCTGCACAATACACCGTGTCAGAACTGTGAATACACCCATAGATATGATACAAATACACCCAATCATGTCTAATATGATACACCCGAACCGAAATAACTCAACTACAGAATGACCTTTAAAGCCATAAACTGTCAATACACAGACTGCAGAATACACCATGTCAAAAACTAAAAACACACCCAATCATGTCTGATATAATACACCTGAACAACAACAACTCAATTAAAAATAACAAAAAACCAATAAAGTGTATATACACCCACACTTCTAGCTAAAATACACCCAAAGAAGAATTGATCTACACCCGAGCATCTGCTATAAATTCCAGGTAATTAATCAATGTTGAGCAATTTTTAAACTACACAATGCTATACAAATTACTGTAAATCAAACCTCAGGAACTTCGTTAGATCCATAATCCACTTCGCCTGGATTCAGCACACAATCTGAGCTTGAAGGATCCATTATCTTCAAAACGAGTTCAAACTTTGATTTCAGAAAACAACAAATCAAAAGAAAAAACGAAGCTCGAGTTGCAGAGAGAGAAAAAGATAACGTAAACGAAGAACATACCAGTGAGAAAAAGAGAGGAAAAGATCGATGGAGAAGAATGAGGGAAGACGCGCGAGAAGAAGAACAACCAAATCTCAAAATAACGAAAACGAAGAATGAAACAAATATTTTAAATTTGGAAGTTAGATATACGCGGGATATTATATAGCGCGTGTAATCAACGTACGTGGAGAAGCGCATATTTTAAATTTATTGTTTAATAAACTTGTAAAGCATACAAGCCCTAATGGCTTGTATGCAGAGTTTTTCCGTATATAAAAACCCTTCTTGTTTAAGTATGTATTCTTAAAAATTCTCATTGCCACATAATTGTCTTTGTATTAAATGTCTTCAGCGGATTTTATCAACAAAAAATATTTTTATTTCACCTTTCTTTAAAAAAAAAATAGATATTTAAGCGTGTCTTGTTTGGAGATTTAGATCTTCTAAAGTTTAGATTTTCACTTTAGAGAATAAAGTTAAATTTTTCACCATTAAATATTTTTTTCTCATATTTTTTCTTGATTCTACCTATAAAATAAATAGTGATAGACCATACTTTACCCTCTAAAATAAGTTTCAAAATTTAGAGTATCCAAATTTTTTATTTGGATAGTAGAGTTGAACTGTTGAACTGTTTAAACTGTGTTCCAAGTTCATTGGAAAATTGAGGAACTCAAGTCAGTCAAAAATGTAGTAATCATTATAAAATAAGTAACATTAGCTTACCTTAGATGAACAATAAAAGTGGATTAATCCTTTTTTTAATTTTCCCCATATCTCTTTTCTAACTATATTTGTTATTTCAACGTCTGACAAATTATTAACATGGGATAGAGTAATAGCACATGCACTCACTTCCGTAATAAGTTTACACCACTTTTTAATGTCAATAAATTTAAAATTAATGGAAATAAATAAAAAAAGAGAAACAAAAAATTGGGGAAAACGACAAAACAAATCAAATAAAAAGGGTTGAACTAGTTATTTTATGAATGAATATTTTTAAAATTATTTTATTTGTTTTTATCTCACTTCTCATTCTCATACAAATGCGTCCAACAATATTTTTAAATTTTTTCTTGAAATTAAATAACGAAGAAAAATTATTTTGTCTCACAAACTATAAGTTAATTTTTAATTTTTACTTAAATAAAAATAATATGCTATATTAAAATTAGTAAATATTAGTTAGTATTTTCTAATACTACTATAATAATAACTTTACTTATTAAACAAAAGAAAGATAAAAAATAGTGGTTGATATTTTTTTATTGAAAATAAAAAGATTCGAACCCGCAACTTCTCAAGTGAATATAAAGAGACTATGTCATTTAATTTATAACTCATCAGTAATTGATATTAAATCTAATTATTCATGTTCTTTCATCTGTCGATTTAAGTTTTTGGTATAAACATATAAGTGTTAGACATAATATTAAAATTTTTATCATAAAAAAAGTCTGAAAAAAAAAGGAACTTCAAAAATCTACGCTTCAAATAAAAAAAGAGTAGTGCTAGGGAGCCAATGACCTAAATGTACAATCTTTGGTTTATGAATAAAATGAACATCACCTATACTATCCAGAATAACCATCCGGATACCAGGGATAATAAACATCTCATGTTATAAAAAGCTAATTTTGGGTTCACCAAGGTTCGAACTTTTGACCTTACGGATCTGGAACTATAATATCATGTCCTGAAACCACTCATCCCAAAAACGTAACTTGATAAGACAATGTAACACTAATAATCATATCTCTAATACTTTCTAAACCTTCATTGTATGTTTAGGTCATTGGCTCCCTATACTTTCTCATAAAAAAAGCTCTTGTATTCATGTTAGATATATTATTTATGTATTTTTTATTAATTTAATTTTTCAGAATAAATGCTTTTATGATGTAAATGAAATATATATGACGGTTTCAGTGGCTAAGAGAAGGGGGGTTGAATCTTAGCCCCCTTTTTGCTTAATTGCACTTGCTGACTTGTTGGACCAATTCTGGAAACTTTTAGTCTTTTTATCTCATCACTGCACACGAGACTTTTTCTTTTGTCTCGTCCTTAGCCACGAGACTTTTCTTTTTGTCTTGTCCTTAGCCACGAGACTTTTCTTTTTGTCTCGTCACTTGGCACGAGATAATTTTGATTTTGCTCCTGTGAAGTAGAAACAGAAATTGAGTAGAAAGGAGAAGAAGATTACACCAGATATATCCTGGTTCAGCTGCTAAGTGCAGTGCAGCCTACATCCAGTCTCCATCACAAAAATGATGGAATTTCACTATAATCAATCTGATTACAACTTGTAAAGTGCTAACCCAATTTACAAGGGGATTCTCACAGAATCATGAAACACAACACAGATGTACAAAGAAACTCTAAGACATCTATGGCTTTTTCTTTTAATTTTGCACTCTCTGCCTTTTTTCACTCTATGGCTTTTTCATACAAACCTCACTATTTGCCTTTTTCCATGAGACTCAAGACATGACAAAATTAAACAGAAAAATACTGAACAGAATACATTGAAGGAGAAGAGAAAACTGTTAGCTCAGGTAGCTCTGAGAACTCTGTGCCTTGCACTCTCAAATTTTTTCCTTTTTTCAAACAGTGGTTGTTCACCCTTATTATAGAAGAGGGAAGCCTCCACTTATTGAAGCCAAAAACCGAACCAACTTCTTCCTCCTTCAACAAACAAAACCGGTTCGGCCACATAGAGAGAGAAGAGATAACCATGCAAAACCCAACATGCAATTACCTCTAGTCTTTCCTTGATCATCACTCTTCATCAATCTGGGCACTCCATCCTTGGCTTCCTCTCCAAGATGGATTTCTGGCCCTTGATGCTTCATGATGATGATGACTTCATCTGCTTCAATCTCTGCCTCAACCATCACTTCGCCACTCTAGCTACTCCCTGTGGTGGTTGAGCAGAATCAAAGACAAGCCATGTTTCAAGAATCTCACATTGCTGGCTGAATCTTCATCCTCCATTTTTGGTATGGAGAGGCTAAGATATCATCACCATATCTTACCATATGTGATAAGAATCTCAGCCACTATATACCTTTCTTTTTTTTTTCGTACCATCAACTCGATGGTCTTTATGCATGCAACTTCTTCTTTTTCTTTGTTGATGAGCATAGCGTCCATAGCTTCCTGGACAAGGACCGAAGAAAGAAGCAAGAAAGAGATGAGAGAGAATAAACACCTTAGAAGAAAAGCAATTCAATGTGATAAACCACTTTGTTGGTAAAAGTTGCTTTTACTTCCCTAGCTTAGAGTGGCGTGTAGTCATAATGACCATCAATCAATTCAGCTGAACTTTTCTCTCTCATATTTCCCATGTATTAATTGATAATGTAATAGATTTTGAAATCCATCACATGGTGAAATACTTAGATCCGTTGGAAGCATTTTGCTTTCATTTTAATCTTGGTTTCGGACCAAGTTTGGAACCATTCATCACAAATGAGATTTGGGCTTGTAGCATTGAAGTTAGAACTGGCCCAATTAGTTAACATTTGCTTTCCTGATGAGTATTGTTTCGGATCAAGCATGGAAAAATTAACCATGGGCTTGGTTGTAACAATATTGAGTTTGGCCCATCAATAAGAAATTCAGCCACTAAATATAAGTCATGCATCAAGGCTGATTATTGGGCTTAAACCAGAAACTCATTTCTCGGCCCAACATAAAATCTGCACAATAAAATTATTAATTAAGCAAATATGAATCAAGATCAAATTAATAATTTTATAATTAAATATTTTAATAATGTTTGTTCATCATCAAAATTAAATAAGAGTTTTCCAAACTCATCAATATATAAAAAGCTAAAATACATGTATAAATTCATAAATTTAATTTTAAAATATTATCAATATAAAAAAAATTTATACATATATCTAATTACATAATATTACGCCAACGAAAATAACTATCTTTTACGTGTCAATTATATGTCAATTATGTAAATGACCATCCAAAAAATACGAGTATAATTGAACGACTATATAAATGATTGGACATCAAAATTAAACTCTAAATTTATACATTATTCAGAAGAAGTGAAGTGAAGTGATGATATCCCCGGAATAAATGTGGTAGATGCTTGAACTCAGAAAGATGTCGGATAAAAGTGACCAACACAAGTATGGCAAAGACACTGACCCTTCAAATTTCAAATAAATATTAACTAACCGAAATAATAATGGACCATGGTAAAGCCATATCCTACAAAGACTATATAAGGTCCCATATACGCAGCAATGGAACTTCTATATGGATAAGCCATGGAAAAAACTTCACCCATTTTTCTATGTTATACATCACATGTTACTAAACCCTACATGTCAATGCATGCATTATTATTATTATTGAAGTGATATATATATTATAAATTACGTATCATGCAATTGTTGAAGCGTATTTCAAGTTCTTTTGTTGCTTTCAATACTTGTCAATAGAAATGAAATTGTCTCAACTGAATGTGACTGAAGCATAGATATGTAATTAAAGAGTGTTGAAGAAGTGAGATTTGAAATTTTGGGGTTTACATTGTTACCTGAATTTTTAATTAGGAAAAGAGATAATTAAAGTAATTATTTTATTAATTTTATATTGAATTTATTTGATGATTATCCCATCAGATATTAAACTTGTCTCTAACCGCTTTAATTAAAATTTTTTACAGAAATATTTATAAATTATCCACTAAAATAGAGGGGGAAAGTAGTAGTCTTTTGCTAGACACCAATCTTTGGTTTTATTTTCATTTTTTTTCATTACTTTTTTATTCGAAAACATAAATAGTTCATTAGTATATATATATATATATATATATGTATGTATGTGATCAAAATTAATATAATAAATCAGTCTTCAAAAATTTTTTAGTCGAACAATTTAATTCTCAATAAATTTTAATTATCAAATCAGACTCTAATTTTTTATTTTGCTAGATATATCAATTTTCATAACAATTTTTGTAAATTTTTAAAATTCTTATGTCAGTCTTTTATATAAGTAAATAATTTAAATACTAATTTATCTAAAAGATAAAAATTTAAAAATTCATTTAATAATTAAAATTTATTAAAAATTAAAATATTCAACTAAATATTTTTTAAGAAATTATTTGGACTATTACTCCAAACAATGTTGGATAGAATTGAATTTACTTTACAAAATAATTATATATATTATACGATCTAACATAATACTATATGTTTTAAAAAAATCATGCTAGCTAAGAAAAAGAATGTACCTAGCATGTGGAGAAGAATAACTTTCCACCTTGATTCTCTGATCTTATAAATGATTGGAGTGATGTGTGTATTGCATATGCCATACAACATTAGTTGATTGGGTCCAATATAATTTAAATGTTTTCTTAAAATCTATATTTTGTTATATAGAAGGAGGGATAGTTCATCTATTCTTTTTAGCTCTCATTAAACTGAAGATAAGATTACGACATATAATGCAATAACATTATTGGCATCAATGGACCAATCAGGATTCATACATATACACGAAGAGGAAAAAAAAATGCTCTTATTAGGAATGAAGTCCACTTGATAAAATATTATACAAAAAAAAAAGTTTTGTTTTAATTAATCTTAATTATAATTATTGTATTAAAATTATGCTGTAATAATAATTTCGTACATTCGCTTACACTATAATTATTATTATGACATGGTACTATATAGAACTTTTATGATCTAAAATTAAAGATTCAAAATTTAATTTTTATTGATAAAAAATTTAGCACAATCCATTTTTAACCTATAAAATATGAACATTGATACAGACATAGAATACAATATGATACGAGACATAGGGATACATAAATTTTAATTTTTTATAAAACACGTAGATATTGCATATATATAAATTATAAAGTATTTTTTAGATAAATTATAATTATATTTTAATTAATTTTAATTTTTTTAATATTTTTTAATTATATAAAATATTTAAAATATTTTTTACATTACCAAATAATAATATATATTATTTTTAAACTCATTTAAGAATATAAATTAAGAATAAGGTTGGATACAATTAGGAATGGCAAGCGGGAAAGTCCGTTCCGCCAGAAGCCTGCCCTTTGGCGGGTTGACGGGCTATTTTTTTTTTTTTACTATTAACTACTAAATAATATATATAATTTCACAACCATATAAATATTATAATTTCTAAAGGAATAAAAAAATTATATTTTTTATATTCACAAATATTAAAATTTTTGTAATTATAAATATTGTCTTTAAAGTAAAATAAACATAATTCAAAACATAATTATAAATATTGTCTCTAAAGTAACATAAATATAATTTAAAACACTCAATTTTCATTTTCATACTCTTGTAAGTTGGGTTGAGAAAAATTGAGTTTTGGCCGAAAAATTGCAAAAATACCCCCTTGCTAGAAACAACTAAGTCCAGAGGAAAAGTCCGCCCGCCCCGTCAAAATCTACGGTTTAAGCGGTGCGGGTTAAGTGAACTTTTGCTCTTTTGCGGTTCTAATTTTTCATCTCGGCCTGCCTTTTTGGCGGGTTACGCAGGCCAATTCTAGCGGATTAGGTCCGTTTACCACCAATAGATACAACTGATATATAATGATATTTAAATGTGTCAAAACTAAAAAACTATTTTTATTTTTATTAAGATATGATTAAATACAAAAATACTTAAACACGTGTGTCAAACGAATGTTAAATGAATATTATATCCACAATGTGTTTGACATGTAGAGATAACAACTTAAAAAAATATGGGTGCTTCATAGTTTAACCAATAAAAACATAACAAGATTAGAAAAAGAAAATATTAATTACAAGCTCGTTGGCAGTCACTTTAGTTGATCAGTTGAATCGAAGAAAAGAGAAAAATGAAAATTTGTATGAAGAATGAAGTTGTAAAGCAAGAAAACTGGCTGGGAAAGAAAAAGCTTTTTTCCTCTTTTCCACATTCTTTGTGTCTGTTTGTCGCACACTTCAACAAGGAATTAAATACATTTTTTTCCTCCCCTCCATAAACATAACCTTAACAACACATTTAGAGTAAACCTTCTAATCTAATTAATGATTTTGACCTACCAAAAAAAATGAAGGATAAAATTGTATTGTTACTTAATTATTTTAAAAACTAAATCTTTCGTTTAAGTGACAAGTCAATTAATCATTTTATGTAAAATTAATTATACGTAGAAAAAGATTAATATATATCTGATTTTTAAATAATTAATAAAAATTATGTTGTCCTTCATATTTAGTTTTTAGTAAAAAATGATATCTATTATTTACAGGTAGACAGCAAGCTATTGGTATATATGTAAATATTAAATTAGTAAGACTCATTTTATTTTAATTTGTTGTGAATCAATTTAAATTTAGGGTATTAAAATATATTTACATACAAAATTAAATTAAAGTTTCTCAAAAAAATATAAAAATAATGAAGTATACAAATAAAAGTGAAAGGGTTTATAAGTGAGAAAGAGATTGCAAGGAATTTGACAAAGTGGCAGAAATACAAGAGCATGTGCATTCTGCTATGCTCACATGCAAGAGTGTAATGCATTTTCTTCGAATTGTCTCTGCACAAAGAAAGAAAGATTATCATAATAGACACACACACATCATACATTTTATGTTAAGTCCTTATTTTCATTATCAGATTCTGGCATTGCCATCTACCTCTCAATGAAAAAGCCTGACATGAAATTCTCTCATTATTGCCTTAATTGGAACTTCGAAAAATGCTATTTAGAACCTCCAAATCTCTCCAATAGTCTTTTCACTATTCAGACTCTAGTCAATTTATCAAGTGTACCGAAAATATCGGTGATCCAGTTGTTTTAACTGTTAATTTTAATTAATATATATTATATATATTTTTTATAATTCAAATCAACAGTTAAAATAACTGAAACACTAATATTTCCGATATACCTAAAATTTTTCCTAATTTATTAGCATATTCACATACATTAGTGTACTTATCAAGTTTCACTTCTAATTTTTTTAGATATTCTTTATATTTAACTTAATTTTAAGAATAAGAATTAATTTTTGATGTACACAATCGTTTAACTAGATTTATATATTTACATGATTTTTTAAGTGGTAAATTTAAAAATTAATTATTTTATTGATGTAACACGATTGATTGTTTGTGTAAAATTGTTTTATATTGACAGTATTTAAAAATTAAATTTTTTTTAATACTTAATTTTTTATTTTTATTTATTAAAATAATAAACTAGATGTTTATAAACATCTCATATTTTAGCGTCCAGAAATTATCTCTTACAAGAATCGTTTTTTTTTTTTCAGTTTCTTATGTTTTATTTATTTAAATAAATTGGATGTCTATAAACATCTCACATTGTAGTGTCCGAAAATGATCTAGGATTTAATATTTTTTTT
The DNA here is from genome assembly GCF_003086295.3 of Arachis hypogaea. Taxonomy (NCBI): domain Eukaryota; kingdom Viridiplantae; phylum Streptophyta; class Magnoliopsida; order Fabales; family Fabaceae; genus Arachis; species Arachis hypogaea. The sequence continues at coordinate 99,768,762 of NC_092037.1, read as the reverse complement.
CCTCTTTCTTATCACTTTAGTCCCTTCTCCCTTTGTATCTCAAGTATTTCCATTTGATGGGGTGATGAAGTGATGTGATGTTCAAATAATTGAACCCTTTATAGCTTAAGTTGGTTGGCTTCATAACTTGCTTTAGGAATAGACCCAATTTTTCATCACCATGCAACGCATGATTATTTGCATGTGCACGTTGTATAAATATAACAATGGAAAAGCTAGCACTTGTGGATCATACGCATGGATAAACCTTTAATAATATTCTATGGGCTATGTTAATTAACACTAGACTAAAATGTATTTTTTGTTTTTAAAATTTGACAAAAATTTTAAAAATATTTTTAAATTTTATTTTGTTTTAATTTTATTTCATAAATTTTCGATTTACATTAAATATCTTTTTAGTTGACGGCTAATTTATCAAAAAATTTAGGACTAATTTAATTAATAATAATTTTATAAGAACAACTTTTAACACAAGCAAATCAAGTATAATTTTTATGCATTTTTGTTGGATTGTTCTTAAATATTTTAACAATTAGCTATCAGTTGTATTTTTGATGAAATAAAAATTTTTTGAGATGAAATTAAAATAAAATAAAATTAAGGGATATTTTTAAAATTTTTACTAAACTTCAAGGACAAAAAATATATTTAATCCTTAAAACTACTAACTAATCTTTCCTTTCTTCTAAATTAAATAATGATGTCATCTTATAGTTTATACCAAATTTTCTAGGGATTCTTTTTTCAGAAAAAGATAATTAGTTCCATCAATGCAATAATATAATTTTTGTATATTATCTTTAATTTGGACACTGTGTAAATACTTCAATTTACGTGAGTCTTTTTAAATAAAAGTGAATTTGAAGTTCTAAGCTGTTTAATTCAATCTAGTAGTGACTAAAAATGTATTCTCACATGATGATGTAGATGTATATAATTCATGTGAAATAATGTTGGAATAATGATGTACCTATATATTGTAGAACATCAAGCAACTGAAGCAAGAGTTGGGTTGCACAAATTGATGATCTCTTAGAATATGGTTTGGCCATTGTGAAGTCCCCTCAAATTGTCAATCTTAATTAGATGAGAAATGTTATATAAACATGGTTTTGAGTTTTGAGTTTTGACAATCAAATAATTCTAAATACGGTTGTTATTAATTAATTAATTAATTAATTATAATTGAATTTTTTAAATTAATAAAATAAAGAAAATACATGGTAGTCGTTAAAAGAATATTAATATTAAAATAATATTTTTTATAAAAAGTGTAGACCAGTGAGATTGTTTTGAGTTTATGTAGGATCCATAATATACATATTTCCTGTTTTTGTATAATTTATCTGCGAAAATTGCTGTTTTATTAGTTTTTTTTTTTAAATTTGCCTTGTCAAAAATAGCTTTAAAACAGAACTTTATTGGGCTCCTGGTTACATATAAGAATAAACTGTTAAGCCCAAATATATGAATAAAAAACTTGAAAGGTGGAGCTGGCCTGTGAAATTTAAAAATTCCAGACCAAAACAAAAAATGGTTTAATATTTATTTAGAGAACAAAAGATAAATGGTTGAATAATCTTTACTTAGTCTATTTTAATCTTACTAATTACTATAAATTTTTTTTTGGGTGAGATACTATAATTTATTCATGTAATTTTCTGCTGATAAAAGCTCACCACTCAACATGGTAAGAAGCTAAGAGTGTAATCAATTGTGCTATGAAATTCCTTTACTAAGTTCTTATATAATGTATGAGTGAGTTATGATGAATGACAAAATTTACATTGTAATATTTAAACATCATAATAAAACAAATTAAAATGAAGACCGGTAAATAATCCTAGAGCACAGCACTTAAATTGAACTTTGACATTATTTTAGATAAGAATTTAATTTTGATATACTGTCATTGTAAAGTAATTTTATATGTGTATCTAATTAGGTAATGCCATCTTTTATATTGATCGCGTGAATAGTCATTCAAAAAACGGAAATAATTCTACATCTTTATAAAATGTTTTAAACTATTAGTATATCAAAATTAAACTCTTTAGATAATGCACATTATTTGTGAAATTTTAGTACATATACTGAGGATACTACTATTAGAAAGGTGGGGATGGTTAATGAGACCAGCAACCATAAACCTTAATTAATTACCACAATATCTCAACACACGAGAGTTATACATATACTAATTATTATACATAACACTAAATATAATAATCTACCATATACTATATGATTCAACTAAAATTATAGAAGAATGGAATGCCAGTGTTGTTCAACCACTCACTACCCTGTATGAACTCACCAACAGTGAATTGGCTTGCTTCATTGGAACTATTAATAACCCTAAAACCTGGCCAATTAACTCTACCGCTTGTGTTTGAACCTGGCCCCTTATTCATATACTCACCATAATAAAGTGTGTCCAATGCAAATGTCTCATTCCATTCAAGCCACCCTTTCGGATCAATCAGATCCTCCATGTAAGATCTAAGGTACACCGTTCTCGAGTATAGTTTCCATGGCCTCCCTAAGTAACTCTTGAACGACGATTTGACCGGAATTAGGTCCGATGCGGCGGCGATCTTGCAATTCAAGATCGAAATTCCGGTGTTCTGGTTCGGATCTTCTCTGCCTTGTGCGGTGAACAGATTCTTCTGATTCTCGTTAGGTTTTCGTGCGTAGAGGTTGCAATTTTGGAAGAGTACGGCGGCGTTGCCGAATATGAAGTCAACGGTGCCGTAAATGTCGCAGTCGCGGTAGAATTGGCGCATGGAGTGGACGTAGAGGGTGTCTTGGTAGCCGACGAAGCTGCATTTGTAGAAGGCGGAGAAGTCGGCGCCGCTTCGTAGAGCCACGGCTTGGTGCTTGTCTGGCCCGGCTGAGTTCTCAAAGGTTATGCCCTTAGCTACGAAGCCTTGTCCTACCACAGCTGCATGCATATAATGCAACAAATATTAAGTTTAGGTAGAAACTCAGGTCCCGAAGTGATAGTTGATAGTTTTTTTTTTTTTTTAAACCAAAGGTAGGAAACTCGAACCGACAACCTCTTAATTGAGTATGAGGAGATTATGCCATTTGAATTATTATTCATTGGCTAGTTGATAGTTATTAGATGACAATTTAATTAAATTTATTAATTTATTTAAATTACTTTTTAGTTTGTACTTTATGTTTAACTTGGATGGATAGTGAGATGAATTACAATATTTTAAAAATCGAACCAAACATCGAAGTGGCAAAATAAAAAATTCGAGTAATTTATTAGCTTTTGATAAAATCTTTTAATTTTTGACCACTTCACTAACAATTGATCTTTAACCTGAATAAGATTAATTTGGTAGTTGATTTTCGATTAATCAAATCGAATTAACCCGTAATCTAGTTTTTAGAATCATGAGATAAAGCATTGAAATTGTTTTATAGTAAATAAACATTTCATGAAATTATCTAATCTTGCATTATTATATATTATCAGTAATAAAATTAAATAATTAATTTTATTATTTATAAAGTCATTTAAATTTAGATAAATGTATATAATTAAATCACTATGTTAAATTCTTTAGATTAAATTGATAAACTTGTTAGGATAAGTGACTACCACATAAAAGAGAAAATATTAATTAGGTGATTAAATGAATAATTTCGTTAGATAATCAACAAAAATTTAGTTAATAAGTATTTTTGAATTGTATTTTATATAAATTAATTGTCATTAATTAATAATTATTTAAATTTTATTTTAAAAAATATAAAATTAATTATTATTAATTACAGTTATTTAAAGTTAATTGATTAAGAATGATTTATCCTTACTTTTCTTTAAACGAAATATGGAAGAAAAATTGCTATCCAATTAATTAGTTTAATTTAGCACTAAGTTCCTTATCCTTTAGCATTACTTATTAATTGGTCATAACTCATAACATGTTACAAGCTATCATTGTGATAAGGCACGCAAGCGTTTTGCAAGGATTCTTAGTTTCTAACATTTAAACTTTATTGTATGTGAAATTGACCTGTCAGATAAATAAAGTATATATGTTCTTAAGAAAAGTAATTTTATACGCTGAAAAAGCCGAAAACAAGGCATAAAAAAAGCTAAGAAGCAAGTGGGCCTAAATAACTATTCTGAAATGTAGTTGGGTTAGTGTGATGAGTAATAGATTCAGATCCAGAATATGATTCCCCTTTAGTTGGGGTTTGAACTTTGAACATGTGGACCCTGTTTATTTGACCCAACTCAAAGGCAACTCTTCTTTTCAGGAATAAATGTATATGTACATCTTCTAACATTGACCATATGGCCATACCAAGATAAAAAAAAAAAAAACTAATAACCAGCTAAAAAACATGACATATCAAATTGCCTGTTCAATTAGTTGCGCAAATATTTATATAAAAATAATAATTTAAATATTAATATAATATATTAAAAAATTTAATTAAAAAAATATTATTTTTATACTAAAATCAGCCATTAAAATCAACCATCAATATATTTATATATAAATACATGTATAGTTTAATTTATTTTCAATATATATTTTATACTAATAACTGAATTTTGGTAGTTGATTTTGGTATACACATAGCATAACTCTTTAATTAAATTATCTAGTAATTTTCACATTATAGTAACATTTTAGATTTTAGGTTAAGATGATATCCCTCAACTGTATCATCTATAGTTAAAGACTTACACACACTTGAGTATTCTCTTATTTTGTCTTTGTATTGCTTCAGAGTTCAATTGTGTCGGTACTGGGGAGCTACGAAAATTTCAGTTAAAACAAAGAAATTAAAAGTTGTCGGCAAGTGATTATCCAAATCTATGTTATTTGAAAAAAAAAAAAACTAGAAAGGACATTATAGAAATGCGTTACTTGCTAAGACTCTCATGATTCATGAAACCGAAGCAACTGACACAATGAAACATAATTTTGAATTTTCTAATAAAGTTTAAATATTAACCAAAAACAGATAAATAATCATAACATACAACAAAAATGATTTTGAGACATACAAGAAAAAATTTAAAATATTTAATAATTTTAATCATTAATTTTAATTAATATATTATATATATGTTTTATAATTTATATAATATTAATTAAAATTAACAACTAAGTTTCAGAAATATTTAAAATTTTTCCAAAAGTTTATCTCTAATGAGTACATATCGTTCAATATCCAAAGGTTAACACATTGTATATATGGGACATAGAAGAAGACACTTCATACCCCCAAAATACATGCATCATCGTACAAATAGCAGTATTAGTATAAGTACTAAAGGGTAATTATTTTTCTTTTAACTTATTTTTATTTTATTTTTATCTTTTGTCAGCTAAAGATAATATATAACGTCTGACCTAAGGCACATACCACGTTTAGATAGAACGTGTGTGGGTCAATATATATGTCATAATCTGGTACAAATTAAAAATCTCACTGTACTATTAAAGCAAAATTTGTTAACATTTTACTCATTATTGATGAAGTAGATTAAATGATCATGGACAAGAAATGTCTCACCCTCATAAAAGTTTGCCTTTCATAATTTAATTATCCTACGCAATATATTTCTATATATAATCTAATCTAATGGTGTTTTATTATGTAATGATTGAAAAGGAAAGTTTGTACATATATATCTACTACTATATTATGGATGGAATCATATGGACCATAGCCTATAATTTTTTCAGCATTGTATTCAATCACGAAATATCATCGAATGAATCCTCTAAGATTTTAAAAGGGCATAGCCTTTTTTCCTTTAGACTTTTCGTGGTTATATTATTTCTCTAAATTTTAAGCAAGTGATGAAGTGTCCCACAATAAAAGATATGTAGCATTACCTAACTAAATTGAGTTGGTCTAGTGATTAACTCACTAGTTCGTTTAAGCAAGTGTCGGGAGTTTGAATCCTGTCTTGTATATGCAGCAATCCATTGGTCAACGGCAAACCCTTGAATGGAGCTCAATGCTCAATACCGCGACGGATTAGTTCTTAACTTATCGGGTAGAGAGATACCGTAAAAAAAAAAATGTAACATTTTACTTTCTAGGCTCTAACTGTAATAAGCTGGGTTGAAACTATAGAACCCTCTATTATTATTTATCATGTGTTGTTTCTAGATTCAAAAGATAGGGTTTTATTGTTGTAAATAAATTATACAACAGGAAATTTCTTTAAATTTTGATATAATATTCATAAGATTTTGAAATATCAATAATTTATATATATATTTTTAAAAGTTAAAAATGAAACTCAAACTTAAAATTTTTAGATAAAAATAAAAAAATTATGTCATATGAGTTATAATTCGTTGGCATCGATAATTTATATCTTATTATAATTTATAATACAAGTTTAATGAAGTAGTTGCAAGATGCCTTTGAGAAACCCAATGGTGCCCGTGTTACGTGTATAAGAGTTCAAACCAATATATTATTTAAAATAATTTCCCAACAATTTGTTTTACTATAAGAGTTCAGCAACCAAAATCAAGGATTTCAGTATCATTGTTGAGATAACATGTGAGCTCATTATTATCAAGTTGCCATGCTTTTGTTGTCTCTTCTATATTTTTTTTTAAAAAAATTGTTCCCTATTTAATTTGTCTTTAACATAACAGCCACACCTCCTCATAATAATAAACCAATTTTCAAACTTTATTAAGCCATTTCATGAATCTCACTTGTGATTAATGACAAGGGCCTGCACCAGTTTTTGTTTTCTTCCCTTTATTTTTTTAATTATTGTGTAAAATATATATGAAATAATTCACACCAATATGTATGTCTCATTTCCAATAATCAGTAGATATAGATTTATGAAAATGAATAAGGGTGAATTATAAAAAAATAAAACTAAACCTACCAAAATATTAATAAATTTTTAACAATATATATGAATTTTTATAAAGTTTAATTACTCTATTAATCTTTATAGTTTTGTCAAATTTTTAATTAGGTTTCTATATTTTTTTTTCAATTGAATCCTTATACTATTTTTAATTTTGTAATTGAGTTTTTTCATGTAAAAAATATTAAAATTAATAGAATATTTTTTCTAAAATACATGTTGTAAAAAATTTAATTAAGTTTTTAATTATGAATATCTTCAATTTGTAAAAAAATATCCGATTAACTAACTCTAATATTTTTTAACTAAAAAAAATCTAATTATAAATTAAAAATAGTATAAGAACTTAATATAAAAAAATATAAAAACTTAATTATAAATTTAGTAAAACTATAACAACCATCCAAATAATTAAACTTTTTGTAACTAACAGTTTTAAAAAAATTCTAAAAATTATTTTACCATCACTCGACTTATTAATCTTTAGTAAATAATTTTAATACTTCACTCTAAAAAGAATTAATAAGAAGTTCAAATAATTAAAAAGCAGAAAAAATTAAAGAGAGAAAAATGGTTACCAACAGTAGCTGATTGAAAAGTGGTCCAGCCATCGACAACATTCCTACTTGCCTTGAGAATGGTCCTTCCAATGCCATCTCCAATAAACATCAAATTGGTCTTCTTTCTAATTACTTCCACATTCTCGAAGTATGCTCCACTTTTTATGTATATCACAAACCTAATATATATATAATCACACTTAATAATTAACAAAATGTTAACTAAATCATAACATGTTAACAAGGCATTATTATTAGTTTATTACACTTATTGTATGTACTTTTCTACACCTAAGATTCTTTTTGTACTTTGAGATAAAACTATATTAGGCTAGATTCATCTATTGTTATATACTAAATAAACATATTCTGTTATTTGAAATAAAAAAATGTGGTTAAATTTTTAGAAGACATAATTGGTGTAACAATGAGTCAAAGTTGAATTAAGTAAAGGATAAGAAGTTTGATTACTGCATTTTAATTTCATTCTTCAAAATAAAAATATTAGTAATAAAGTGCATTATTCATATATATTAAGTAGAGTCCAATATGCTGTTATAAAAAAAAGAGCAGTTAATTTTTAAGTTGTGCTAATTTAATATACAAAATAAAATAAATACACTTGCCATTTTTCTTAGCTAAATCAGCTTCAAAGCTCTTATAAATGATCATTCATATGAGATTTTGCTGAAAATGTAATGCAATGAGTGAAAGGCATGAATGATTTTCTTTAAATATAGTATAAAATAATTTTAATAATATAATATATACCTGGTTGTGCTGGAATTAGGAGCCATAGCTACAGCTTCACCAATAGTAGTAAAATTTCCAGAACCATCTTTAGCCACAACAACATCAATCTTAGTTTCATTCACATTTCCACCTTCTAGAAGCTTCCTATCCTTAGCAGAAACCCATGAAGGGAACCCTTTCTTCATTGTTCCATATTCAGCAAACACTTCTTCTTTCTTCAAACTTGTCTTCACTTTCTTCAACATTGCCAATGAGTTACTAACATGATGTGATATCTCAATCACTTTCTCCTCTATCAACCCTCTCACAGCATTCCCATTTTTGCTTTGTGAGAAACCATCAAGACAAGTGTACAAATTTGTCATTGCCCCACTAAGTAGAGTTTGCAAATCTTGGTTGGAAGATGATGATGATGATGGGTTTTTTGAGAGATCAAGAATGGTGGTGTTGAGTTCTACTATGGTGTCATCAAAGAGTTTGAGACAATCATCTAAGGCTCTTTTCTCAATGGTGTTGAGAGTGTTTTGGAGATTCTTGATTATGGTGGTGCAGTTGTTGGATGAAGATTTGACTTCATGGACTGTGTGGTTGACTACTTTGGAGATTATTTGCGGCATTGTTTTTGTTTCAAGGTTTGGGAATGTGGATAAGGTTGAGACACAGAGATCAGGGTAGAGTGTTCCTTTGCATTTTGAATGTGCTACTAATTGGATATGGTTTTGGAAATGGAGATGTTTTTTCCCTTCTTGTGGTGTTGTTGATTTGAAATTTGGGGCTTCAATGAAATAATTGAGATGTGTTGCTAAAAAGATCAGTGCAAAAATCATGGATAGGATTGGTATAAAGGGGAAACATGGTGATTGTTTTCTGAGGTTGTTCATTGTAAAGAGCTTAAGAGGCAAAAATAAAAAGTGTAGTAGAAGGTTTGGTTAAAGGTGTGAATGTGTGGCTGTGTAGAGTGCTATATATATAAAGAGAAAAGAAAAATAGTATTTGAACTCATTTTACTTTTACACACTCAAAATATAAAGAGAAAAGAATATCATGCTTTTGTGTGTAAAGTTGAGCATTGCATTTGATGTTAAAAAAGAAAAAATGAAATGTGTTGTTTGAGTTTGAATTTTTCTGTAGATTATGTCACAGAGATGGCATGAAATTTGACCCTTTTTGAATTTATATTAGTTTTGTCAAATAGGATCATAATGTGGCATGGATTTTAAATGCTGTCTAAATTAATGGTTCTTAAGAGGATGAAATGTATGATTATGTGTGACAGCTTTTAATCATTTTGGCTCCTGGTTTAAGTGTTGCAGCTATGCAGCTAGGAAATGGAATGAAATTTGCACCCAAAGCATATGATTTGATTTTCAACTTTGTTGCTATCTATTGTAAATTATATTATTTTACTTTTGTAGTGCAACAATCCTACACAAAATTATAGTTTAAGAGACTGAAAGTAAGAAAAAAAAAATCAGAAAATGGAGAAAGAAAGCAGAGTTGAAGGGACTATGTTGTCACACACAAAATAGAAGAGGAATACTATAATAATTAACCTCCTACTACCACAATTTTTGCCCTAAGCACTTCATATTCGTAACATAGCAACATTCTGAATGCATCTTCATTTGTTAAAAAAAATGCTAGTGTTTATAATTTTACATGATTTGCAGATGACATTTTTAATGATATTTTGAATGAAAGCTGTAATAGAGAAGATCGCGATATCCTGGTTCAATTCCAGCAGTAGGATCTACATCCAGTCTCCATCACAAAAAATGTAGAATTTTCCACTATAAACAAATTCAAGTTACAATTATCAATTCAAGCCAAATACAAAAACAAATTTACTGATGAGAGTGAATTACAATTACAATTCTATGTCAATAAAAATTAATAACAATAATGCTTATTTATCAACCTATAGTACTATGCTGTTACATACAAAACATAGAAAATCATCTATAAACCGCAACTAACCTATAACAGCCATATCAGAATTACCAAACTCAGCCTAATCTTTGCTTAGTACTAACATGCAAAAATTGCTGCTACCACAATATTTGCCCTATGCACTTCATATTTATAACATAATAACTTCCTCAATGCATCTTCATTTGCCCAAAAAGAAAAAGGCAGCTGGTGCTTAAAAATTTATTTTATTAGATAGAGATATTTTATAAAATTATCGCATGATTTTGCAGAAAAATATGCAAATGACAGTTATAATGATATTGTGAATGAAAGCTGTAATAGAGAAGATGAACATCACGATATATCCTGGTTCAATCCCAAAATGGGATCTACATCCAGTCTCCACCACAACAAATGGTAGAACTTTTCACTATAAACAAATTCAAGTTACAAATACCAATTCAAGCCAAATACAAAAACAAATATCTCAAATGCCACTCATGGCTTTTTTTTTATGTTATCACATCCTAGCTCTCTTGCCTTTCTCATGACAGAAATTGATGCTCACTTTCTAAGCTCTCTCTTTCTTATAAACAGAATAATTCATATCAGCTATCCTAAAATAGAATGAAATGATGAAGACATGAAAACTCTCAGAGAAAAAAGATAATTGCACAATATCAGTCAAAATATATAAGTAAGTTTTTCCTTCCTATTTTGGCTTATCGAAATTCTGTTCTACATCATTTACTTCTTCTTTTGATTTTGTATGAGGATGGTGTCTTCCATGAATTCAGCTTTCGTATTGATGCAGAGACCACACCTCGTGAAATCATTCTTGACCAGGTTCCCCTGCTCTCCAAATTGAGCTTACTCCAACTTTGCTTCAATTTGTTTCTTGCTGCACCAAAACAAACACATTATAAGAACTCATACAATTTTGGCTCAGCACACATTAACTTATACCAAATCCAACAAAGGGCACGGGCAAGCAAGCAGGAGCAACACCAAGAAAGGTAATGAAAGACCTTCCATTTGGGTGTAAGACAAGGCATGGTGGTGCAAAAGTAGCTGATTGAAATAAGAAGAAAAACCATTAAAATAGAAAAGGTAAAAAATGGAAGGGAAAGATTTCATCATTCTCAAGGTATGATCCTTGAATTAACAAAACAAGCTTCAATAGACAGAGAAGCATCCTTACAAGAATGGAGGTGCACAACCGAACTGCATTAAATTGATGAGTCCCAGAAGAATCATTTAATGTCCCTATACATGAAGAACAAAGAAGAAGAAATTAGGAAAAAAAAGACCAAAAAATTGACATTGTATACCATTATATGTTCCCAAAAGTAGGCATTGACTAGAGTGGTGATTAACAGTGTGAAAAGAGTAGGAGACAGAGAATTTGAATGAGGTATAGAAATATGGAAATAAAAGTAAGATTATGTTGGAGAAGATGAAGTGGGTTTGGGATATAGAGAGATAGCAAAAGAGTTACCTCTTTTAAGATGTTGACTCATTGAGGATCTCTGTATCATCAACATATATTTGGGGGATGTGGGAAATGGATGGCCAAATGAGGGGGTCCTTCCTCTCTATGCCTTCACCCAACAACTGACATTTCCTGATGGAGAGTTTCCTTAAAGAGCCAGGCAGCCTTATTATGTTCTCCAGCTTAGGGCACTCTGAAATTGATAAGTCTCGGAGGGACTGTGACTGTGACACCTCCAGAGATGTCAAATTTTCACATCTTTCAATTGTCAGATCATCGAGATTTGGGAACACCGGCAATGCGAAGGATGTAAGCGAATCACAGCTGTTGTGGATTTCTAATGTCTGTAGCGAGTGATGTTGTTGGTGTTGCATTGGGAATTCTACATTCTTGCAGTTATTGATCCGCAAATCTTGCAATGAAGGAGGCAAAGAATCCCCTGGAAATGATATAGCTGATGAGCACTCTGAGATGTGTAGGTGTATGAGAGAGGTTGGTTGGGTGTGGGTCATGGCCTCAAACACATATTCCACCTGCTGCTCTCCATTAACCCATAGTGTCCTCAACATGGAAAGTGGTAGCTCCCGCATTCTTGCTTCCTGTTTGCCACATATTCTTAAATCGCGTAGGATTGGAGCTCTTGGCAGATAACAACCAATCTCCTCGCATCCTCTAATGTAGAGTGATTTCAAAGACGGAAGGAAAGTGGGCAAATCTCCTCTTAACTTAGGGCAGTCCTCTATACTAAGCTCCTCAAGTTTCGGAAATGGTGCATCATCATCATCATCACATTCATATGACTCCCATTCCTCCAAGCAAGGCATTGTTTGAATAACGAGAATTTTAAGGGATCGGAAGGGTGTCTCCTGATGCTGATGAGTTCCATCACCCTTATAGAATGACCCACCAATCTTCTTCACCTTCTCACAATCTGAAATCCCCAATCTCGTTAGAGCGGGTAACTGTCCAAGTGAAGGAAGCACCCAACAATTCCTGCATTCCCTCAGATACAACTCAGTGATGTTGTGGTACGAAGACTGCCCTACCCAATCCGGAAACATCGTACCTCTGTAACCCGATAACCTTAGCATCTTCAAGTCTTTGTGAGGACGTAATTTGTCAAGTACATCTTTTTCACTTTGGGAATCACAAACCTCACTTTCTTCATATGATGACCACCACAACTCCAAAGCATTCAGGTGTATTTTTTCATCCATCCTTGCATTCGATGCTTCACCACTATTCTTGACATTCTCTAACTTCTGAATAAACAACAACTCATGAAGATGTGCTAGTTCTCCCAATTCTCCAATCCCATTCTCTTCATGTTTGCCCGCAATATAGCCACTTAAAAATTGCAAATCTTTTAATTTGCTCATCTTTTTTGGCATCTCTTCTAAATCAGTGCCGGCAATATCAAGATGACGCAAATTCACAAGATCTTGCATGTTGGACGGAAGCTTTTTAAGTTTTTCACAGTTTCTCAACTTCAAGGTTTGCAAATTGTACAAATTATTCAAGGACTCCGGCAATGTCACGACAAGTGTGTTAGAAAGATTCAAATAACGCAAGTGGATCAATTCACCAATTGAATCAGGCAATCTATCAATTTTAAATGATGCAAATGACAAAACACGTAAGCGCTTCAACTGTGCTAGTAAGCCACAAGGATCGATTCCCTCTTTGTGTCCACGGTATAAATATGCCTCGATTTGAAACAGGGTCCTCAGATGACTTAAACTCTCACATGCTTCCAACATCTTCGGGACTGAATTATTGTCGCTGACATCATATGACAAATGACGAGTTTTTGTATCATGTTGGGCTACATTCTCGTGTTCACAGATTCTAACAAAGAACTTTTCACCATAGAATGTCGCTACATCATGCATGAGATCGTGCATCACAAATGAATTTTTATAAGCATTCTTTGAAGGTTGAAAGAATGATCGTGCAACTAAATCATTGACGCATTTATGACCAAGTTGTTCTAAAGTGCTTCTACTCTTTGGTTGTTGCAAAAGATCTTCAGCCATCCACAACAATATCAATTCATCTATTTCGAATTCATAATCTTTGGGATATAAAGAACAATAGACAAAGCAACGTTTTAAGTGTGAAGGGAGACAATGATAGCTTATTCTCAATGCAGGAAGAATCCCACACTCATGTTCAGAAAACTCCCAAATCTCACTCACCAAAACATCTTCCCAGTCGCTTACATTATCCTTGGTTTTCAACAAGCCCCCAAGTGATTTAGCAGCCAAAGGCAGTCCTTTGCACTTCTCAACAATTTTTCTACCAACTTCTTTCAAAGCCGAACGATCTCGGGAATCAGTAGGAAAGAATGCATGATTTTCAAACACCGACCAACATTGTTCATTATCCAACAAACTCAAATTGTGAGCTGGAATTGTTTTCACCATAGAAGCAACGGTGTCAATGCGGGTTGTGACAAGAATCTTTCCACCCTGACTTCCACATTGGAAGGGACCTAGAAAAGTTTTCCAATCATCATAATGATTGGTCCACATGTCATCGAGAACAACCAAAAACCTCTTCCCTGTTACCTCATTCCTCAAACGTTGTTGAAGTGAATCTAAATCATTCATGTTGCAAGAAGCAGAAGTAGCATTCTCCACTACAGTCTTTGTCACCTTAAGAACATCAAATACTTCACCAACACAAACCCATGCTTTAACATTAAACTTTTGCTGCACTTGGTCATCATTGTAAACCAATTGAGCCAAAGTAGTTTTTCCTATTCCGCCCATACCCACAATGGGGATGACAGTCACAGGTGATTCAGCATGAAGAGTATCATCTAACAGCAATTTGATTATCTTCTCCTTATCTTTGTCCCGACCAAATATGTCAGAACTTACAACGAGAGATGTGGATGGAGTTCTCGGCATGTCCACCTTGGCACTCTTCTCCAGACAAAGTAAATCTTTATGTGCTACAACAGACTCTAGTGTACCAACTATTTTTTCCATGTCACCAGTATCTTCAATATATGAATCAACGAAAGAACCTAAGGAAGAGGAGATACCTGGATCTCTTAGAGTGGTGGGGATGGCGGCCTTAGTAGTGGAGAGCTCATCGACCAAATCATCAGCCATATAGAGAGCATCTTGGAGATCAAGAAGCCACTTCTTTACTATCTCTTCAGTGAACTGCTTCTGCTCAGCATCATCAAGAACAGGTCGAGCCTCATACAGACTTTTCTCCAACTTTCGAAGCAAGATTTTCCTTTCCGGGAATGAGTCGTCTTTAAGTATTAGAGAAACCTTCTCCAAAATAGCATCAACAAAGGAAGTGAGATAAGCTCCACTATAAAGTTTTGGAGCCATGATTGGATCTCAAGTGCAGCGGATGGGATCACAACAAAGAAAGAAAGGTGAAGGAAGAGGGAAGAAGGGTTCACAGTTTGCAATGTACTCTCTGGGTTTTCTCAAACAGGAGCTAGAAATGTTTGATTTGTGTGGTGACTAAAATTGACTTGATGAACGATGAGTTTTATGGTCTTCCGACAAAATCACGTGGTGCAATAATGCTGGCTTTTAATAAAGATGATGATGTCAGAGCACAATTATGGTATTACCCATCGGTGAAAATTTTCACCTTTTTATGTTATTCTCAATAATATTATTTTAACATACAATTAGTTTCCACAAATCTTGTTCATTATTATTAAAACAAAGAAATAAAAATTGTAACACATTTCGAAACAAATACTCTAAATTTTTTTCTTAATTAATGTTGTTAGACGTAATTTTTTTTATCATATAATTTCTTAACATATATTTTCTTTACAATTGAAAAAAAAAATAAAGAATCCATGATTGTTATCGAAATATAGATTTGTTTGAGGTAACTATCAGTCATTTCCTACAATTTGGAATCTGCACTCTGCACATCAATCAATGATTGAAAGCATCCAAAGTTTTTTTTTTTTTGTCAAGAGCATCTAAAGTTCCAAACAATCATAACCTCATCCGCAGTTCCATTGTTGATGTTTCATTGATTTTTTTTTTTGTATTTGGAGGCCCAAATATTAGTGAAGTCTCTTATATTGACTTCTATGAAGAAAATGGTGGTGGAAAAAATGATAAAGAAATGGGCCTTTTTTTTTTGCAAAATAAATAAAATAAATATCTTAATTATAGAAATAAATAATTTGGAGAGTTTTTTTTTATCAATTTTCGTAACATACTTTATCTTATTTATTCTGTAATGAGTTAAGTGTAGGTGTATCTCTTTTACCGTGTAAACGAGATAAACCACAAACCAAGGTCTACGTATCACGTGTGTGCACATGTTATGTGGGGGAAGAACGAACTCCACGCATCTCGTTTACACTGTAAACGAGATATAAATAAATTAATTTTGTTTACTATGTAAACGAGATACATGCTAACTTAAAACGTTGACACTATAAACGATATATAATACGATAAAAATCAATCAGCTATAAAAAGAATTTTCAAACCGTTGGTATTCTCCATAAAAATCTAAATTCTTCTTTTCCATTTTTCTTCAAAAAATTTATTAAAAATGTTTAGTGGTAGTAGTTTCTTTGTTGTGATGGTGTATCCCAACTATCACATGAGAAATAGTGACAGTGGTGTTATATTTTAGTGTGAGAATCTTGCGCTGCTGCGCATTCAGAGAGCAAATTCTTTTCCGAGTTAAAGAGTATGATATTGATGCACATCGGTAGTTGGGAGAGAAAAGAGGTTGGAAGAGTTGGATATAGGATGCTAGCACTAATGAAAAATGGTGTATTTCGATTTCGTCCATTCTACCTCGATGGCGATGAACATGTGCGCCTAAAGTTTGACGTCCATGGGAGAATCATAGTTAAACAAGTGATTGAGTTTTC
Source organism: Arachis hypogaea (assembly GCF_003086295.3). Classification (NCBI taxonomy): domain Eukaryota; kingdom Viridiplantae; phylum Streptophyta; class Magnoliopsida; order Fabales; family Fabaceae; genus Arachis; species Arachis hypogaea. The sequence goes on along the minus strand of NC_092037.1, from coordinate 99,752,269 downwards.
TGTGGAGGTTCGTGATGTTGGTGGTGGTAGTTCTGGCAACTTAAATTTTGTCCAAGATGACCCACCTCTTACACTATGCTAGTCCAGTGATAGACATGGACATTGACGGTGAGGAGTCTAATGAAGAGTACATTGTCAATAGCCATGAAAGTGGCTCCTCTGAGGATAATGACGAGGATGAGTTCATACCAGAGACTCCTATTGGTGGATCAGTTCGATACTTTTTGCCTACTTCGCAACGAATTCCGAAATTATCAGCTGTACCCAGTCACTGTCATACTTTGGATTTGGACGCAAGGCACGAGGTAACTCCATTTTTCAATATGGAGGCGGATGATTACAACACCAATGGTGGTGTGGAGTTTAGGATTGGTCACAGATTCAAAAGCAGAGATGCAGTACTGTAAAGTGAAAGGCATGAAGAATTACAGCATTCGAAAAAGTGTTGCGTATCGAGTTGTGGAGTCGGATCGGTTAAAATATCATGTGCATTGCCGGTAATTTACTGATGGTTGTTCTTGGAGTCTTCGTGTCGCTCTCCAACGCAGTATTTTAATGCATTATCTTATTTGTCATTCTTATTTTGGTTAGAATATCATTCGATTATATTTTAAATTATTAGAGAGGTGCGTAAATTCGGCAGACCACACACGTGTTTAGCCCCCACCATGTCTCAAGATCATCGACAGTTAGGCAGTCTAGGTAGTAGCAGGCGAGACCTCTATTTAAAATTAAAACTTTTTAAAAACTTGGATTTCAAACTAAGTTCTCCAGGATATTCAAATTTAAAATTAAAAATATAAAATTCGACTTAGAAAAATAACATAACGTAATAACATGGATAAACAATAATTAATAATTTTTTTATTTATTTAAAAAAAAGCCTAATGAACAGTTAATCAATAAATTAAATTAAGTTAATTAGTAAATTAACTTTTACTATAAGTAAAGTCGACACCTAATAAATGTTAATAGCTTGCCAACTAACCTATTTTATGTTATTTAAAGATAATCCATTCTACTCGTGTAAAAATACTAAGTCCATAAAAGTACCCTAATTATAACCACATATACTTATTAATTTAAAGATAAAAACAACACTAACCTCGAAGTCGATCGCTCTCGCAATGTGTCGACTGTCATTCAAGCGGTTGATGTCAGAGTTTCGTGTATCGGCGCACGCCATAACATCCTGGCAACTAAAAAATATCAAGAAAATATTCGAGAAACAAAAAAATGAAAGTTAAAGGGGATGGAAAGTGGATCAAGAGGCATTGTGAACGATTTATATATAGGCACACCTCCAGGGACGGACCCAAGCACAACAATGAGGGGGCACTTGTCCCATGGTATTTTTAATTTTTGTTTTAAAAAATATAGTTAAATATAACATGTCCCCACTTCAAATTTTAAATGACCCCACTACAAATAAAATAAATTCAATTAGCTAAAGTTTTAAGTTTATTTTTTATTTTTCTATCATTTTGACTATTATTTAACCTAATCAAATTTAATTATTATACCGTCACTCTTTTATTCTCTTAAACCCTCTTCTTATTTTTATATTTTTAACATTATTTTTCTATTTCTTATCTAGTGGTCATCTTCTCTTCATCAAAAAATAAATTTTAAATTCTCCAATTTTTTTATATAGCTCTTCATGACTCTATGTATCTTTTAATTTTATTGTTTCTATTTTTGATATTTTCAATTGTAATTTTTAATTCAAACAATTATAGTTTAGGTATTAATCTAATATTTTATTTTTTTCGTGACTTTATATATTTTATTTTATTCTCAATTTATTCATCCTTATTATTTATTATTTATTTTTTGTTCTATTATATGTACCTATGTTGCATATAAAATTTTAAAATGAACTGATCAATTTACTCATTTAGAATATATTTTTTATTTTTAGAAATAATAATAAAAAATATTTTAATTACAATATATAATTAAACAGATGTATAAAATATTTTATCTAACATTATATCAAAATTAAATTAAAAAATATATAACAAATTTAATTATTTTAAAAAGAAAGAAAGAAAAAAAATTGTAAATTATGTTTTTATTATTTTATATAAACATACTTTTCATATAAAGATTTAATTTTTTTAGTATTTATATATAATTCTAATTTCAAATTATAAATACTAATGTATCATTAGGCGCTAATGTGCCGGTTAATTTAGTCTTTTATTATTAAATGTGTATAAAAAAATTAGTTAGGATAATAAGTTATCTATAATTTAATTAAAATATTTTAGTTTTAAGTTTTAGAAATTAAAAATATTTTTTTATAAATTATATATAATAAATAGTATTTTAAGAATAAAATGTTTACTAACTCTTTTTAATTTTTATATTTCTATATAATTAATAATATTTAACAAAATTTATTTAGTATATATATTTTTATCTCCACTCCTAAAATTTTCTAGGTCCGTCATTGCGCACCTCATCCTTATCTCGTTTACACTTATTTCGTTCACTCTATAAACGAAATAAAGTCCGTGTCATAACACCTGGGTACATGTAATATGTATGTGACCGTAGGTTTATGCTTTATCTTATTTACACTGTAACAAAATAAGGCATATTATGAAAATTGATAAAAATTCTTTAAATTTCTGTAATTAAAAATATTTTATTTATTTAAAAAGAATTCTTAAAAATGAAAACACTTGGGCTTAAATGGAATAGATCCAAAACTTATAAATATTGAGACTTATCAGTTATTACATAACTATCAAAGAATAAATAAAATCCTAAATTTTATCTAAACCCAAATAACATGGCCTAGATTAACACCTTCAGTTTTAATAAATACATAACTAGTCAAAAAACATTTAAAAAAATAAATAAAATTTTCCAATGATAAAAAAATGAAAAAAAGATTGGCACCGTGTAGCAAAGACAATCATATTGTTAGAAAGCAATAATATTTTAATTTACATATTGATTTTTTTTTTTACTAAAATAAACTAAATAAAGAAAAACAAAACAAAGAAAAACATATTGATCTGATTTAATAATATCTTAGTATAACTTGAATTAGTTCATATTGATTTTTTTTATTGGATTTTATCAATACGTTTAGATTTTATTTTTCAACAAAATATGCAAATTTTCAAATATCTCAATATATAGTATAAAATTATTCTATTATATTATGCCAATTTAGTATTATTTCTATCATTTCCACTTATTTTTGGCTAGAATTTTAACATATACTTTTATTCATCAATCACCATGCTTGTTTCGGACAATAGTTTCTCTCAGTTGTGGTGTGTATTATTTTAGAATTATAAGTTTTATTTTGCTGTAAGAAATTTCTCATTCCCAAATGTTGCAATTTTCATTATGTTGAGGAACTCTTAGGCAGCAAAATATTGAGGAAACTGAATTAAATAAATAAAAGCAAAAGTTCTATATCTATATGTGCATAGGTTCGTTCCTCACTCAAGCGACAAGTGCAATGCACAAACATGTCTTTTCTTTTTTCTCTCAAATTAATTAATGCTTGAAATTAAAAAAAAAAAAGCTTATTTCAACAGGTTCCAAAATACACCATGCATAGTGCAGCAACCATATCATCAATTTGTTCAAGAAATTAGTTCTTTCAGATCATTTCAGAGTTTATCGTTTATCATGTGTATGTGGAATTAGGACATAATATAATAATAATGTCTCTAGCTAGAGGGAGGCGGGTCAAGTTTTAAAACTTATTAAAACTAGCCCAAAATTTCCATCTATTTTATCCATATTAGTGACAATAATGATGTAATATAATTATAAATTTTGAGTTAATAACAAATATTTTGGTTAAGGGACCAACAATCATGATCATCATGACCGTTGCATTAAAGTGTGACACCAATCCACCAATATCGAATTGGTCTACACGGTGGAAGGCTCTATTAATCCCTTTTATATTATGTGAATTTTGAAGGGGAGTTTATATAGAAACATATATTCAAAAGAAAAAACAACTACGAAGGCTAATTATATTCATCGATTTCTGATGATAGAAACAATATACTGAATATGAAAGTAACAGCCATATACTACTACTCAAAACTCTAACCTTGTAATAAACATTCTATGCCGTATGTAGTTTATATATTTATGGCCAAAATCCCTAAAAGTAACAAGCATATAAACTTACTCAAAAGATATGGCTCAGAAGTTCCTGCATGAGACAAGAAAGTTCAATTAGTACATACACAACTTGAAAGATCTTCTGCATATAACCCAATTATTCTACAAGATCTTTATTTAAGCATGCCCAAAGATTTCCTATATTATACAAATTACTCAAGGTCTCAGGCAATGTCACCATAGGTGTGTTAGAGGGATTCAAGTAACGCAGATGGATTAATTCACCGATTGAATCAGGCAAAGAGTCAATTTTAAAGGATGTAAATGTTAAAACACGTAAGCGCTTCAATTGTGATAGTAAGTGACATCGATCAATCCCCTCTTTGTGTTTACGGAATGAATACATATTGATTTGTAACAAAGTCCTCACACCACTTAAACTATCACATCCTTCCAAGTTCTTCACGACTGAGTTATTGTCTTTGACAAATGACGGGCTTAGTACCATGTTTGGCTACATTCTCGAGTTTAGAGATTCTAACAAAGAACCTTTTACCGTAGAATGTGGCTAAATCATGCACGAGATCATGTATCATCACAAATGAACCGTCATAAGCAGTTTTAGAAGGCTGAAAAAATGATCGTCCAACTAAATCATTGAAGCATTTATGACCAACTTGTTCTAAAGCTTCAACTATTTAGAACATGTTTGGGTTGTTTGTCCACTATAAATATAGGTTAGGATACTCAACTTCATTAGTCATTGTCATTTTTGTTTAACAATAAGGTTTGATTATCTTAATTTTTTGGTAGAACCACCAAGGTGTCCTTCTACTTCTTACGAAGGAAATCTTGTTCCAGTATTAGAGATTGAAATCCAATCAATCTTATTGCAGCTAGGGAATGAAATGAAATCTGCACCCAAAGCATATGATTTGATTTTCAATTTAATTTTTGCACTACAACAATGCTACACAACCAAAACTTGTGTCTGGATGAGGTGCCAAAATTATAGTAAAAGATTGAGAGTAAGAAAAAAAAAATCAGAAAATGTAGAAAGAAAGCAGCGTTGAAGGGATTGAAAGCACATAAAAGAGAAAACCGAATTGAATTGTACATTTACTGAATGAGAATGAATTATAATTATAATTCTATGTCAATAAGTTAATAACACTAATGCTTATATACCAACCTGAAGCACTATAGAAAATGGAAGAGAGATGCAGATTTGAATGATAAAGGTGATTTTATAAAATGATAGCATGATTTGCAGAAAATATATGCAGATGACAGTTATAAGAATATTGTGAATGAAAATTGTAATAGAGAAGATGAACAACACGATGTATCCTGGTTCAATCCCAAAGTGGGATCTACAACCAGTCTCCACCACAACAAATGGTAGAATTTTTCACTATAAACAAATTCATGTTACAAATAGCAATTCAAGCCAATACAAAAAAACGAATTTCTCAAACGGCACTATAGCTTTTTCTAGATATTCTCACATCCTAGCTCTCTTGCCTTCTTCATAACAGAAATTGATTCTCACTTTCTAAGCTCTCTCTTTCGTATAAACAGAATAACTCATATCAGCTCTCCTAAAATACAATGAAACGATGAAGGCATGAAAACTCTCAAGGGAAAAAAAAGATAATTGTTCAGTGTAAATAAAAATATAAAACTAAGTTTGTCCTTCCTTTTTTCTTTGAAAAGTTTGTAAGCTTTCTGCCTATTTTTGACAGGTTGCTCCAACTGTATCCATATCATTGAAGGTAATCATGTTGCATTTTGATTGGTCTATCTGTCCTTGCAAAATTATGTTTTTCATCATCCATTTCTTCTTTTGATTTTGTACGAGGATGATGTCTTCTATGAATTCTGCTTTTGAATTGATGCAGAGACTGCACCTCATCTGATTTGTTTGAGATTCATTGTTCCTCCATTCTCTTCTTGCTTCCCCACCATATACTTACATAAAAGTTGCAAATCTTTTAATTTGCTCATCTTTTTTGGCATCTCTTCTAAATCAGTGCCCTCAATATCAAGATGACGCATATTCACAAGATTTTGCATATTGGAGGGAAGCTTTTTAAGTCTTTTACACTTTGCCAACTTCAATGTTTGTAAATTATACAAGTTACTCATGGACTCGGGCAATGTCACGATAGGTGTACCAGAGAGATCCAAATAACGCAAATGGATCAAATCACCTATTGAATCCGGCAATGAATTATGGTCACAAGGAAAGAATTCAAATGATAAAACCCTTATGCGCTTCAATTGTGCAAGTAAGCGACAAGGATCCATTTCCTCCGAGGAATCATGGCTGCTACCAACATTGATTTTCAACAATGTCCTTGCATGTTGTAAATTATCACATGCTTCCAAGAACTTTGAGAGCGAATCACGGATGCCAAGATCATATGAAAGATGACGAGGATAAGCATCATGCTTGGCTGCATTTTTGAGTTCAAAGGTTCTAGAAAAGAACTCTCCACCATAGAATGTTGCCAAATCATGCATGAGATCGTGCATCACAAATGAATTTTCAAATGTTGAAAAAATGATCTTGAAGCTAAATCAGTAAAATATTTATAACCAACTTCTTCTAAACTGCTGACACTCTTTGGTTGCTGCAAAAGACCTTCTGCCATCCACAATGACACAAGTTCATCTCTTTCGAATTTATAGTCTTTCGGGAATAAAGAACAATAAACAAAGCAACGTTTTTAAGTATGAAGGAAGGTAATAATAACTAATTCTTAATGCAGGAAGAATGCTACTCTCATCTTCCGAAAACTCCCAAATATCGCTATTCAAAACATCAATCCATTCCCTCTCATGATCTTTTGTTTTTAATAAGCCCCCAAGTGTTTGAACAGCCAAAGGTAACCCTTTACACTTTTGAACAATTTTTCTACCAATAATTTCTAGAGCTGAACGGTCTCTAGATTCAGTAGGAAAAAATGCATGTTTTGCAAACACTAACCAACAATCTTCCTCATGCAACAAACTCAAATTGAGAGGTTGAATATGATTAGTTTTCACCATAGAAGCAACTGAATCAAGACGGGTTGTTACAAGAATATGACCTCCCTCACTTCCACATTCAAAAGGAGTTAGAAAACTTTCCCAACCCTCACGATTACTGCTCCATACATCATCTACAACAACCAGGAATTTCTTCCCTTCTAGCTTATCCTTCAAATGATTTTGAACTGTATCTAAATCATTTGAGTGACAAGAACTACCAGTTTTCTCTATCACAATCTTTGTCATCTTAAGAATATCAAATTCCTCCTCACCAACACAAACTCATGCTTTAACATGAAATTTTTGTTTCACTTCAACATCGTTATAAATCAATTTTGCCAGAGTAGTTTTTCCTATCCCACCAATGCCCACAATAGGAATCACAGATATTTCACCATCTTTAGTATCATCTAACAACAATTTCACTATGGTATCCCTCTCTTTGTCCCTGCCAACAAACATATCAGATTTTTTAACTAGTGAGGTTGATGAAATCCTCCCTGACATGTTCTTCGCTGCAATCTTTTCCAGACCAAGGATATCTTTGTGTTTCGCAATATCCTCTAGTCTAGCAATGACTTCTTCAATCCTAGTCATAACCATATCCCTATCTTGTGAATTGAAGATACGAAAGTTACCTGGATCCTTCTTATTGGCAGCTTTGGTGCATACTTCATCCAACAAGTCATCAGCATCATAGACAGCATCTTGAAGATTTTTGAGCCAACTCTTCACAGCATTGTCAGTGATCTGTTTCTTCTCAGCATCATTCAGCACAGCTTCAACCACGTTCAAAATATTCTCCAACCTTCCAAGCAGTTTCTGGTCAAGCTTCTTTCCTCGGATCCAGTTGACAAACTTATCATCGGACAGCCTGTCGAAAAGAACATTGAGAAAAGAAGAGAGAAAAGCTCCTCCAACAAGTTCAGCAGCCATGTTCACAAGAGCAAGAAAGTAAGAAAGGGTGAGAGAAGTTGTTTATAGTTTGCACTGGAATTCAAAAATTCTGACGAACACAAAAGGGTAAGAAGGAAGTGGTAGGTTGCAGTGTAGTTTAGCCAAGTATATGGTATTGTAAATTGACTTCAAAATTGAGATGCTTATTGGTCTTCTGCTTCTGGGTGATGTTTGCTTCCATTATTAAGTTGAAGCATAAATTCTTCTTTTGTTTTTACATTCATTCACACATTTCCTACTTTTTATCGAAAAAGTTACTTTTATTTTCTGAATGGAATCCAAATGTATTGAAATGATAAGTATGATGTTTAACATCATCGGGACCATCCTCCACCAACTGATGAGAAAATCAAATGTGAATGGTCCTTTGTTGTATTATTAGCTTTACATACAGTAACCTGCTTTATACAAAACAATAAGGTTTAATTTGTGTTTAAGCAAATTTTGATGCTTTTCACATTTAACCAAAATCACGCATTCAATTGATAACTATTTTGGTAACAAACTACAGCATAGATAATAATGAAGATCCCCTTGTAGTTCTAATTGTTGCTATACTCTCAAATCTCCAAGAAAAGAAGGTAAACTATGTGTGCTATGTAATACTATCTATATGACTATATAATCAACCATTTAAAATATAGAGTAAGGTATATTTTTTGTTTTTAAGTTTTGGCAAAAATTTTAAACATATCTCTAAATTTTATTTTGTTTTAATTTTGTCTAAAAAGTTTTCGATTTGCACCAAATATACTCTTGACAGTTAAATTTTCAAAAAATTTAAAATCAATCCAAAAATAATGCATGAAAATTATACTTAATTTGCTTATTTTGAAAGTTGTTCTTATGAAAAATTAGCCGCCAAGGATATATTTGATGCAAATCGAAAATTTTTTGGCAAAATTGAAATAAAATAAAATTTATGGATTTTTTTAAAACTTTTGCCAAATTTCAATGACAAAAAGTATAATTTACTCTTTAATAATGTAACTTTTTGGCCGAACATGGCAGGTGATATTACATGACTCTTGGTTGGAAGATGATGATGATGATGATGATGGATTTTTTGAGAGATCAAGAATGGTGGTGTTGAGTTCTACTAAGGTGTCATCAAAGAGTTTGAGACAATCATCTAAGGCTCTTTTCTCAATGGTGTTGAGAGTGTTTTGGATATTCTTGATTATGGTGGTGCAGTTGTTGGATCAAGATTTGACTTCATGGACTGTGGTTGACTACTTTGGAGATTATTTGTGGCATTGTTTTTGTTTCAAGGTTTGGGAATGTGGATAAGGTTGAGACACAGAGATCAGGGTAGAGTGTTCCTTTGCATTTTGAATGTGCTACTAATTGGATATGGTTTTGGAAATAGAGATGTTTTTTCCCTTCTTGTGGTGTTGTTGATTTGAAATTTGGGGTTTCAATGAAATAATTGAGATGTGTTGCTAAAAAGATCAGTGCAAAAATCATGGATAGGATTGGTATAAAGGGGAAACATGGTGATTGTTTTCTGAGGTTGTTCATTGTAAAGAGCTTAAGAGGCAAAAATAAAAAGTGTAGTAGAAGGTTTGGTTAAAGGTGTGAATATGTGGCTGTGTAGAGTGCTATATATATAAAGAGAAAAGAAAAATAGTATTTGAACTCATTTTACTTTTACACACTCAAAATATAAAGAGAAAAGAATATCATGCTTTTGTGTGTAAAGTTGAGCATTGCATTTGATGTTAAAAAAGAAAAAATGAAATGTGTTGCTTGAGTTTGAATTTTTCTGTAGATTATGTCACAGAGATGGCATGAAATTTGACCCTTTTTCAATTTATATTAGTTTTGTCAAATAGGATCATAATGTGGCATGGATTTTAAATGCTGTCTAAATTAATGGTTCTTAAGAGGATGAATGTATGATTATGTGTGATAGCTTTTAATCATTTTGGCTCCTGGTTTAAGTGTTGCAGCTATGCATCTAGGTAATGGAATGAAATTTGCACCCAAAGCATATGATTTGATTTTCAACTTTGTTGCTATCTATTGTAAATTATATTATTTTACTTTTGTAGTGCAACAATCCTACACAAAATTATAGTTTAAGAGACTGAAAGTAAGAAAAAAAACATCAGAAAATGGAGAAAGAAAGCAGAGTTGAAGGGATTGAAAGTAGAAGAGGAATGCTATATAGCAACCTGTAGTACTATGTTGTCACACACAAAATAGAAGAGGAATACTATAATAATTAACCTCCTACTACCACAATTTTTGCCCTAAGCACTTCATATTCGTAACATAGCAACATTCTGAATGCATCTTCATTTGTTAAAAAAAAAATGCTAGTGTTTATAATTTTACATGATTTGCAGATGACATTTTTAATGATATTTTGAATGAAAGCTGTAATAGAGAAGATCGCGATATATCCTGGTTCAATTCCAGCAGTAGGATCTACATCACAAAAAATGTAGAATTTTCCACTATAAACAAATTCAAGTTACAATTATCAATTCAAGCCAAATACAAAAACAAATTTACTGATGAGAGTGAATTACAATTACAATTCTATGTCAATAAAAATTAATAACAATAATGCTTATTTATCAACCTATAGTACTATGCTGTTACATACAAAACATAGAAAATCATCTATAAACCGCAACTAACCTATAACAGCCATATCAGAATTACCAAACTCAGCCTAATCTTTGCTTAGTACTAACATGCAAAAATTGCTGCTACCACAATATTTGCCCTATGCACTTCATATTTATAACATAATAACTTCCTCAATGCATCTTCATTTGCCCAAAAAGAAAAAGGCAGCTGGTGCTTAAAAATTTATTTTATTAGATAGAGATATTTTATAAAATTATCGCATGATTTTGCAGAAAAATATGCAAATGACAGTTATAATGATATTGTGAATGAAAGCTGTAATAGAGAAGATGAACATCACGATATATCCTGGTTCAATCCCAAAATGGGATCTACATCCAGTCTCCACCACAACAAATGGTAGAACTTTTCACTATAAACAAATTCAAGTTACAAATACCAATTCAAGCCAAATACAAAAACAAATATCTCAAATGCCACTCATGGCTTTTTTTTTATGTTATCACATCCTAGCTCTCTTGCCTTTCTCATGACAGAAATTGATGCTCACTTTCTAAGCTCTCTCTTTCTTATAAACAGAATAATTCATATCAGCTATCCTAAAATAGAATGAAATGATGAAGACATGAAAACTCTCAGAGAAAAAAGATAATTGCACAATATCAGTCAAAATATATAAGTAAGTTTTTCCTTCCTATTTTGGCTTATCGAAATTCTGTTCTACATCATTTACTTCTTCTTTTGATTTTGTATGAGGATGGTGTCTTCCATGAATTCAGCTTTCGTATTGATGCAGAGACCACACCTCGTGAAATCATTCTTGACCAGGTTCCCCTGCTCTCCAAATTGAGCTTACTCCAACTTTGCTTCAGTTTGTTTCTTGCTGCACCAAAACAAACACATTATAACAACTCATACAATTTTGGCTCAGCACACATTAACTTATACCAAATCCAACAAAGGGCACGGGCAAGCAAGCAGGAGCAACACCAAGAAAGGTAATGAAAGACCTTCCATTTGGGTGTAAGACAAGGCATGGTGGTGCAAAAGTAGCTGATTGAAATAAGAAGAAAAAGAAGAAAAAGCATTAATAAAAAAGGTAAAAAATGGAAGGGAAAGATTTCATGATTCTCAAGGTATGATCCTTGAATTAACAAAACAAGCTCCAATAGAGAGATGTTAGAGAGAGAGAAGCATCCTTACAAGAATGGAGGTGCACAACGGAACTGCATTAAACTGACAAGTCCCAGAAGAATCATTAAATGTCCCTATACATGAAGAACAAAGAAGAAGAAATTAAGAATAAAAAGGATCAAAATTTGGAAATAAAAAAAAGATTACGTAGTTGAGAATGAATATGATATAGAGAGATAGCAAAAGAGTTACCTCTTTTAAGATGTTGACTCATTGTCAATCAAATTCCCATCAACAAATATTACGGAGATGTGGGAAATGGATGGCCAAATGTGGGGATCCTTCCTCTCTATGCCTTCACCCAACAACTGACATTTCCTGATGTAGAGTCCCCTTAAAGAGGCAGGCAGCCTTATTATGTTCTCCAACTTAGGGCATTCTTCAACCCTTAATTGTCGGAGGGACTGTGACTGTGACACCTCCAGAGATGTCAAATTTTCACGTCTTGCAATTCTTAGACCATTGAGATTTGGGAACGCTGGCAATGCGAAGGATGTAAGTGAATCACAGCTGTTGTCTATTGTAAGACCCCTTAGTGACTCGTGTTGTTGGTGTTGCATTGGGAATTCTACATTCTTGCAATCATAGATGGCCAGCTCTTTCAATGAAGGGGGCAAAGAATCCCCCGGAAATGATATGGCTGATGAACAGTTTGAGATGCGTAACTCTCTGAGAGAGGTTGGTTGGGTGTGAGTCATGGCATCAAACACATACTCCACCTGCTGCTCTCCATTAATTACTAGTCTCTCCAACATGGAAAGTGGTAGCTCCCGCATTCTTGCTTCCTGTTTGCCATATATTCTTAATTCGCGTAGGATGGGAGCTCTTGGCAGATAACAACCAATCTCCTCGCACCCATAAATGTCGAGTGATTTCAAAGACGGAAGGAAAGTGGGCAAATCTCCTCTTAACTTAGGGCAGTTCTGTATAATAAGCGTCTCAAGTTTCGGAAATGGTGCATGATCATCATCATCACATTCATATGACTCCCATTCCTCCCAGCAAGGCAGTTCTTCAATAACGAGAAATTTAAGGGATCGGAAGGGTGTCTGCTGATGCTGATGAGTTGCATCACCCTTATAGAATGACCCACCAATCTTCTTCACCTTGTCGAGCTCTCCAATGAGTAGCCTCTCCAGAGAGGGTAACTGTCCAAGTGAAGGAAGCACCCAACAATTCCTGCATCCCCTCAGCTCCAACCAAGTCATGTTGTGGTAGGAAGAGTGCCCTACCCAATCCGGAAACATGGTACCTCTGTAACACCTGATGGATAGCTTCTTCAAGTCTTTGTGAGGACGTAATTTGTCAAGTACATCTTTTTCACTTTCGGAATCACAAACCTCACTTTCTTCAAATGATGACCACCTCAAATACAAAGCATTCAGGTGTATTTTTTCATATATTCTTGCACTCGATGCTTCACCACTATTCTTAACATTCTCTAATTCCTGAATGCACAATGAATCATGAAGATGTGCTAGCTCTCCCAATTCTCCAATCCCATTCTCTTCATGTCTGCCCGCAATATAGTCACTTAAAAATTGCAAATCTTTTAATTTGCTCATCTTTTTTGGCATCTCTTTTAAATTAGTGCTGACAATATCAAGATGACGCAGATTCACAAGATTTTGCATCTTGGAGGGAAGCTTTTTAAGTTTTTTACAGTATCTCAACTTCAATGTTTGTAAATTGTATAAACGGTTCCGCTAGGTTACCAACAGCATATCTGCCAACTTCTGCCAACTCTTATTTATAATTGTGTTTCAGTGGATGTGTCTAATAAAAATGTCTTTTTTATAACTGTGTTTAATAAAAGTGTTTTTATAGATATATTTTCTGGATGTGTCTCTTTATATATGTATTTAAAATATATTAATTATTAGACACATCTACGAATACACTTCCATGAAACACAAATATAAATAAGAGTTGGCAGAAATTGGCAGATAATATATTGGTACCCTATACTTTTCCTTGTATAAATTATTCAAGGACTTGGGCAATGTCACCACAAGTGTGTCAGAGAGATTCAAATAACGCAAGTGGATCAATTCACCAATTGAATCAGGCAATCTATCAATTTGAAATGATGGAAATGACAAAACACGTAAGCGTTTCAACTGTGCTAGTAAGCGACAAGGATCAATTCCCTCTTTGTATCCATATAAATATACCTTGATTTGAAACAGGGTCCTCACATGGCATAAACTCTCACATGCTTCCAACATCTTTGGGACTGAATCATTGTCCATGAGATTATATGACAAATGACGAGTTTTAGCATCCTGTTGGGCTACATTCTCGTGTTCAGAGATTCTAACAAAGAACTTTTCACCATAAAATGTCGCTAGATCATGCATGAGATCGTGCATCACAAATGAATCTAAATAACCATCCTTTGAAGGTTGAAAGAATGATCGTGCAGCTAAATCATTGAAGTATTTATATCCAACTTCTTCTAAAATGCTTCCACTTTTTGGTTGTTGCAAAAGATCTTCCGCCATCCATAATAACACTAATTCGTCTTTGTCAAATGCGTAGTCCTTAGGATACAAAGAACAATAAACAAAGCAACGCTTTAAATATGAGGGGAGGTAGTGATAGCTGATTCTTAATGCAGGAAGAATCCTACACTCATCTTCCGAAAACTCCCAAATCTCACTCGTCAAAACATCTTCCCAGTCCGCTATGTTATCCTTGGTTCTTAGCAAGCCACCAAGTGATTGAGCAGCCAAAGGCAGTCCTTTGCACTTCTCAACAATTTTTCTACCAACTTTTTCCAAAGCCAAACGATCTCGGGAATCAGTAGCAAAAAATGCATGATTTGCAAACACCGACCAACAATGTTCATCATCCAACAAACTCAAATTGTGAGCTGGAATTGTTTTCACCATAGAAGCAACGGTGTCAATGCGGGTTGTGACAAGTATCTTTCCTCCCTGACTTCCACATTGGAAGGGAATTAGAAAAGTTTTCCAATCGTCATAATGATTGGTCCACATGTCATCCAGAACAACCAAAAAACTCTTCCCTGTTACCTCTGTCCTCAAACGTTGTTGAACTGAATCTAAATCATTCATGTTGCAAGAAGCAGAAGTAGCTTTCTCCACTACAGTCTTTGTCACCTTAAGAACATCAAATACTTCACCAACACAAACCCATGCTTTAACATTAAACTTTTGCTGCACTTGCTCATCATTGTAAACCAATTGAGCCAAAGTTGTTTTTCCTATCCCACCCATGCCAACGATGGGGATCACAGACACGTCACCATCATTAGCATCATCTAACAACAATTTGACTAAGGCTTTCCTATCTTCATCCCTGCCATATATATCAGACACCTTAACTAGAGACGTGGATGGAGTTCTCCATGACATGTTCTCCATTGGTATCTCTTTCAGGCCAAGAGTATCTTTTTGATTCACTATGGACTCTAGCCTAGCAATGACATCTTCCATCCTATTAACCCTCTTTCTATCTTTCAAATTCAGAAAGCGAGTTAGGCAGTTACCTTGATCCTTCTTAGTTGCAGCTTTGGTGGTGATTTCATCCAAGAAATCGTCAGCCTCATAGATAGCATCTTTGAGATCGTCCAGCCAGATCTTCACTGGCCCCTCTCTGATTTGTCTGCGTTCAGCATCATTCAGCAAGGCCTCAGCACCATTCAGGATTGCCTTGAACCTCTGGATCATCTTCTCACTAAGCTTCTTCCCTCGGATCAAGTTGATAATCTCAGGATCGGAGAGCCTGTCGAAAAGAACATTGAGAAAAGAAGAGAGGAAAGCTCCTCCAACAAGTGCAGCAGCCATGTTCGGAAGATCAAGAAAGTATGAAAGGTAAGGAAGTGCAGTCAAACTGAGATCTCTCACAAACACAAAAGGGTAAGGAAGTGGTAGCAGCGTAGAAGTTAGTGTGGAGCTGATATTATGTTTTGCAAAAGTAAGTTGACTTGAAATGCTTATTGGTCTTCCAGACAACTTCACATGATGCTTCTTGCTCTCTTCCTCGAAAGCAGTGATCAAGTGTTTATTATATAAATAAATCGTACAGAGAGATCTGTATTTATTATATAAATAAACCATAGAGCATAGAAGAATAAGTGTTTAATTTGAGATTAGCAAATTAATTAAACCATCAGATTTGACAAACACAAGATGAAGAAAAGAAAATTACTTCCGTTAAGAACCATACTTCATTGTCTTGAGAATATCATATCAACCATTTAGCCTAGCTTCACCTTTGCTTGCTCTAAAGACCAAAATGGAAGATCCATTACCCACATTTTACCATCATTTCCTGGAAAACAATAATTTAAATAAGAATATTGTAGAATGATTTCACTTCTTTTTACTTTTTACACATTTTAGTTCTAGTCTTTATTTTTTAATGGAATACGTTTTCTTATAGGTGTAAGGTACCATGCACTAGATCAAATATGATGCAAAAGGAATAGAAAATCCATGTGATGCCTTATGTAATTAAATCAATTAGAAAATAACAAAACCATTACTCAGCCTTTATCTAGTCTGGCTTCTTAGCTTCAGTGAGAGGGAAGTATGATCATAAAAGCTTTTTATTTTTTATTTTTTTAAATTTTATTTTTGGTTAGTTGATTCTAAAAGCTAAATGCATAAATTGGAAGCATGTATCCCAGCAACCTCAACAACATTTTCATGTAGTCTTCAATAATGGTCGCGGGGATATGACCACTGTAGGAATATGATTTTGCTATATATAAAAACTATTTTTTACCATAACAAGCTCACATATTCAAAAGCGATGCCACAAGGTCAACCACTCACCAACACTAATAAACCTATCATAACATTCACACAATTTTCAGAAGGAAAATTTTCAAACAATCTCAAAATACTAGTCTGCAGGTTATAACAGTTTTATGAGAACTCATGAAATGCAGTAAATAAACATGTTAATGAAGAGATCAAAGTTAGAAGAGAGTTACTCAGTGATATATCCTGGATTGATCCTAATGTAGTGTCCCCACCACAAAAAAATGGTGGGATTTTCACTAAACAGATTCAGATTACAAATTTTCAACATTTCAAGTCATTCATACACTCTTAAGGCTTTGGCTAGATGCTCTCACTCACATCTTAACACTCATTCATGCCTTGTTTCTTTCACAGAAAACTGAACACCTCACACTAAACATACATATTTTTATTTCTAACTCATAGTATCTTATAGACTAAATGTCTCTAAGAAAAAGTGACTAATCAGCATGCTCTGATTTACAATCTAAATGTTGGTATTCTTCCCTCTTTCAAACCTTCAACTATATAGTTTCCATCTGTCTCTTTTCAAAAGGCTGTAATGTTGCATTCTTGCTGTATCCTCATCATTAGGAGACACCTTGTTGCATTCTAATTGCGCATGTGTCTGCTGCTCCAAAATTTCTTTCTGCTGAATTATATTGTGGTGCTTATATTTTTTATAGCAAAATTATATTAAGATGTTCCCAAGATGCTTCTTATTTTATTCCTACAAAAGAATCCGACATGTTTTTGTCCTTTTTACCAGGATAATGTTTACTTCAATGATTGAGTAGATATTTCTAACTAATCATCTTTAAAAAAAAAATAAAAAAAATTCTTACCTATTATTATTATTTATTTGAAATATAAATTACTAATTAAATGCAATAAATATATACAAATAGATTGTCATAATAATCATGATTATAAAAGATTTCACTTACAAATATTCAAATCTTATATTATTTGACTTATTTATACATGTTGTATAAGACTCTTATTATTACATTATTTGGTCTATTTACAAATCATGTTGCATACAACTCTTACTACTATTATTTCATTTCTTAATCTCTCATACAAAATGTTGAAAATTCTTCTAAGTAAGTTCAAATTTAACACAACATCTTTTTATTAGATACATTCGAATATGTCATGATTACAAAGTTAATTCATAATTTTATATTATATTTCTGGTGTTTTCATTCAAATTCATTTTTTCGAAACTCTTTTCTTTAATTATTTACAAACCATGAAAACTACACAAATATAAATTTGCACAACTCAAAAATAAAAAACTTATGTCTTTTTTTAAAAGCAAAGTAAATGAATTAAAATTTCTAAAAATAATAATCTATAATTCAATTTGTATTATATTTTAGTTGAATAATTATATGAAATTATATATAAATTATTAAATAAATATTTTGTAAAATATTATTAATATAAAACACTTTAAATTCAACATTAGTATGCATATTATCTAATCAATCTATAAACAATATTAAAATATACTATATAGTATAATTAATTTATCTCCCCGTGCTATGCGCAGATCTCATTCTAGTATGGCTAAAGGCTAAAGTTTCGATTATTAGAATGTGCTTGGGTTATTTGCCCACTACAAATATAGGTTAGGATACTCAACTTCATTAGTCAATGTCATTTTTGTTTGACAAGAAGGTTTGATGAGCTATAATTTTTTGGTGGTACCACCACGGCGTCCTTCTACTTATACCAAAGGTAATCTTGTTGCAACTCTCCAGGTAGGGAACGGAATTAAATTTGCGCCCAAAGCCTATGATTTGATAACTTTGTTGCCATCTATTTGTAACTTTTACTATTTAACTTTTGCACTACAACAATGCTACACAATCAAAACTTGAATGAGCTACCAAAATTAAAGTTCAAAAGAATGAAAGTAAGAATGAAAGTTCGTGCCGAAGATAGCAGAGTAGGGTTGCTAATCTTCTGCATTAAGAAAATTGAAAGAAATAACTCAATTATTCTACAATATCATGCCCATTTAATAGAGTGGTGATTAACAGTGTGAAAAAAGAGGATTCGGTTTTGTATTTACAACAAAACAGCACTACAAATTTGGAAATAAAAGAATGATCATACAGGAGAGAATGAATATGATGTTGAAGATGAAGTGGGGTTGGCATAGAGAGATAGCAAAAGAGTTACCTGTTTTAAGATGTTGAGTCATTGCGAATCCGTTTCCCATTAACATTTATTATAGGGATGTGGGAAATGGATGGCCAAATGTGGGGATCCTTCCTCTCTATGCCTTCACCCAACAACCCACATTCTCTGATTTGGAGAGAATGTAAAGAGGCAGGCAGCGATTGTCAGATGCTTGAGTTTTGGGAACGCTGGCAATGCAAAGGACGTAAGTGAACCACAGCTGTTGTCTATGAATAGTGTCTGTAGCAAGTGATGTTGTTGTTTTTGCATTGGGAATTCTAGATTCTTGCAATGTATGATGTCCAGATTTCGCAATGAAGGAGGCAAAGAATCCCCTGGAAATGATATGGCTGATGAGCAATTTGAGATGTCTAGCTCTTTGAGAGAGGTTGGTTGGGTGTGGATCATGGCCTCAAACACAGAATCCACCTGCTGCTCTCCATTAATTACTAGTGTTTCCAACATGGGAAGTGGTAGCTCCCGCAATCTTGCTTCCTGTTTGCCATCTATTCTTAATTCGCGAATCATGGGAGCTCTTGGCACATAACAACCAAGCTGCTCGCATCCTGAAATCCAAAGTGATTTCAAAGACGGAAGGAAAGTGGGAAAATCTCCTCTTAACTTAGGACAGCTCAGAATATCGAGCTTCTCAAGTTGAGGAAATGGCGCACCGTCATCATCATCATCGCATTCATATCATAAAATTGTAGAAATTTAAGGGATCGGAAGGGTGTCTCCTGATGATGATGAGTTCCATCAGCCTTATAGTCATAGAATTCGCCACCAATCATCTTCAGCTTATCACAACGCGAAATATGCAATCCCATTAGAGAGGGTAACTGTCCAAGGGAAGGAACTGATCAATGCACAATATTGCTCTATATGCAAAACTGAATTTTCCTTTCCTCTTTTTCCTTCTTGTTAAAGAACCTCCAGTATATATAGCAACACTCCAAATTTAAGGGATCGGAAGGGTGTCTCCTGATGCTGATGAGTTCCATCACCCTTATAAAATGACCCACCAATCTTCTTCACCTTCTTGAACCCTGAAATGAGTAGCCTCTCCAGAGAGGGTAACTGTCCAAGTGAAGGAACCACCCAACAATTCCTGCATCCACTCAGCTCCAACCAAGTCATGTTGTGGTAATAAGACTGCCCTACCCAATCCGGAAACATTGTACCTCTGTAACCCCATAAGCTTAGCCTCTTCAAGTCATGTTGTGGTAGGAAGACTGCCCTACCCAATCTGGATACATCGTACCTCTGTAACCCTCGATGAATAGCTTCTTCAAGTCTTTGTGAGGACGTAATTTGTCAAGTACATCTTTTTCAGCGTGGGAATCACAAACCTCTCTTTCTTCAAATGATGACCACCACAAATGTAAAGCATTCAGGTGTATTTTTTCATCCATCCTTGCATTCGATGCTTCACCACTATTCTTAACATTCTCTAATTCCTGAATGCACAATGAACCATGAAGATGTGCTAGCTCTCCCAATTCTCCAATCCCATTCTCTTCATGTTTGCCCGCAATATAGTCACTTAAAAATTGCAAATCTTTTAATTTCCTCATCTTTTTTGGCATCTCTTCCAATTCAGTGCCGCCAATATCAAGATGACGCAAATTCACAAGATTTTGCATGTTGGAGGGAAGCTTTTTAAGTTTTTTACACTCTGCCAACTTCAATGTTTGTAAATTGTACAAATTATCCAAGGACTTGGGCAATGTCAGGACAAGTGTGTTAGAGAGATTCAAATAACGCAAGTGGATCAATTCACCAATTGAATCAGGCAATCTATCAATTTTAAATGATGTAAATGATAAAACACGTAAGCACTTCAACTGTGCTAGTAAGCCACAAGGATCAATTCCCTCTTTGCGTCCACGGTATAAATCTGCCTTGATTTGAAACAGGGTCCTCACATGACTTGAACTCTCACATGCTTCCAACATCTTCAAGACTGAATTATTGTCGTTGAGATCATATGACAAATGACGAGTTTTAGTATCATGTTGGGCTACATTCTCGTGTTCAGAGATTCTAACAAAGAACTTTTCACCATAGAATGTCGCTAGATCATGCATGAGATCGTGCATCACATAACCATTCTTTGAAGGTTGAAAGAATGATTGTGCAGCTAAATCATTGAAGTATTTATATCCAACTTCTTCTAAAATGCTTCCACTCTTTGGTTGTTGCAAAAGATCTTCTGCCATCCATAATAACACTAATTCATCTTTGTCAAATTCGTAATCTTTAGGATACAAAGAACAATAAACAAAGCAACGTTTTAAATACGAGGGGAGGTAGTGATAGCTGATCCTTAATGCAGGAAGAATCCTACACTCATCTTCAGAAAACTCCCAAATCTCACTCATCAAAACATCTTCCCAGTCTGCTATGTTATCCTTGGTTCTTAGCAAGCCCCCAAGTGATTGAGCAGCCAAAGGCAGTCCTTTGCACTTGTCAACAATTTTTCTACCAACTTTTTCCAAAGCCAAACGATCTCGGGATTCAGTAGGAAAAAATGCATGATTTGCAAACACCGACCAACATTGTTCATCATCCAACAAACTCAAATTGTGAGCTGGAATTGTTTTCACCATAGAAGCAACAACATCAATGCGGGTTGTTACAAGAATCTTTCCTCCCTGACTTCCACATTGGAAGGGAATTAGAAAAGTTTTCCAATCATCATAATGATTGGTCCACATGTCATCCAGAACAACCAAAAAACTCTTCCCTGTTACCTCATCCCTCAAACGTTGTTGAACAGAATTTAAGCCATTCAGTTCACAAGACTTAGAAGTTACTTCTTCTATTACAGTCTTTGTCAACCGAAGAACATTAAAATCTTCGCCAACACAAGCCCATGCCTTAACATCAAACTTTTGCTTCACTTGGTCATCATTGTAAACCAATTGAGCCAAAGTTGTTTTTCCTATCCCACCCATGCCAACGATGGGGATCACGGACACGTCACCATCATTAGCATCATCTAACAACAATTTGACTAAAGCTTTTCTATCTTCATCCCTGCCATATATATCAGACACCTTAACTAGAGATGTGGATGGAGTTCTCCATGACATGTTTTCCATTGGTATCTCTTTCAGGCCAAGAGTATCTTTTTGATTCACTATGGACTCTAGCCTAGCAATGACATCTTCCATCCTAGTAACCTTCTTTCTATCTTTCAAATTCAGAAAACGAGTTAGGCAGTTACCTCGATCCTTCTTAGTTGCAGCTTTGGTGGCGATTTCATCCAAGAAGTCGTCAGCCTCATAGATAGCATCTTTGAGATCGTCCAGCCAGATCTTCACTGGCCCCTCTCTGATTTGTCTGCGTTCAGCATCATTCAGCAAGGCCTCAGCACCATTCAGGATTGCCTTGAACCTCTGGATCATCTTCTCACTAAGCTTCTTCCCTCGGATCAAGTTGATAATCTCAGGATCAGAGAGCCTGTCGAAAAGAACATTGAGAAAAGAAGAGAGGAAAGCTCCTCCAACAAGTTCAGCAGCCATGTTCAGAAGATCAAGAAAGTATGAAAGGTAAGGAAGTGCAGTCAAACTGAGATCTCTCACAAACACAAAAGGGTAAGTAAGTGGTAGCAGCTTAGAAGTTAGTGTGGAGATGATATTATGTTTAGCAAAAAGTAAGTTGACTTGAAATGCTTATTGGTCTTCCAGACAACTTCACATGATGCTTCTTGCTCTCTTCCTCGAAAGCAGTG
This sequence comes from Arachis hypogaea, assembly GCF_003086295.3. NCBI lineage: Eukaryota > Viridiplantae > Streptophyta > Magnoliopsida > Fabales > Fabaceae > Arachis > Arachis hypogaea. The sequence goes on along the minus strand of NC_092037.1, from coordinate 99,729,670 downwards.
ATCAAGTGTTCATTATATAAATAAAGCGTACAGAGAGATCTGTATTTATTATATAAATAACTCATAGAGCATAGAAGAATAAGTGTGTAATTTGAGATTAGCAAATTAATTAAACCATCAGATTTGACAAACACAAGATGAAGAAAAGAAAATTACTTCCATTAAGAACCATACTTCATTGTCTTTAGAATATCATATCAACCATTTAGCCTAGCTTCAGCTTTGTTTGCTCCAAAGACCAAAAATGGATCTTACATTACCCACATTTTACCATCATTTCCTGGAAAACAATAATTTAAATAAGAAAATTGTTGAATGATTTCACTTCTTTTTACTTTTTACACATTTTAGTTCTAGTCTTTTTTTTAAATACATTTTTCATGTGATGCCTTATTAAATCAATTAGAAAATAACAAAACCATGTAATCAGCCTTTATCTAATCTGGTTTCTTAGCTTCACTGAGAGGGAAGTATGATTATAAAAGCTTTTTATTTTACATTTTTTTAAATTTTATTTTTGGTTAGTTGATTCTAAAAGCTAAATGCATAAATTGGAAGCATGTATCCCAGCAACCTCAACAACATTTTCATGTAGTCTTCAATAATGGTCGCCGGGATATGACCACTGTAGGAATATGATTTTGCTATACATATATAAAAACTATTTTTTACCATAACAAGCTCACATATTCAAAATCATAACATTCACACAATTTTCAGAAGGAAAATTTTCAAACAATCTCAAAATACTAGTATGCAGGTTATAACAGTTTTATGAGAACTCATGAAATGCAGTAAATAAACATGCTAAGGAAGAGATCAAAGTTAGAAGAGATTTACTCAGTGATATATCCTGAATTGATCCTAATTTAGTGTTCCCACCACAAAAAAAAAAAAAAAAAAACAAAAAAAATTATGGGATTTTCACTAAACAGATTCAGATTACAAGTCATTCATACTCTCTTAAGGCTTTGGCTAGATGCTCTCACTCACATCCTAACACTCATTCATGCCTTGTTTCTTTTACAGAAAACTGAACACCTCACACTATACATATTTTGATTTCTAACTCATAGTATCTATAGACTAAATGTCTCTAAGAAAAAGTGACTAATCAGCATGCTCTGATTTACGATCTAAATGTTGGTATTCTTCCCTCTTTCAAACCTTCAACTATATAGTTTCCATCTGTCTCTTTTCAAAAGGCTGTAATGTTGCATTCTTGCTGTATCCTCATCATTAGGAGACACCTTGTTGCATTCTAATTGCGCATGTGTCTGCTGCTCCAAAATTTCTTTCTGCTGAATTATATTGTGGTGCTTATATTTTTTATAGCAAAATTATATTAAGATGTTCCCAAGATGCTTCTTATTTTATTCCTACAAAAGAATCCGACATGTTTTTGTCCTTTTTACCAGGATAATGTTTACTTCAATGATTGAGTAGATATTTCCAACTAATCCTCTTTAAAAAAAAATTAAAAAAATTCTTACCTATTATTATTATTTATTTGAAATATAAATTACTAATTAAATGCAATAAATATATACAAATAGATTGTCATAATAATCATAATTATAAAAAGTTTCACTTACAAATATTCAAATCTTATATTATTTGGCTTACTTATACATGTTGTATAAGACTCTTATTATTACATTATTTGGTCTATTTACAAATCATGTTGCATACAACTCTTCACCACTACTCTTAACATTCTCCAATTTCTCAATCCACAATGAGCCGTGATTCATGAAGATGTGCTAGTTCTCCCAACTCCCCAATTCCATTATCTTCATGCTTTCCCACCAGATACTTACTTAAAAGTTGCAAATCTTTTAATTTGCTCATCTTTTTTGGCATCTCTTCCAGATCAGTGCCATCAACATCAAGATGACGCAAATTTACAAGATCTTGCATCCTGGACGGTAGCTTTTCAGCCTTGTACAATTTACCAAGGAATCAGGCAATGAGTCAATCTTGAATGATGTAAATGGCAAAACACGTAAGCGCTTCAACTGTGCTACTAAGCGACCAGGATCAATTCCGTCTTTGAGTTCACGGTATTTCTTTATTTGCAACAGAGTCCTTGCATGACGTAAACTAGCACACGCTTCTGAGATCTTTGAGATTGAGTCATTGTCACTGAGATCATATAACAAATGACGAGTTTTAGCATCATGTTTGCCTACATTCTTGACTTCAAAGGTTCCAACAAAGAACTTTTCAGGATTGCCTTGAACCTCTGGATCATCTTCTCACTAAGCCTCTTCCCTCGGATCAGGTTGAAAATCCCAGGATCAGACAGCCTGTGGAAAAGAACATTGAGAAAAGAAGAAAGCAAAGCTCCTCCAACAAGTTCAGCGGCCATGTTCACAAGATCAAGGAAGTAAGAAAGGTAAGGGATGAAGTTTGTAGTAGTATTCACTCAAAACTCAGAATTCTCACAAACAGAAAGGAGGGTAAGGAAGTGGTAGCAGTAGCAGTGAAGTATTATTATAGTGACAGTGTGATGCATGCTGGCATTATTATATAATTAACCAATAATATTTATTTTGACTTCATATATCCTTTGCCTTTGGTCTTAAGACAAAGTTCATGAGAATCTTCTTGTTTTCTTTGTCCAAAACTGTGAGATGATTTCGGCCTTGAAAGGAAGCTGGATTCCTTCTGATCTTTCCAATTTTCAAATGCCCCCTACAACGTTCTTAGGGGCAAAATAGTGTTTAACAATGCTAAGTATCAATATCAATATCCACTTGTAATTTTTTTTACTTACTTTCAAGGTGAAAACTAGAGTACATAGTAATAATAAAACTTTATTCTATTAATCTTTTTATAACTATATCTACATAAAAGTTTACAATTATAACTAGTGCTATAAGCTAAGATCATAAGCCAAATACCCCCTCCATTCCTTCACCAAAATATATATATTTGGTCTGAATTGTGTCTATTGATTATAAAATCCCAGGATTTGTTACCGGAACTAAAAATATATTTTAAAATTTATTGATTTCTTGATTCATTCAAGCCAAATACAAAAACAAAATTTTCAAACGGTATCACACTAAATTGCTCATGGCTTTTTCTTGATGTTGTCACATCCTAGCTCTCTAGCCTTTTTCATTACAGAAATTAATTCTCACTTTCTAAGCTCTCTCTTTCTTATGAACAAACTAAATCATATCAGCTATTTTTTAAGAGAATGAAATGATGAAGAAATGAAAGCTCTTGAGAAAAAGAGATCAATGCACAATATTGCTCTATATGCAAAATTGAATTTTCCTTTCCTCTTTTTCCTTCTTGTTAAAGAAGCTCCAGTATATAGCAACACTCCAAATTTTAAACGCTGCAAAGGTTGTACACTCTTAAAAAGAGATCAGTTAATTTTTAAGTTGTGCTAATTTAATATACAAAATAAAATAAATACACTTGGCATTTTTCTTAGCCAAATCAACTTCAAAGCTCTTATAAATGATCATTCGTATGAGATTTTGCTGAAAATGTAATGCAATGAGTGAAAGGAATGAATGATTTTCTTTAAATATAGTATAAAATAATTTTAATAATATAATATATATCTGCTTGTGCTGGAATTAGGAGCCATAGCTACAGCTTCACCAATAGTAGTAAAATTTCCAGAACCATCTTTAGCCACAACAACATCAACCTTAGTTTCATTCTAGAAGCTTCCTATCCTTAGCAGAAACCCATGAAGGGAACCCTTTCTTCATTGTTCCATATTCAGCAAACACTTCTTCTTTCTTCAAACTTGTCTTCACTTTCTTCAACATTGCCAATGAGTTACTAACATGATGTGATATCTCAATCACTTTCTCCTCTATCAACCCTCTCACAGCATTCCCATGTTTGCTTTGTGAAAAACCATCAAGACAAGTGTACAAATTTGTCATTGCCCCACTTAGTAGAGTTTGCAAATCTTGGTTGGAAGATGATGATGATGATGATGATGGATTTTTTGAGAGATCAAGAATGGTGGTGTTGAGTTCTACTATGGTGTCATCAAAGAGTTTGAGACAATCATCTAAGGCTCTTTTCTCAATGGTGTTGAGAGTGTTTTGGAGATTCTTGATTATGGTGGTGCAGTTGTTGGATGAAGATTTGACTTCATGGACTGTGTGGTTGACTACTTTGGAGATTATTTGTGGCATTGTTCTTGTTTCAAGGTTTGGGAATGTGGATAAGGTTGAGAAACAGAGATCAGGGTAGAGTGTTCCTTTGCATTCGGAATGTGCTACTAATTGGATATGGTTTTGGAAATGGAGATGTTTTTTCCCTTCTTGTTGTGTTGTTGATTTGAAATTTGGGGTTTCAATGAAATAATTGAGATGTGTAGCTAAAAAGATCAGTGCAAAAATCATGGATAGGATTGGTATGAAGGGAAAACATGGTGATTTTGTGAGGTTGTTCATTGTAAAGGGCTTAAGAGGAAAAATAGAAGTGGTGTAGTAGAAGCTTTGGTTAAGGGTGTGAATGTGTGGTTGTGTAGGGTGCTATATATATTGGAATATGGGGAATAAACAGGGTGGTTTTGGGTTATTGTAAAAATGAAAAAAGAGAAATAGTATTTGAACTCATTTTACTTATACACACTCAAAATATAAAGAGAAAAGAATATCATGCTTTTGTGTGTAAAGTTGAGCATATCATTTGATGTTAAAAAAGAAAAAATGGAAATGTGTTGTTTGAGTTTGAATTTATCTGTAGATTATGTCACAGAGATGGAATGAAATTTGACCCTTTATGAATTTATATTAGTTTTGTCAAATAGGATCATAATGTGGCATGGATTTTAAATGTTGTCTAAATTAATGGCTCTTAAAAGGATGGTATGTGTGATAATGTGTGACACCTTTTAATCATTTTGGCTCCTGGTTTAAGTGCTGCAGCTATGCAGCTATGAAATGGAATGAAATTTGCACCCAAAGCATATGATTCGATTTTCAACTTTGTTGCTCTCTATTGTAAATTTTATTATTTTACTGTTGTAGTGCAACAATCCTACACAACTAAAACTTGTGTCAGAATGAGGTGCCAAAATTATAGTTTAAGAGACTGAAAGTAAGAAAAAAAAAATCAGAAAACAGAGAAAGAAAGCAGAGTTAAAGGGATTGAAAAAAGAAAATGAGAAAACTAATTTGTATATTTACTAAATAAAAATGAATTACAAAATAAATTAATACACTATTGCTTAGATATCAACCTGTAGTACTATGTTGTTAGACACAAAATAGGAGAGGAATGCTATAACAACTAACCTATAATGGCTGTAACAGAATTACCGAACTCAGTCTAATCCTTACTTACTAACATACAAAAGTAGCAGCTACCACAATGTTTGCCCTAAGCACTTCATATTTGTAACATAATGACATTCTGAATGCATCTTCATTTGTTAAAAAAAAAATCTGCTAGTGTTTACAATTTCACAAGATTTGTGGAAAGATATGCAGATGACAATTTTAATGATATTTTGGAAGAAAGCTATAATAGAAAAGATTACGATATATCCTAGTTCAATCCCAAAAGTGAGATCTACATCTAGTCTACACCACTCATAGATTTTTCTAGATATTCTCACATCTTAGCTGTCTTGGCTTTTTCATGACAGAAATTGATACTCACTTTCTAATCTCTCTCTTTCTTATAAATAGAATAACTCATATCAGCTATCCTAAAATAGAATGAAATGATGAAGACATGAAAACTCTTAAGAGAAAAAAGATAATTGCACAGCATCAGTCAAAATATATAACTAAGTTTTTCCTTCCTTTTTTCTTTGTACACTTTTCTGCCTATTTTTGAGAATGAATTACAATTACAATTCTATGTCAATAAATTAATACACTAATGCTTATATATCAACCTGTAGTACTATGTTGTTACACACAAAATAGAAGAGGAATGCTATAACAACTAACCTATAATGGCTGTAACAGAATTACCTAACTCAGTCTAATCCTTGCTTATTACTAACATAGAAAAGTAGCTGCTACCGCAATCTTTGCCCTAAACATTTCATATCAGTCAAAATATATAACCAAGTTTTTCCTTCCTTTTTTCTTTGAACATTGTAAAGTTTGTACACTTTCTGCCTATTTTTGACAGGCTGCTCCAATTGTATCCTTATCATTGAAGGTGCTCTTGTTGCATTTTGATTGATATATCGGTCTTAGCGAAATTCTGTTCTACATCATCTATTTCTTCTTTTGATTTTCTATGAGGATGATGTCTTCCATGAATTCAGCTTTCGTATTGATGCAGAGACCACACCTCGTGAAATCATTCTTGACCAGGTTCCCTTGCTCTCCAAATTGAGCTTACTCCAACTTTGCTTCAATTTGTTTCTTGTTGCACCGAAACAAGCACATTATAACAAGTAGCTGATTAATAATAAGATAATAAAGTTATACCAAATCCAACAAAGGGCACGGGGAAGCAAGCAGGAGCAACACCAAGAAAGGTAATGAAAGGCCTTCCATTTGGGTGTCAGACAAGGCATGGTGCAAAAGTAGCTGATTGAAATAAGAAAAAGAAAGAAAGAAGAAAAACCATTAATAGAAAAGGTGAAAAATGGAAGGGAAAGATTTCATCAGTCTCAAGGTATGATCCTTGAATTAACAAAACAAGTTTCAATAGACAGAGAAGCATCCTTACAAGAATGGAGGTGCACATTGATGAGTCCCAGAAGAATAATTAAATGTGCCTATACATGAAGAACAAAGAAGAAGAAATTAGGAAAAAAAAAGACCAAAATTGACATTGTATACCATTATATGTTCCCAAAAGTAGGCATTGAGTAGAGTGTTGATTAACAGTGTGAAAAGAGAGGGATCAGTTTTGTGTTTTCCGCAAAAGAGTAGGAGACACAGAATTTTAATGAGGTATAGAAATTTGGAAATAAAAATAAGATTACGTAGGAGAGAATGAATATGATGTTGGAGAAGAAGAAGTGTTCCTCCATCATTCATGGTTTGGGTTACCTGTTTTAAGATGTTGAGTCACTGTCAATCAGTTTCCAATCAACTTAAATTTGAGGGATGTGGGAAATGGATGGCCAAATGTGGGGGTCCGTGGGGGTCCTTCCTCTCTATGCCTTCACCCAACAACGGACATTCTCTGATTCTGAGTAGAGTTAAAGAGGCAGGCACCCTTATTATCTTCTCCAGCTTAGGGCACTCTGCAATCCATAATTGTCGGAGGGACTGTGACTGTGACAGCTCCAGAGATGTCAAATTTTCATGTCTTGTGATTGTCAAATCCTTGAGATTTGGGAACGGTGGCAATGCGAAGGATGTAAGCGAATCACAGCTGTTCTTTATTGTAAGACTCGTTAGTGACTCATGTTGTTGGTGTTGCATTGGGAATTCTACATTCTTGCAGTTATTGATCCGCAACTGTTGCAATGAAGGAGGCAAAGAATCCCCTGGAAATGATATGGCTGATGAGCACTCTGAGATCTCTAAAGAACTGAGAGAGGTTGGTTGGGTGTGGGTCATGGCCTCAAACACATACTCCACATGCTGCTCTCCATTAATTACTAGTCTCTCCAACATGGAAAGTGGTAGCTCCCGCATTCTTGCTTCCTGTTTGCCATATATTTCTAATTTGAGGATAGAGGGAGCTCTTGGCAGATAACAACCAATCTCCTCGCAGCTAGCAATTTCGAGTGATTTCAAAGAAGGAAGGAAAGTGGGCAAATCTCCTCTTAACTTAGGACAAAACCATATCTCAAGTGTCTCAAGTTTCGGAAATGGTGCATCATCATCAACATCACATTCATATGACTCCCATTCCTCCCACCAACCCATATCATGAAATTCCAGAGATTTAAGGGATCGGAAGGGTGTCTCCTGATGCTGATGAGTTCCATTACCCTTATAGAATGACCCACCAATCTTCTTCACCTTCTCGAACTCTCTAATAACGAGCCTCTCCAGAGAGGGTAACTGTCCAAGTGAAGGAAGCACCCAACAATTCCTGCATCCCCTCAGCTCCAACCAAGTCATGTTGTGGTACGAAGACTGCCCTACCCAATCCGGAAACATCGTACCTCTGTAACCCCAGATAGATAGGTCCTTCAAGTCTTTGTGAGGACGTAATTTGTCAAGTACATCTTTTTCACTTTGGGAATCACAAACCTCTCTTTCTTCAAATGATGACCACCACAAATGTAAAGCATTCAGGTGTATTTTTTCATCCATCCTTGCATTCGATGCTTCACCACTATTCTTTACATTCTCTAGTTTCTTAAGACGAAATGAGCCATGAAGATGTGCTAGCTCTCCCAATTCTCCAATCCCATTCTCTTCATGTTTGCCCGCAATATAGTCACTTAAAAATTGCAAATCTTTTAATTTGCTCATCTTTTTTGGCATCTCTTCCAAATAAGTGCCGGAAACATCAAGATAACGCAAATTCACAAGATTTTGCATCTTGCTAGGAAGCTTTTTAAGTTTTTCACAGTTTCTCAACTTCAATGTTTGTAAATTGTACAAATTATTCAAGGACTTGGGCAATGTCACGACAGGTGTGTTAGAGAGATTCAAATAACGCAAGTGGATCAATTCACCAATTGAATCAGGCAATCTATCAATTTTAAATGATGTAAATGACAAAACACGTAAGCGCTTCAACTGTGCTAGTAAGCCACAAGGATCAATTCCCTCTCTGCCTCCGTATGAATCTGCCTTGATTTCAAACAGGGTCCTCATATGACTTAAACTCTTACATGCTTCCAACATCTTCCGGACTGAATCATAGTCGTTGCGATCATATGACAAATGACGAGTTTTAGTATCATGTTGGGATACATTCTCCTGTTCAGAGATTCTAACAAAGAACTTTTCACCATAAAATGTAGCTAGATCATGCATGAGATCGTGCATCACATAACCATTCTTTGAAGGTTGAAAGAATGATCGTGCAGCTAAATCATTGAAGTATTTATATCCTACTTCTAAAATGCTTCCGCTTTTTGGTTGTTGCAAAAGATCTTCTGCCATCCATAATAACACTAATTCATCAATGTCAAATTTGTAGTCCTTTGGATATAAAGAACAATAAACAAAGCAACGTTTTAAATATGAGGGGAGGTAGTGATAGCTGATTCTTAATGCAGGAAGAATCCTACACTCGTCTTCAGAAAACTCCCAAATCTCACTCATCAAAACATCTTTCCAGTCCGCTATGTTATCCTTGGTTCTTAACAAGCCCCCAAGTGATTGAGCAGCCAAAGGCAGTCCTTTGCACTTGTCAACAATTTTTCTACCAACTTTTTCCAAAGCCAAACGATCTCGGGATTCAGTAGGAAAAAATGCATGATTTGCAAACACCGACCAACATTGTTCATCATCCAACAAACTCAAATTGTGAGCTGGAATTGTTTTCACCATAGAAGCAACTGTATCAATGCGGGTTGTGACAAGAATCTTTCCTCCCTGACTTCCACATTGGAAGGGACCTAGAAAAGTTTTCCAATCATCATAATGATTGGTCCACATGTCATCCAGAACAACCAAAAAACTCTTCCCTCTTACCCCATCCCTCAAACGTTGTTGAACAGAATTTAAGCCATTCAGTTCACAAGACTTAGAAGTTACTTCCTCTATTACAGTCTTTGTCAACCGAAGAACATTAAAATCTTCACCAACACAAACCCATGCTTTAACATTAAACTTTTGCTGCACTTGGTCATCATTGTAAACCAATTGAGCCAAAGTTGTTTTTCCTATCCCACCCATGCCAACGATGGGGATCACGGACACGTCACCATCATTAGCATCATCTAACAACAATTTGACTAAGGCTTTCCTATCTTCATCCCTGCCATATACATCAGACACCTTAACTAGAGACACGGATGGAGTTCTCCATGACATGTTCTCCATTGGTATCTCTTTCAGGCCAAGAGTATCTTTTTGATTCACTATGGACTCTAGCCTAGCAATGACATCTTCCATCCTAGTAACCTTCTTTCTATCTTTCAAATTCAGAAAGCGAGTTAGGCAGTTACCTTGATCCTTCTTAGTTGCAGCTTTGGTGGCGATTTCATCCAGGAAGTCGTCAGCCTCATAGAGAGCGTCTTTGAGATCATCCAGCCAGACCTTCACTCCCTCTCTGATTTGTTTCTGCTCAGCATCATTCAGTAAGACCTTAGCAGCATTCAGGGTTGTCTTGAACCTCTGGATCATCTTCTCGCTAAGCTTCTTCCCTCGGATCAAGTTGATAATCTGAGGATCGGAGAGCCTGTCGAAAAGAACATTGAGAAAAGAAGAGAGGAAAGCTCCTCCAACAAGTGCAGCAGCCATGTTCAGAAGATCAAGAAAGTATGAAAGGTAAGCAAGTGCACTCAAACTGAGATCTCTCACAAACACAAAAGGGTAATGAAGTGGTAGAAGTTAGTGTGGAGATGATATTATGTTTAGCAAAAGTAAGTTGACTTGAAATGCTTATTGGTCTTCCAGACAAGTTCACATGATGCTTCTTGCTCTCTTCCTCGAAAGCAGTGATCAAGTGTTTATTATATAAATAAAACGTACAGAGAGCTCTGTGTTTATTATATAAATAAAGCATAGAACATAGAAGAATAAGTGTTTAATTTGAGATTAGCAAATTAATTAAACCATCAGATTTGACAAACACAAGATGAAGAAAAGAAAATTACTTCCATTAAGAACCATACTTCATTGTCTTTAGAATATCATATCAACCATTTAGATAAGAATATTGTAGAATGATTTCACTTCTTTTTACTTTTTCCACATTTTAGTTCTAGTCTTTTTTTTTTTAATGGAATACGTTTTCTTATAGGTGTAAGGCACCATGCACTAGATCAAATATGATGCAAAAGGAAAAGAAAATTCATGTGATGCCTTATTAAATCAATTAGAAAATAACAAAACCATGTAATCAGCCTTTATCTAGTCTGGCTTCTTAGCTTCACTGAGAGGGAAGTATGATTATAGAAGCTTTTTATTTTTTTTTAAACTTATTTTTGGTTAGTTGATTCTAAAAGCTAAATGCATAAATTGGAAACATGGTCGCCGGATATGACCACTGTATGAATATGATTTTGCTATATATATAAAAACTATTTTTTACCATAACAAGCTCTCATATTCAAAAGAGATGCCATAAGGTCAACCACTCACCAACTATCAGAACATTCACACAATTTTCAGAAGGAAAAATTTCAAACAATCTCAAAATACTAGTCTGCAGGTTATAACAGTTTTATGAGAACTCATGAAATGCAGTAAATAAACATGCTAATGAAGAGATCAAATTTAGAAGACAGTTACTCAGTGATATATTCTGGATTGATTCTAATGTAGTGTCCCCACCACAAAAAATGGGATTTTCACTAAACAGATTTAGATTACAAATTTTCAAGATTTCAAGTCATTCAAACTCTCTTAAGGCTTTGGCTAGATGCTATCACTCACATCCTAACACTCATTCGTGCCTTGTTTCTTTTACAGAAAAAAACTGAACACCACACACTAAACATATTTTGATTTCTAACTCATAGTATCTATAGACTAAATGTCTCTAAGAAAAAGTGACTAATCAGCATGCTCTGATTTACAATCTAAATGTTGGTATTCTTCCCTCTTTCAAACCTTCAACTATATAGTTTCCATCTGTCTCTTTTCAAAAGGCTGTAATGTTGCATTCTTGCTGTATCCTCATCATTAGGAGACACCTTGTTGCATTCTAATTGCGCATGTGTCTGCTGCTCCAAAATTTCTTTCTGCTGAATTATATTGTGGTGCTTATATTTTTTATAGCAAAATTATATTAAGATGTTCCCAAGATGCTTCTTATTTTATTCCTACAAAAGAATCCGACATGTTTTTGTCCTTTTTACCAGGATAATGTTTACTTCAATGATTGAGTAGATATTTCCAAATTTCTTTCACAAAATTTATTTTTATTACATTTTATCTAATGTATTTTTGTAATGATACGTATATTTTATTTTTAAATTGAATCCAGATTTATTCAAGCATATATGTCTCAACTTTATAGTGAGAGATCCATTATTCAAAAGCTTCTGCTAAGCCAAACAATCCATTTATCATCTATCTATTTATAATCTATAAAAGTTGATATCAATCTTCTATAATAAATTTTAGCCATTTTGCTTTTTCTAATGATATTACATCAGCACTTCTAAATATATATTGATATATAAGAACCAACTAATCATCTTTAAAAAAAAAAATTAAAAAAATTCTTACCTTAATGAGTTTGAAAAACTCTAAATTTTTTTTTGGTGACTAGAAAAACTCTAAATTAATATTAGAGATGATTATTTGCAAAATTATTAATTGGATTTTCGTTCATATGTGTTAATTAAAGAATTTTGCAGTGCAGATTTTCCGCTGCATAGGAGACAAAACTAAAAAATATCTCTTGGTTGGTCACAAGACAAAACGAAAAAATCTCTTGACTAGACACGAGACAGAAACAAAAAATATCTCCTCAAGTATTCTAAAGGACAGTAAGAGTTACTAAGCCGAAAGGGGGCTAAGATTCAACCCCCCTTCTCTTAGCCACTGACAAACCATCATACCTATTATTATTATTTATTTGAAATATAAATTACTAATTAAATGCAATAAATATATACAAATAGATTGTCATAATTATAAAAAGTTTCACTTACAAATATTCAAATCTTATATTATTTGACTTACTTATACATGTTGTATAAGACTCTTATTATTACATTATTTGGTCTATTTATAAATCATGTTGCATACAACTCTTACTACTATTATTTCATTTCTTAATCTCTCATACAAAATGTTAAAAATTTCTCTAAGTAAGTTCAAATTTAACACAACATCTTTTTATTAGATACATTTAAATATGTCATGATTACAAAGTTAATTCATAATTTTAATTATATTTATGGTGTTTTCATTCAAATTCACTTTTTCGAAACTCTTTTCTTTAATTATTTGCAAACAATGAAAACAACAAAAATATAAATTTGCACAACTCAAAAATAAAAAACTTATGTCTTTTTTTAAAAATAAATTAAATGAATTAAAATTCCTAAAGACAATAATCTATAATTCAATTTGCATTATATTTTAGTTGAATAATTATATAAAATTATATATAAATTATCAAATAAATATTTTTTGTTTGACAATAAGGTTTGATTATGTATAATTTTTTGGTGGTGTACCACTACAGTGTCCTTCTTATACCAAAGGTATTCTTGTGGCAACTCTGCAGGTAGGGAACGGAATTAAATTTGCGCCCAAAGCCTATGATTTGATAACTTTGTTGCCATCTATTTGTAACTTTTACTATTTAACTTTTGCACTACAACAATGCTACACAATCAAAACTTGAATGAGCTACCAAAATTAAAGTTCAAAAGAATGAAAGTAAGAATGAAAGTTCCTGCCGAAGCTAGCAGAGTAGGGTTGCTAATCTTCTGCATTAAGAAAATTGAAAGAAATAACTCAATTATTCTACAATATCATGCCCATTTAATAGAGTGGGGATTAACAGTGTGAGAAAAGAGGATTCGGTTTTGTATTTACAACAAAACAGCACTACAAATTTGGAAATAAAAGAAAGATTATACAGCCTTATAGAAATTTAAGGGATCGGAAGGGTGTCTCCTGATGATGATGAGTTCCATCACCCTTATAGTCATAGAATTCGCCACCAATCCCATTAGAGAGGGTAACTGTCCAAGGGAAGGAAGCACCCAAAGTTCCTGCATCCAGCCAGCTGCAACTGAGTCATGTTGTGGTATGAAGATTGCCCTACCCAATCTGGAAACATCGTACCTCTCTATCCTGAGATGCTTAGCCACTTCAGGTCTTTGTGAGGACGTAATTTGTCAAGTACATCTTTGTCACTTTGGGAATCACAAACCTCACTTTCTTCAAACGTTGACCAGCACAAATATAAAGTATTCAGGTGTATTTTTTCATCCATCCTTGCATGACGTAAACTATCTCATGCTTCTGAGATCTTTGAGACTGAGTCATTGTCACCGAGATCATATGACAAATGATGAGTTTTAGCATCATGTTTGCCTACATTCTCGACTTCTAACAAAGAAGTTTTCACCATAGAATGTCGCTAAATCATGCATGAGATCGTGCATCACAAATGAATTTCTATAATAAGCACTATTATGAGGTTGAAAAAATGATCGTGCAACTAAATCATTGAAGTATTCATAACCAACTTTTTCTAAAACTAGAATGTGACCCGCGCGATGCGCGAGACGGTAAATTAATAATAGTATATAATAAATATTAAAAATTATTATGTTTTGTAGAATTAAATGAAATATGTATAAACTAAAAATAAATTTAAATGATTTTATTTAAAAGAAATGGTAGTACAAAGTATTTGGATGTTGGAATTGATTTTTGCATTTGGTTTAATTGATGGAATTGGTCTTCTTATGTGACACTCGTCTTCCTTTTTTTTATTGGTTGCTGTTAGAGTTGCTGCTTTCTTCTTTCTGTCATAGGTTGTTGTGAAGGCATGTTCCTATGAATTGGTGAGTTGTGTGCACTTCCTTTTGTGTTGTTTGCTCCCTCTTTGCATGTATGGTCTTCTTCCGAAAATGTGTCTTGAATTTGTATCGTTTTTTTTTCTCCTCAACCTCTTGATAGGTATGTGATCTTCGTCTGATGATATTAGTGTTGGCGAAGTTGGTTCCTATAATCAATGAATAATATAAATTAGAAATAAAAATGATGTTTTAAATAAGTGATTTTTTTAGTATTATTTGTTTTATTTGTTGTAATGGGTGTTGCTGTTCAGTGTTTTTAGTTGGAACAAATGTCTTGGTAACGGTGTATTGTTGAGAACCTTCTTTGAGATTAAACTCATTTAGTTTGACTTCAAAAATAAGTGTGAGGTTGCACAAAGTTTTTCAATTGGGGTGGTGCTTCAAAATCATTACTTTTCTGGAGTGTGATTAGATTTGAAGCAGTTGTGTCCAACAATTTTTTTGCTTCGCCATCAAATAATACAAAAGTTGCTGTAGCACTTTGATCTGAAACCTTTAATTGAATTCTGAACCTAAAATAAGTATTGGGTTAATAACTAATAATTTGCTAAATGAGATTATGAAAAGTATATAAAGTTACCTTATGGTTGGATATTGTGGTGTTTGATTACATGTACCACAGATATAGTTGTCTCCTTTTTTATATGCTTTTTTATGATACTTTTCACATTCAACATAGTTCCATCCAAATTTGTCATCAATTCCGTTTATAATTGCTAAAATTGTAAAGATCTTTTTCTATTCCAATATTCCATTTATGTTATCATTAGGTATATTGTATTTGAGTAAGAATGAATGTATGATGCATGTTGTGAGATTTTTTTGTCATACCTGATAATCAGATTCCCATTGCATAGCCATTAGATCTTGAATAGTTATTCGATTTCTAATCATTCTACTCTGAAGATTTGTATTGGCATTGTCTTGGCTTGGTATCTCTATTACTTCTTCATGTTGATCAGTCCTGTTTAGGAATTTTTTTTATATTTATTAAATTGAATAATTAAATAAATGAATTAATTTTTGAAAAATTTATTAATTATGAAATACCCATAAGTCAGCTGTGTGAATTCTTCAATTTCTGGATTGATATAGATTTTTGTACTTGAAGTTGTGCTAACCTAATAATCACCTAATATTATAATATAATAGATTATATAAAATAAGATTGTGTTGTATTGTGTCAATTAATGTATTATATAAAATATAATTCTTTGAACTAAAAAAAATAATAAATTAAATTTTTTTTAAAAAGATCATACCTTTATATTCACTAACCAATGTTGATGTGAGTGCAACAATTTTTTGACCCTTAATTTGTGTTGTAATTTCTTTATTTATCTGATTTGAGAGATTTCTCCACAACGTGACTTTCAACACGATGTTCCTAAAATTAATAGTATTTTGTTAATAACTATATATCTAAATGAAAAATGAATTGGTTGTATATTTTTTTACTCTTTGAGTATCAATTCCATTCTTCGTATTTTTGTGAGTTTTCCTTTAACATCTACTTGTTCTTCTTCTATTGCATGCAGTTTTTCAATGACATCTACAATAAAAAGAACAAAAATGTGTTGATTTTTTTAATAAATTATTTTTAATAAGAATAATTGAAATAATATAAAATAAAATTACCTGTTAAAATTTGTCTTTGACCCACTCTGTCAGATAATGTTTCAAGTGATGCAAATTTAAAATAGTGTTGGAGAATGTTCAAAATTGGATCTTTGATTTCTTTCACAATAGTTATTATTAAAAAATTTGTATTTATAGTACCTTTAATTGCTCTATACAAATCATTTGCATTTTTTATTTTCAATTTTTTTATAGTATAAACTTTTCCTTCTTCTAAGAAAATTTTGAATTTGTTTATCATATTTTTCTTCACAATTACATGAAGAGGTGTTCCCTCCAGTGTTAGTAAATCATTGTTAACAATTAGTTAAAAAAATGATTGCGTTTATTTTTTTAAATTATTAGAAAAGGAACAATGATTATCAAATTGAGAAAAGTTTAGCTTTAACGATATTAAAATATAATTATATATAAAGTATTATAAAATAATATTAAAAGTATAAAAAACAAAAATAATTAAAGCATTTTTTTAAATTCAATTTAAAAACAGAATAAATTTGTTTATTTTGTACCTTTTCATCTAATATAATCATTTCTAAGAAATGAGGCTCCTCTTTATTTTTAGGTGTTAATATTTTTCATAGACGAACCACGCGAACTTTGATAAACCAATTGTCCGTATGTTTGGTTATATTGTCCAATGAATGATGCTCCATTGAGTAAGTTTGAGATGTTGTATAGTTTGGAAAGAAATTTCTTATGGTAAATTTGATGTTATTTTAAAGAATAGTGATTAGAGACTTATATAAATAGTTTAAATAGTATATAATTTAAATATTTGTAACGTAAAATTTATTATGATTAATAATATTATTATGACATTTATTATATGGATATTTATTACATTTAATGATTGAGTTTATAGAAATTAATAAATTAATTATTGGTGTTATAAAGTTATTATATTATTTATAACGGTAAGATATAATAAATATAAGAATATAGATTTAATATCTTTATAGGTTACAAACTTAAATTCAAAATTTATAATTTAAAAAGACTTGGTTGAAGAATATTTGTATATTATATGAATTTAATAAAAAACTTCTAGATTTATATGGATTTAATAGAAAACTTTTAGGCTATTTGCAAATGTTTAAGTTTTAGGAAGTTTTAGAATACTTCACCTACATGAATAAAATACACCCGATGCTTGGTTTGACTATATGATACTCTTTTTGTATTGTAGAGATCCAAAGTTGAGACCTATGTTCGCTGAAATAATGGCAGTAGTGAAGTAATATGCAATAATAAATTAATTATTAGTATAATAAATTTATTGTATTATTTATAACGGTAAGATATAATAAATATAGGAATATGATTTCAATGTCTTTATATGTTATAAATTTAATTTCAAAAATTTTAATTTAAAAAGACTTGATTAAAAAATATTTGTATATTATATGGACTTAATTAAAAATTTTTAGACTAATATTAATAAAAAATATTAGTCCTTAACGTTTTTCTTTAAACAATTAATATATACTAACGTACCGAAAATAGCGAAAAGTTTATTAGCAGTAATTCAAAATTAATATTCTAATTACTTAATTAAATGATTTCATAAAATTTTGCAGTTAAAATAGAAGCCAATACATCTTCTTTCTGCCCATTTTTTCTTATCCCACTTTTAAAGCAATTTATTAATTAATAATAGTATTTTTATCTGTAATAATGAATAATACCAATTATTCCTAATAAAATACATAAATTAGCAAGTTGAATTAGATAATATCATATTATTAAATGTGATCGGTCTTTGGTAGATCAAATTGAATGCCGATGTCTTAATGCTAAAGATGACCAAGCATTCTACCTAATATGATATTGTCACATTTAAATATATATTTTTTAGTGAAGTAATATGCAATAATAATGATATAAATTTATTTACTAACTAATAAATTATTATAAGCTTTAAAATGTAACTTTAACCTATTTAAATTGTTATATGTGATTAAGAATATTACATAAATTTCATAGACCAATTTTAAGTGGTTTAAATTATGATTTATAAATGATATGATTAAGAATTTTGTAAAAGAAAAAAAATAAAAAACTGTAGCATAATATATAAATAAATTTAGAAGTATACAAAACTAAGGAAAAAATATCCTTAAATTCAACCCATGGTTATATGTGCAATGTCTAAAAATAAGTATTGAGATTTAATTTTTGGATCAGTTAGAGCATTGTAGAGGTCGACCTTATTCCGAAGCGTGTTATACCTGTAGATACAACCATTTTCACAAAAAAATATATATGAAAAATTTTAGAAGAAAGAAATATAAATATTACTCTAGACGTAAGAAATTTATTACTTATGAAGAAATATATTATCGCAAGTTTTTTCAAAGGAGTTTGATATGAAATTACTCATCGACTCACAATGTGTAAGAGATGACTTACTTTATAGAAGATATATTCTCATGAGTTTGTTGAAATGCCATTGATATGGAATCAAGTACTGCAAGCATAAACGACTGGCAAAGAATAAGTTTATGAATAAAAAAGATAAAAGATAGATTAAGTATATCTACTTTAATTTCTTATATAAAATTACCTCAATGTTGTAATCCTTAGGAAAATACTTGGCACGAATTTTCTTTGTTAGACGAATTTTCTTAGTTGGCCTGGTTTCTGCAATTGATGCAATGCGGAGAGGTGCCAAGAAGAAGAGGGTTTCGAGAAGCTCGAGAAGAGTAAAATTTGATTCGAGGAAAACACAATGGCTCATACTGGAAGAGCATGGAGGAAATAGGATATTGGTACGGAGAGGTGCCAAGAAGAAGAGGATTTCGAGAAGCATGAGAAGAGTAAGGAGTTTTCAGGCGAGAAGCATGAGAAAAGTAATGAACTCATTGGTTTTTAGAGGTTTTTTTGAGGTAAATGTTAATTTGTGTTTTTGTTGTTTTTTATTCTGTTTTTTAGTTTTTTTTTTTAATTTGAAAATAGAAGTTGATTTGGCAAGATTTGAGTGGTTGAAATTTGGCAAGATTTGATTGGTTGTTTCTAAAATTTTGCCACGTAAGTAATATTGCTGACATGGCGTTAGTAGAATAAGAGGAATAACTTAGAAGTAATGTGGTGCATGCTTATGTATCTACTTTTATATATTAAGAATAGATGCTTCTACTCTTTGGTTGTTGCAAAAGATCTTCTGCCATCCACAACAATATCAATTCATCTCTATGGAATTGATAATCTTTGGGATATAAAGAACAATAGACAAAGCAACGTTTTAAACGCTGCAAAGGTTGTACACTCTTACTCCAACTTGCTTCAATCTGTTTCTTGCTGCACCAAGACATACACGTTAGAATAGCTCATAAAAAAATTTCTTAGTCCATAATAACCAAATTTAAATGTGTCCTCAAAGTTAATTAATTTTTTAATTCAACAGAAACGAATGCTATGTAAATATTATAAATGTGACCAACATTTTGAAACCTTAAAAAAAGACTTATTTCAAAATGGAGGAAGTATCATCCTTGAATTTTAATGCTAACTCTCTTTTACTATACACAATAAGTTCATCTATAGCTTTCTTAGTTTTATGCCAAACAGATTAAAATAGTCTTCATGAATTATACAGATATAGAGGTTATTAATGATATATTTGTTTGATATCTTGAATCTTGAGTGTTGATTTTAGAGAGAAAATATTCATCAAAGTGAATCCTTAATAGGTAATGCACTAATACTTTCTGTTACCAACCCAACTAAAGTTGCTCCACACCAACTCACTAGATAGGTAGATAGCAACAAATTGTTTTCTTGTCCATTGGTGTTTTGATGTTCTTGTTTCCATGCTTTGAATAAAAGTATAAAACATAATATTTATTGATAGTCACCTGAATCAATGAAGTCGCGGACAAGGCGAGTGCACCATCAATCCTTTGAGGAAACAGGCTCCTAATTCATAATTCTCATTCTCTCTGTGTTTCTGTTTAGCTACCATATGTAAACTCCAAAATCTATCAAATTATATATTTCAAATATATCAGATAAATTAGCATGTTTTGGTTTCAGAGAATGAATTCTGATTCCATTTCCAGTTTTCAATATTAGTTACAAAGATATTTTTAATTTTAAGATTTAGTGAATAAAATATGAAAACTAACATACCTATGCTCATTTACTGAGTTATTTCACAAAGAAAACTACATCATTTTTGTAATTAATAATAAAAACACAAAAAACTAAACAGAAGACATGATCATACACCAATCCATCAGTGTGCATACTCACCTAGAATAGCAGTGTAAAAAGGCGTGGCAGAGGGTTCATCAGAGATGAAGCAATTTGATACCCATGTGATCTGGGATTCAATGTTCTTCCATCATTCTTGCCCATGTGATTTGTACATACTTTGATGTAGAGAAAATCAAAACCCTTACTAACAGTGGTTATAAAAGGTGTATATTGTTTAAGAAACATTATAAGAATAATGCAGTGAAGGTCCTTGTCTATTGCAGTTTTCATAGATGAGACTTTGAAGATTATAAAATGATAAGAGGATTTCTACGGTTAAACTTTTACTGCAAAAGCTAACAGTTTTCCAATACTATGTTCTAAAAGGTACCCATTGCATGGTCCACTGCATCCTGTAGCCAATGGAGTGATGTTTGCTTCCATTATTAAGTTGAAGCATGATGTGATATCTCAATCACTTTCTCCTCTATCAACCCTCTCACAGCATTCCCATTTTTGTTTTGTGAGAAACCATCAAGACAAGTGTACAAATTTGTCATTGCCCCACTTAGTAGAGTTCGCAAATCTTGGTTGGAAGATGATGATGATGATGATGGATTTTTTGAGAGATCAAGAATGGTGCTGTTGAGTTCTACTATGGTGTCATCAAAGAGTTTGAGACAATCATCTAAGGCTCTTTTCTCAATGGTGTTGAGAGTGTTTTGAAGATTCTTGATTATGGTGGTGCAGTTGTTGGATGAAGATTTGACTTCATGGACTGTGTGGTTGACTACTTTGGAGATTATTTGTGGCATTGTTTTTGTTTCAAGGTTTGGGAATGTGGATAAGGTTGAGACACAGAGATCAGGGTAGAGTGTTCCTTTGCATTTTGAATGTGCTACTAATTGGATATGGTTTTGGAAATGGAGATGTTTTTTTCCCTTCTTGTGGTGTTGTTGATTTGAAATTTGGGGCTTCAATGAGATAATTGAGATGTGTTGCTAAAAGGATCAGTGCAAACATTATGGATAGGATTGTTATAAAGGGAAAACATGGTGATTTTCTGAGGTTGTTCATTGTAAAGACCTTAAGAGGAAAAATAAAAAGTGGTGTAGTAGAAGCTTTGGTTAAGGGTGTGAATGTGTGGCTGTGTAGAGTGCTATATATATAAAGAGAAAAGAAAAATAGTATTTGAACTCATTTTATTTATACACACTCAAAATATAAAGAGAAAAGAATATCATGCTTTTGTGTGTAAAGCTGAGCATAGCATTTGATGTTAAAAAAGAAAAAATGGAAATGTGTTGTTTAGTTTGAATTTCTCTGTAGATTATGTCATAGAGATGGCATGAAATTTGACCCTTTTTGAATTTATATTAGTTTTGTCAAATAGGTTCATAATGTGGTATGGATTTTAAATGCTGTCTAAATTAATGGCTCTTAAAAGGATGGAATGTGTGATTATGTGTGACACCTTTTAATCATTTTGGCTCCTGGTTTAAGTGTTGCAGCTATGCAGCGATGGAATGGAATGAAATTTGCACCCAAAGCATATGATTCGATTTTCAAAATTTTTGCTATCTATTGTAAATTTTATTATTTTACTTTTGTAGTGCAAAAATCCTACACAACTAAAACTTGCGTCAGAATGAGGTGCCAAAATTATAGTTTAAGAGACTGAAAGTAAGAAAAAAAAATTCAGGAAATGGAGAAAGAAAGCACAAAGCAGAGTTGAAGGGATTGAAAGTAGAAAAAGGAGAAAACTAATTTGTATATTTATTAAATGAGAATGAATTACAATTACACTTCTATGTCAATATATTAATACACTAATGCTTATATATCAACCTGTAGTACTATGTTGTTACACACAAAATAGAAGAGGAATGCTATAACAACTAACCTATAATGGCTGTAACAGAATTACCTAACTCAATCTAATCCTTACTTATTACTAACATACAAAAGTAGCTGCTACCACAATCTTTACCCTAAACACTTCATATTTTTAACATAATGACATTCTAAATGCATCTTCATTTGTTAAAAAAAAACCTGTTAATGTTTACAATTTCACAAGATTTGTGGGAAGGTATGCAGATGACAATTTTAAAGATATTTTGAATGAAAGCTGTAATAGAGAAGATCAAAAGCTGTAATAGAGAAGATCTGAGATATATCCTGGTTCAATCCCAAAAGTGGGATCTACATCCAGTCTCCACCATAAAAAATGGTAGAATTTTCCACTATAAACAAATTCAAGTTACAAATATCAATTCAAGCCAAATACAAAAACAAAATTCTCAAACACCACTCATAACTTTTTCTAGATATTCTCATATCCTAGCTCTCTTGCCTTTCTCATGACAGAAATTGATACTCGCTTTCTAAGCTCTGTCTTTCTTATAAATAGAATGAAATGATGAAGACATGAAATTATGAAAACTCTTAAGAGAAGAAAGATAATTGCACAATATCAGTTAAAATATATAACTAAGTTTTTCCTTCCTTTTTTCTTTGAACACTGCAAAGTTTGTACACTTTCTTCCTATTTGTGACAGGCTGCTCCAACTGTATCCTTATCATTGAAGGTGCTCTTGTTGCATTTTGATTGATCTATTGGTCTTAGTGAAATTCTGTTCTACTTCATCTATTTCTTTTTTTGATTTTGTATGAGGATGGTGTCTTCTATGAATTCAGCTTTCGTATAGATGTAGAGACCACACCTCTTGAAATCATTCTTGACCAGGTCCCCCTGCTCTCCAAATTGAGCTTACTCCAACTTTGCTTCAATTTGTTTCTTGCTGCACGGAAACAAACACATTATAACAACTCATACAATTTTGTTATCATAACAAACACATTAATAATAAGATAATAAACTTATACCAAATCCAACAAAGGACACGGGGAAGCAAGCAGGAGCAACACGAAGAAGGGTAATGAAAGGCCTTCCATTTGGGTGTAAGACAAGGCATGGTGCAAAAGTAGCTGATTGAAATAAGAAAGAAAGAAGAAAAAGCATTAAAATAGAAAAGGTAAAAAATGGAAGGGAAAGATTTCATGATTCTCAAGGTATGATCCTTGAATTAACAAAACAAGCTTCAATAGAGAGATGTTAGAGACAGAGAAGCATCCTTACAAGAATGGAGGTGCACAACCGAACTGCATTAAATTGACAAGTACCAGAAGAATCATTAAATGTCCCTATACATGAAGAATAACGAAGAAGAAATTAGGAAAAAGGGACCAAAATTGACATTGTATACCCATACTATAACAGGCAAAGAGTAGGAGACACAGAATTTGAATGAGGAATAGAAATTTGGAAATAAAAGTAAGATTATGTAGGAGAGAATGAATATGACGTTGGAGAAGATGAAGTAGCTTTGGGATATAGAGAGAGAGCAAAAGAGTTACCTGTTTTAAGATGTTGAGTCATTGCGAATCCATTTGCGATCAACAACAATTGTGGGGATGTGGGAAATGGATGGCCAAATGTGGGGGTCCTTCCTCTCTATGCCTTCACCCAACAACTGACATCTGCTGATGTAGAGTCGACTTAAAGAGGCAGGCAGCCTTATTATGTTTTCCAGCTTAGGGCAATCTTCAATTGCTAACTCTCGGAGGGACTGTGACTGTGACAGCTCCAGAGATGCCAACAACGGACATCCATAGATTCTGAATTGAGTTAAAGAAGCAGGCAGCCTTATTATGTTCTCCAGCTTAGGGCAATCTTCAATTGCTAACTCTCGGAGGGACTGTGCTAACTCTCGGAGGGACTGTGACTGTGACTGTGACTGTGACTGTGACTGCTCCAGAGATGCCAACAACGCACATCCACCGATTCTGAGTTTAGTTAAAGAAGCAGGCAGCCTTATTATGTTCTCCAGCTTAGGGCAATCTTCAATTGCTAACTCTCGGAGGGACTGTGACTGTGACAGCTCCAGAGATGCCAACAACGCACATCCACCGATTCTGAGTTTAGTTAAAGAAGCAGGCAGCCTTATTATGTTCTCCAGCTTAGGGCAATCTTCAATTGCTAACTCTCGGAGGGACTGTGACTGTGACAGCTCCAGAGATGCCAACAACGCACATCCACCGATTCTGAGTTTAGTTAAAGAAGCAGGCAGCCTTATTATGTTCTCCAGCTTAGGGCAATCTTCAATTGCTAACTCTCGGAGGGACTGTGACTGTGACAGCTCCAGAGATGCCAACAACGCACATCCACCGATTCTGAGTTTAGTTAAAGAAGCAGGCAGCCTTATTATGTTCTCCAGCTTAGGGCAATCTTCAATTGCTAACTCTCGGAGGGACTGTGACTGTGACAGCTCCAGAGATGCCAACAACGCACATCCACCGATTCTGAGTTTAGTTAAAGAAGCAGGCAGCCTTATTATGTTCTCCAGCTTAGGGCAATCTTCAATTGCTAACTCTCGGAGGGACTGTGACTGTGACAGCTCCAGAGATGCCAACAACGCACATCCACCGATTCTGAGTTTAGTTAAAGAAGCAGGCAGCCTTATTATGTTCTCCAGCTTAGGGCAGCCTGAAATTGATAAGTCTCGGAGGGACTGTGACTGTGACAGCTCCAGAGATGCCAACAAACATCTAGAGATTATGAGTTGAGTTAAAGAAGCAGGCAGCCTTATTATGTTCTCCAGCTTAGGGCAATTTTCAATTGCTAACTCTCGGAGGGACTGTGACTGTGACAGCTCCAGAGATGCCAACAACGCACATCCACTAATTCTGAGTTCAGTTAAAGAAGCAGGCAGCCTTATTATGTTCTCCAGCTTAGCGCAACCTAAAATTAATAACTCTTGCAGGGACTGTGACTGTGACAGCTCCAGAGATGCCAACAACGAATACTTATAGATTAAGAGTTGAGTTAAAGAAGCAGGCAGCCTTATTATATTCTCCAGCTTAGGGCAATCTTCAATTGCTAACTCTCGGAGGGACTGTGACTGTGACAGCTCCAGAGATGCCAACAACGGACATCCATAGATTCTGAATTGAGTTAAAGAAGCAGGCAGCCTTATTATGTTCTCCAGCGTAGGGCAATCTTCAATTGCTAACTCTCGGAGGGACTGTGACTGTGACAGCTCCAGCGATGCCAACGACAGACATCTATAGATTCTGAGTTTAGTTAAAGAAGCAGGCAGCCTTAATATGTTCTCCAGCTTAGGGCAATCTTCAATTGCTAACTCTCGGAGGGACTGTGACTGTGACAGCTCCAGAGATGCCAACAACGGACATCCATAGAATCTGAGTTGAGTTAAAGAAGCAGGCAGCCTTATTATGTTCTCCAGCTCAGGGCATTGTTCAACCCTTAATTCTTGGAGGGACTGTGACTGTGAAAGCTCCAGAGATGTCAAATTTTCACATCTTGCGATTGTGAGATACTTGAGATTTGTGAACGCTGGCAATGCGAAGGATGTAAGCGAATCACAGCTGTTGTGTATTCTAAGACTCCTTAGTGACTCATGTTGTTGGTGTTGCATTGGGAATTCTACATTCTTGCAATCCTCGATTGATAGCTCTTCCAATGAAGGGGGCAAAGAATCCCCTGGAAATGACACGGCTGATGAGCACTCTGAGATCTGTAGGTGTATGAGAGAGGTTGGTTGGGTGTGGGTCATGGCCTCAAACAGAGAATTCACAAGCTGATTTCCATTAACCCATAGTGTCTCCAACATGGAAAGTGGTTGGTCCCGCATTCTTGCTTCCTGTCTGCCATCTATTGTTAATGAGCGTAGCATGGGAGCTCTTGGCAGATAACAACGAAGCTCCTGGCAGCTAACAATGTGGAGTGATTTCAAAGACGGAAGGAACGTGGGCAAATCTCCTCTTAATATAGGACAGTTCTGTATCCAAAGTTCTTCAAGTTGAGGAAATGGTGTCTCCTGATGCTTATCACATTCATATGACTCCCATTCCGCCCAGCAACTCATATGAGAGAATGAGAGATATTTAAGGGATCGGAAGGGTGTCTCCTGATTATCAGTTCCACCACCCTTATAGAATGACCCACCAATCAGCTTCACCATATCACAATCTGAAATCTCCAATCTCGTTAGAGCAGGTAACTGTCCAAGTGAAGGAAGCATCCAACAATTACTGCATCGCCTCAGCTCCAACTTAGTAATCTTGTAGTAGGAAGAGTGCCCTACCCAATCCGGAAACATGGTACCTCTGTAACCCCAGACCCTCAGCTCCTTCAATTCTTTGTGAGGACGTAATTTGTCAAGTACATCTCTTTCAGTTTGGGAATCACAAAACTCACTTTCTTCAGATGATGACCATGACCACTCCAAATTTAAAGCATTCAGGTGTATTTTCTCATCCATTCTTGCACTCGATGCTTCACCACCATTCTCAACATTCTCTAATTTCGCAATCGACAATGAGCCATGAAGATTTGCTAGCTCTCCCAATTCTCCAATCCTGTTCTCTTCATGTTTGCCCGCAATATAGTGACTTAAAAATTGCAAATCTTTTAATTTGCTCATCTTTTTTGGCATCTCTTCTAAATCAGTGCCAGCAATATCAAGATGACGCAAATTCACAAGATTTTGCATGTTGGAGGGAAGCTTTTTAAGTTTTTTACACTCTGCCAACTTCAATGTTTGTAAATTGTACAAATTATTCAAGGACTCGGGTAATGACACGACAAGTATGTTAGAGAGATTCAAATGACGCAAGTGGATCAATTCACCAATTGAATCAGGCAATATATCAATTTTAAATGATGTACATGATAAAACACGTAAGCGCTTCAACTGTGCTAGTAAGCGACAAGGATCAATTCCCTCTTTGTGTTGACGGTATAAATCTGCCTTGATTTGAATCAGGGTCCTCACATGACTTGAACTCTCACATGCTTCCAACATCTTCGGGACTGAATTATTGTCGTTGACATCATATGACAAATGACGAGTTTTAGTATCATGTTGGGCTACATTCTGGTGTTCAGAGATTCTAACAAAGAACTTTTCACCATAGAATGTAGCTAGATCATGCATGAGATCATGCATCACAAATGAACTCTTATAAGCATTCTTTGAAGGTTGAAAGAATGATCGTGCAGCTAAATCATTGAAGTATCTATAACCAATTTCTTCTAAAATGCTTCCACTCCTTGGTTGTTGCAAAAGATCTTCAGCCATCCACAACAATATCAATTCACCTCTATCGAATTCATAATCTTTGGGATATAAAGAACAATAGACAAAGCAACGTTTTAAGTGTGAAGGGAGATAATGATAGCTTATTCTCAATGCAGGAAGAATCCTACACTCATCTTCAGAAAACTCCCAAATCTTACTCACCAAAACATCTTCCCAGTCGCTAACGTTATCCTTGGTTCTCAACAAGCCCCCAAGTGATTGAGCAGCCAAAGGCAGTCCTTTGCACTTCTC
Organism: Arachis hypogaea; assembly: GCF_003086295.3. Taxonomy (NCBI): domain Eukaryota; kingdom Viridiplantae; phylum Streptophyta; class Magnoliopsida; order Fabales; family Fabaceae; genus Arachis; species Arachis hypogaea. The sequence continues at coordinate 99,701,830 of NC_092037.1, read as the reverse complement.
AACAATTTTTCTACCAACTTCTTTCAAAGCCAAACAATCTCGGGATTCAGTAGGAAAGAATGCATGATTTTCAAACACCGACCAACATTGTTCATCATCCAACAAACTCAAATTGTGAGCTGGAATTGTTTTCACCTTAGAAGCAACCGTATCATTGCGGGTTGTTACAAGAATCGTACCTCCCTGACTTCCACATTGGAAGGGACCTAGAAAAGTTTCCCAATCATCATAATGAATGGTCCACATGTCATCCAGAACAACCAAGAAACTCTTTCCTGTTACCTCAGTCCTCAAACGTTGTTGAAGTGAATCTAAATCATTCATGTTGCAAGAACCAGAAGTAGCTTTCTCCACTACAGTCTTTGTCACCTTAAGAACATCAAATACTTCACCAACACAAACCCATGCTTTAACATCAAACTTTTGCTTCACTTGGTCATCATTGTAAACCAATTGAGCCAAAGTAGTTTTTCCTATTCCGGCCATACCCACAATGGGGATGACAGTCACAGGTGATTCAGCATGACGAGTATCATCTAAAAGCAATTCGATTATCTTCTCCTTGTCTTTGTCTCGACCAAATATGGCAGAACTTAGTACGAGAGATGTGGATGGAGTTCTCCATGACGACATGTCCACCTTGGCACTCTTCTCCAGAGGAAGTAAATCTATACGTGCTACAACAGACTCTAGTGCACCAACTATTTTTTCCATATAACCACTGTCTTCAATATATGAATTAACAACATCAGACCAGAAAGAAGAGTCACCTGGTTCCCTTTGAGTGGCGGCGATGGCAGCTTTAGTGGAGATCTCATCGAGCAAGTCATCAGCAAAATAGAGAGCATCTTGGAGATCAACAAGCCACTTTTTGACTCTCTTGTTAGTGAACTGCTTCTGCTCAGCATCATCAAGCACAGGTCCAACCTCATACAGACTTTTCTCCAACCTTCCAAGCAACTCGAGGGCAGAGTCGTTTCCATTGAGGACAGAGTCATCTTCAAGTATTGAAGACAACTTGTCGAAAACAACATCAGCAAAGGAGGAGAGATAAGCTCCACCATAAAGTTTTGCAGCCATGATTGGATCTCAAGTGCAGCGGATGAGATCAAAACAAAGGAAGAAAGGTGAAGGATGAGGGAAGAAGGGAGTACTCTCAGGATTTTCTGAAACAGGAGCTAAGCAAGGGAAGTGTTTGATTTGTGTGGTGACTAAAATTGACTTGATCAATGATCAGCTTTATGGTCTTCGGACAAAATCAAGTGGAGCAATAATGCTGGCTTTTAATAAAGATGATGATGTCAGAGCACAATTACGGAATTGCCCATCGGTGAAAATTTTCACCTTTTCAATGTTATTCTCAATAATATTATTTTAACATATAATTAGTTTTCACAAATCTTGTTCATTATTATTAAAAAAATAAAATAAAAATTGTAACACATTACGAAATAAATACTCTTAATTTTTTTTAATTAATGTTGCTAGGCGTAATTTTTTTATCATATAATTTCTTAACATATATGTTTTTGAAGAAAAAAATAAAGGACCCATGATTGTTATCGAAATATAGATTTGTCTTGAGGTTACTATCGGTAATCTCCGTTCAATTTGGAGTCTGCAGTCTGCACATGAATCAATGGTTGAAAGCATCCAAGGTTCCAAACAATCATAACCTCATCCGAACTTCCATCGATTGATGTTTCAATTTTCTTCCTCTCTTTTTTTGGGTATTTGGAGGCCTAAATATTAGTGAAGTCTTTTACATTGACTTCTCCGAAAAAAATGGTACTGGGATCAAAAAATTGGGGATCTTTTAATTTTTAAATTTTTATTTAAGAGAATAAAATATGATTTTTTATTATTAAATATTTTTTTATATTTTTTATTTTATTTATAAAATAATAAAATATTATATTTTATATGAAATTTAAAATTTTAAAAATTCAAATCTTAGAACCAAACGCCCAAACTAATGGAGAAAAATGAAGTAAAAAAGTAAAACACTTGGACTGTAAATGAAATGGACAAGATCCAAAACTTAGGATGGTTGAGACTTATCAGTTCTCACATAACGTTCAAAAAATAAACAAAATCCTAAATTTTATCTGAACCCAAAGAACAAGGCCTAGCTTAACACCTTCAATTTTAATAAAAACATAACCAATCCAAAAATAAATCAAAAACGATTTTTTTTCTAATGATGAATAAAAAAAGGTAGAGAGAAAGAATGGTTGAAGAAAAAAAAATTACGTTGAAGGGATAAAATGGTAAAAAATTTTCGTATCTTAACTTAAAAATTAGTGTCTCAGGAAAGACACAAAATACATATTTTTTTGTGGGTATCTATGTGTCACCATGTCTCTTTTAGTTTGTGTCTCACGTACCAAACAATGAACACGTCCTACTGTGTCTTTGTTTTCAGCATACACAGACATCAACCAAACGGTGCTTATGTGCATAGGTTCGTTCCTCACTCAAGCGACAAGTGCAATGTACAAACATGTACTTTGCAGCTGAATCAGTATACATTTTGGTGTAATTCTCTCTTTTCTATTTTTTTTTTGTCTATTTTTAGTTTTTATAAGACAAAATAAAAAATGTCTCTCAACTTATTATGAGATAAAAGTGAAAATATCTCCTAAAACTTGTTAAAAAATAAAAGTAATATTCTAAAAAAAAGAAACTAAAATTCAACCACCCTTCTTTTAGCTGCAAATTACTATCATCACATAAATTTTATTTTTTATTTTCATCTCATCTTTTGTATTAGACTTTTGTAAGCCCTCTTTTTTTAACACCCCAAACCCCCCCTCCAAACAGTAACTAGCCATTTTCTTCCTTACATAGTGTATCATATCATCTATAGATATTTACAGATTGAATTTAAGTAGATTTAGATTCGATTCTAAAAAAATAACGGATCTATTTTTTGTAAGCCCTCTTTTTTTAACACCCCAAACCCCCCCCCCCCAAACAGTAACTAGCCATTTTCTTCCTTACATAGTGTATCATATCATCTATAGATATTTACAGATTGAATTTAAGTAGATTTAGATTTGATTCTAAAAAAATAACGGATCTATTTTTGACTCAATCCAAAATATACCGAGCTTAGTCTCGGGTTGGGTCGGATTGAATTGATATACCATTCGTATATATAAATTTGTATATTTTATATATTAAAGTAACAAATTTTTTTTTAAAATTAAATTTAATAAATGTTATATTATATTTATATCGAAATGAATTATTTAAAAAAAATAATATCGTATAGTATAAAAATAATTAATTGAAATATAAAAGTATAATATTTTTTTGTTGCCCACGGTATTTTCCATCCCAACAGGACAAGAACTAATTTGTTGCAAATTAAAACTCTATTTAAAAGTCTGCCACTAGCTAATGGGTTGTTGCATGTATAGGGCGAGATTCGAGTACAAAAGTATAATATGACATTACTAATTTCACCATAAAATATATAATTTTATGATTAGAAACAACTTTGGGTCGGACCGGACTGAGAGCCTCGAAGCATAACCCGACCTAAAATAACACTGGATAAAAATGACAAACTCAAACCGGACAAAATATACATTGAGTCTGGGCTGATCCGGATCTTTTTTTTTTTTGGACATGGGCTGATCCAATCTTGAAGACCCCTATTTTATCTCTCTTGCGTTTTTCAATTGGGCCTTGGTCTAATATCCTTTTACAAGACAAAGACAGACAAAAAGAAGGGCAGTAAGTTTTACCTTGTCCAAAAAAAATGGGAAAATGACACTCTCCTCTCCTGAGAGATACTAAAATGACACTCCCTTCCCCTTTATTTGTAAAATGTACAGTTTAATCCATTTAGTTAAAAATGTTAACAGAATATTTCATTTAAAAAAATTAAATATTTTATTTAATAAAATTAATATTCTAATTTATCATACTATCCCTTTATATTTATTTACTAACTAAACTCAATTTCTGAGTTAGGATTCCAATTCCCTCACAGTCCGTTCCAGATTACTAACTAAGCTCATATTTGGATCAGCATTTAAAGATTGTTTTAACTTTTTTGCTATCCATGTAGAATTAGCATTTCTCTTCTCAGATTTTCTAATACAAGTATGCCTTGGCTCATAACTCTTGATCATAAAAGCAATACCATCTGGAGAAGAAGAAGAATGAATCCTCCAAGGACAACCTTCAGAAGCACAAATAGCAGTCACTTTTCCTTTCTCATTTTTCACTCTTATTATATTAAAATTCTCTTTAATTATGTAATCTCTCAAAAAAATTATTGAAGGGTATATTAGAAAAAATAATTTAATTATTAATTTTTTAAAAATATTTTAGTAAAAATATAATTTAATCAATAAAAAAATAATTTATTAAAGGGTATTTTAGTAAGCAAAATTTAATGACAAAAAAATAAAATTTTTTACTAAAGGATATTTTTGTAAAAATAATTTTGTTTTTCAAAAAAAAATGAATAAAGTTAACATTAGTTAACACAAAATTTAAAATAGATTAAAGAAGGATTTTTTTAAAGGTTATAGGGGAGGAAAATGTATATTTTATAAATAGAGGGGAGGGGAGTGTCATTTTAACATCTCTCAAGAGAGGGGAATGGCATTTTCTCAAAAAAAAAATTTAAAAATAAGTTAAACAGCAATCACAAAATGAAGAAAAGAATACTTTATTGTCTTTAGAATACCACAATGGATTTTAATTTTATATCGCCCAGATAACCCAATTTTATCACTTTTTTTAGGAAAAAAAAAGGAAGGAACACAAGAATCTAAAGAAGAGGAAAATTGGAAAAAGGCACAAGAAAAAGTTTCTGCATGTGCTTACTTGTTCATGACCCCATGTGCATGTATGGTATTACACCAATGTGCTAAATGTCAGCATCATGCAAACCAGAGGGAGAAAAATGCAATTACAAAAAGAACTCAGGGGTAGCAAATGCAATTTTTCTATATTATTCTAATATTGGATACTATAGCATCTTCAAGTGTATAATAAGTCACAACTCACAAATCAATTTGAAATAAAAAACACTTAGTAGATCTATAAAGAAAGTATCTATCTTTACTACTTCTCTTTTTTCTCTATATTTCTAATTAAAAAACATAATCTAAACGCAACTCTAAAACGTGTCCATGTTGAAAGTTTGGCTCCAACTTGCTTTATTGTTTTGTATATCTCTAATGCTCTATAGTTTGTTAGAACATGATGAGTGTAATGCACATATAAAAATCTCGATACTTACTGGCCCGTTTCATCTAAGCCGAGATTGCATCGCTAACTTATAATTTAAGGCATTAAGTTCATATATATAATTATTATATTCTTTAAGAACGAAGGTTTCCAAATAAAACTTTGCATTCTCTACTATCTAAGGTTTGAATTCTCCTTTAATAATTCGTAGTCTTATATGCTTAACTATTGGTCATTCATCCCCATAGATATTTCGAAAATGATAAGACTAACGAGCCCCCTTTTAAGAAATACGACAAAAGTAGTCTTACGGAGGTGACATAACCCGAAAAAAGAAAAAGGAATCGTTAAAATAGAAAATAGAAAATAATAGCTTTGTCAACCAGTTGGCGAATTTGAAATTTTTTTTCCTCTCTCTTTGCATATATATGAGGAATGCTACCAAAGAAAATTAAAAAATAAAGGTTATTAATATATAAAACATATATCACATACATTATTATTATTATTATCCCATACTAGAGGTTGAATAAGATATATAAACAAAGTATACAACACAATTTTTCAAATAAAACTGTGGCTACTATTACCTAATAATCCGAGTTAGGTACTGTAGATTATTATATAAAATATACGATAAGGTCACGGTTTATTTTAGCTAGCACCTAGAAGCAAGTTGCATGCACGAAATTAAACTACTTGTTTCTGGGAGTGATTATCTAAAGAAGTTGTTTATTTCACAATATGATATTAGAAATATAATAATTTATATATTTTTTATTAATATATATTTTTAAATAATTAGTTATTATAATATAATATTAAAATTTGTATGTGATGGTTTCAGTAGCTAAGAGAAGGGGGGTTGAATCTTAACCCCTTTTTTGCTTGTTAACACTTGCTGGACTTTGAAAAAACTTTTCTGTTTTTAGCTCGTCCCAAGCCACGAGACATTTTCATTTTGTCTCGTCTTGACACGAGACATTTTTTATTTTTCATCTGAACAGTAAAAACAGAGTTGAGGTAGGAAGAGAGAGAGAAGATTACACCCAGATATATCCTGGTTCAGCTGCTAAGTGCAGTGCAGCCTACATCCAGTCTCCATCACAACAATGATGAAATTTCACTATAATCATCCAGATTACAACTTGTAAAGTGCTAACCCAACTTACAAGGGGATTCCCACAGAATCATGAAACACAACACAGATGTACAAAGGAACTCTAAGGACATCTATGGCTTTTTCTTTTAATTTTGCACTCTCTGCCTTTTTCCGCTCTATGGCTTTTTCATACAAACCTCACTTGTTTGCCTTTTTCCATGAGACTCAAGACATGACAAAATTAAACAGAAAAATACTAAACAGAAAACATTGAAGGAGAAGAAGAACTGCTAGCTTAGGTAGCTCTGAGAACTATGTGCCTTGCACTCTCAAATCTTACTCCTTACTCCAAACAGTGGCTGTTCTCCCTTTTTAAAGAAGAGAGAAGCCTCCACACTTGAAGCCAACACCCAAACCAACTTCTTCCTCCTTCAAGAAACAGAACCGGTTCGGCCACATAGAGAGAGAAGAGATAACCATGCAAAACCCAACATGCAATTACCTTTAGTTCTTTCTTAATCATCACTCTTCATCAATCCGAGCTCTCCATCCTTGGCTTCCTTTCCAAGATGGATTTCTGGCCCTTGATGCTTCATGATGATGATGACTTCATCTACTTCAATCTCTGCCTCAACCATCACTTCGCCACTCTAGCTACTTCCTGTGGTGGTTGAGCAGAACCAAAGACAAGCCATGCCTCCAAGATCTTCCTTGATGGCCGAATCTTTACCTTCCTTTTTGAGCATGAAAAGCTCAAGATAACATCACCAAATCTAACCATATTTGGTGAATATCTCAGCCACAGCCCAATTTTATTTTAGTATGTTTTCTTGCCATCATTAGCTTGATGGTCTTGATGCATGCAACTCCCTCTTTTTCTTTGTTGATGAACACGGCTTCCATGATTTCCTGGTTAAAGACCGAAGAAAAGAGAAAGAGAGAGAGAAGAGAGAGAAAACAAAAGCAAGGCTATGAGTGTTATGATGAATAAAGTAATTAGGTGCACTTCTCCATGCTTTTGTGTAGTAGCGTGTAAGCTACCATTAATTGCCATCAAATCACTTTGACATTTTCTCTCTCATGTTTCCTGTGCTAGTGAATTAAATTTCAAATCCTTCCAAAGAGTGAAATGGAATCCGTTGGAAGCATTAAAGCTTTTTCTTTGCTTTATGGATTCAGATAAAGTATGGAAACATTCATCAACATTGGGCTTGGTAGCAATAGATTTCATTTTGGCCCAATATCATTCTTGGACCATAGCATGCATACAACACGTTGGGCTATTGAATTTTGGTCCACTAAAAGCATTTGCTTTCCTGGTAAAATTTGGAACATGCTCAAAGCAAAAGGAAAGCATGTAACACACTTGGGTTTAGAGCAATCAAAATCATTTGGGCCCAAGTAAGATCAAATCAGCCATATTCATCATATATTATCAAAACCAAAGGCTGAATGTATTTTGGGCCTGCACCAGAAAATTGTTTTCGGCCCAATATTAAACCTGCACACAAAATTATTAATTAACATATGTTAAATGAAGATTAAATCAATAATTTTGCAATTAAATATTTTAATAATGTTTGTTCATCATCCAAATTAAAATAGAGTTTTTCAAATTCATCAGTATGATCAAAGATTATGTTTGTTTTTTTTATGCTAAGATTGAGATTAAAAGATTAAAATTAAACATTGTATTTGGTGATTAAAAATTAAAATTTTAGTCATAAAATATAAAATTTGAAATTAAATTTTTATAATATATTTTTTAAAAATATTCTCATTTAATAACTTTTTAAATTTTAATTTATTCTTTAATTTTTATATTCATCTTAAATCAAATATAATATTAAAATATATTTTACACTAATATAATATAAAAATTTAATTCAATCCCATTCGAACACAATCTTTTATAAGAAGTAATTTTAGGACAGATGTATGTATTATTTTTAGACGATGCATTGTACTACATATTAAGCGTTCACATGATAAATGTGTTCTACAGTAATTACACTACAAGAAAAAAGGCCTATGGTCACGCTTTTTTTGCTACGCTTTAAAAGCGTGGCCAAAAGTAGGCTATGACCACGCTTATGTATGGGTGGCGTTTGAATAGAGATTTTGCCACGCTTTTTTTGCTACGCTTTAAAAGCGTGCCAAAATCTCTCTATGGCCACGCTTTTATGAGGGTGGCAGTTGATGTGAGATTTAACCACGTTTTTTTCTGCCACTCTTATAAAGCGTAGCCATAGAGAGATTTTGGCACGCTTTAAAAGCGTGGCAACATGAATTTGTTATTGTGGCGTTTTAGAAGCGTAGCCGTTTCCTACAAGCCTTTTGGCATGCTTCAAAAGCGTGGCCAAATGGTTCCCTCAAAAAAAAAAATTTAAAGAAGCTCGAATTAACAAAAACGCTCCAGATAGCTAGAGATAGATCAATTCTTCGTGATTCTAACACTTAGAGAAAAAAAGCTAACTCCTTCTGCCCTAACTCCTCCTTCGAAAGCCCCAATGGCAACCACCAATCTCCTCCTTCTTTGTGCCTCACCGCTTCCCCCTCCGAAACCACCAACCACAAATTTTTTAGCCTTAACCCTTCTTCAAAAGCCCTAACCCCTGCCCTCACCGTGACGACAACACTCCAACGAAGAACAACGAAGCCCTCCCTTCCGCGCTGCCGCTCGCTTCCTGCTTCTTCGCTTTCGTGAAGAACGATGAAGCCCTCCCTTCCGCGCTGCCGCTCGCTTCCTGGTTCTTCACCTCCCTGAAGAACGACGAAGCCCTCCTTTCCGCACTGCCGCCCGCTTCCTGGTTCTTCGCTTCCGTGAAGAACGATGAAGCCCTAACATCTGACGAGGTGGAAAAGCGCCATTTCCAGCTTCGAATAAGGCTGTAGGTTTCTCCTCCTTTTGTTTTTTTTTTTTGCAGTCAGATTCATGAGGATGACTCTAAGTTTTCAGTCTTTTTTTATTGTTCATTGTTTTTATTCTCATGCATTTCTTCAGGAGAAGGTGAGGAACCCGTTAGTCGAGAGCCATCCTAAGCAGTTCGGGATCAGAGAAACAGAGGAAGAAGAGGATCCTCAAGCAGAGGTTGAAGGCTCCACCAGCTTTGAACTAGTTCACCAAGACCCTTGACAAGAACCTAGGTGCATAAATAAGTATCTCCATTTTGTTTCATTTGTCCTGTTTTATGTTTGTGTAATGCTTCAAGTGTAGTAATATTTCCCTCTTATGGCAATTAGATGATGCTTCTGATCACTTTATTTTTCTATCTAACTGCATTTAACTTCCTCTTTGCAATTTCACCTTTTGGAAATGATATCAGTTTCAGAAAAGGAAAGGGAAGCTTGAAAGCTAAACATGTATATGGTGAATGTTTTGAAGTTGTAGCTTCATTTTCTGAGAGAAAGAGTGCATCCTATTGATCTTGTTGGTGGTGTTGTTTGACTGAAATTTTAAGAATGTAATAGACTTCTCAAAGTTTTATAAAAACTATTTTTCACAATTTTTGGATGTCTAGATTGAGAGCAGAAATTTATGAAAATTATTGCCATTTCTACAATAAATATTGTCGAATTCGGTTCAAACTCTAAATGATCACTTTGAGTTTTAGAGACTTCTAACTCTTATTAACTCTTGATTCTACCTTATTTTAGTTACTTAAACTTGTTTAGCTTAATGTCACAGCTCCAAAAGCTAAGCGCTTGCCATTATCAAAAGCTAAAATATATATTAGTTTCACTATGATGCATTATTCTTTCATTACTTATATGCCAAAACTTTAGTGTGTTTGATGTATTATCTTGCTGTCACTTTAAATAAGAATTGAACGCATATAGAGTTATTAGTCAAGAGCATTTTTTTCTACTTTATTAACTCATTTGGGTATTAATTACTGCAGCTTAATAATGATTTTCTACTGGCTCACTGTATCTTCATTTTGGTTATTTTAAATTAGTTTCTGTGATGGTTACTATAGGTTCATTTGAGCTATCATGTCCTATGTTCATGTGTGTAAGTTTAGGTTTCTGCACCAAACATGAGTTCATGGTCGTATGTTTTCATTGTGTTTTGCTTTATTTGACTGAGTCTTAGTAGAAATGAAGCAGGAATGCACCATTTGGAAAAGAAAGGGCACTGGTTTCAAACCCAATACGTAAGACCATCTGAAATTTGAAAAGGAAAATAACACATAAAATTTGAGTTTGTTTTAAAGTTGGGAACAATTTGTTATGCTTAAGAAAGGGAATCAAGTGCGGGTGGGCTTATATAATGTGAAGTAAGTGTTCAAAAGACCTCTTTGCCTCAGAATGCAATATATTGTGGCTTACTCTCCTTCTAGCATTAGATACCTAGCAACAGTAGCAGAAAATTAAAGGTCACTTATAATTTTTTGTGCATAAGCAACCAAGATCAAGATCAGCCAAAAGATTTTAAAATTCTGCATTGGAATCAGGGTTGGTTGTAGAGCTGATTTATATTTTATTTCTGCAGGGGAAGCTATTTTGTTCCTAATTTTGTTTATTTTTCTATTTTATGTCAGTAGAAGAGTTAGAATGAGTGCGAAAATGGTGTTTCTTGTGAATGATTGAGCTTCTTTTATTTCCCCAGCTGTTAAGACAAGAAGTTAAAATAAATGAACATGAAAATTTACTTTCCAAGTTTATTTGCTTTTAGTTTTCAGATGTTTACTACCCTTGTTTTTTGGTAGTTTTTCTTGTTTCTCACTCTGGTCTCATTTGTTTCAATTTCACCCAAGGCACCTAAACTAAAGCCAATAGCAGGTTTGTCAATTCCATTTTGTTGGATAAGAGAAACAAAGCCCTGGTTCTTAGTCTTTAATTGAGCCAAGTTCATTCAAAGTCAGAGGGAAAAACTGCTTTAGGTTGGTACAAAATACTTGTTTTTGTATACACACCATTTTAGGGGGATTAATGATTAACCTTTGGGTTATGATCACCCTCATGTTGAGGATATCATGACAAAAACAAAATTTTTCATTATTGATAGTGCTAGAATTCATTGTTGCTTGGACTTGGTTGGCAGGAACAAGAGGAAAAAATTTGCGCCAACCAATGCTGCTTTCTATTCCCTTGGAGCAGACCTCTTTCTGTCTCAGCTAAAAACTGAACATATTGCGCGCTGTTTAGGAGTTCCTTCTATCAGCATACCTGGGGATGTTCCTTCTATTCTCATTGTAAATATTCAGGTAGCTGCATATTTCCTAGTTTAGATTGAACTTCAACTGAGAATTTCTTATCTTACATTATTGGGGTGCAAATTTTATGTTCGACATCTGAATATTAGTTTATTCATGTCTGTATATGCACGGCAATTTTTCATACTCTTGTATGATTTACCCTGAAATTGTGTGCTGTTCAAACTACAGATTCAATTGTATCATGCGACTGTCTTCCAAACCGTACCTACAAGGTAAAAATTAACTTCCAAAATTCAATCCTTGGTTTAAGATTTTTTTCCTTATAAACACACTTCTTTGAATTCTCTTATCTTTCTTTTATTTCTATCTCATGGGTTAATCTATTTCCTTCCTATAGGATTTATTATATGTGCCATGCATAAGGCTTTCATGCTGATATGCTGATATACTGATATCTTTTTAACAGTTTCTTGTCATATGCCACTGACATTACATATGATAGTTTGGGTTGTGGAGTTCTTATTCTTTTCATTCTGCATTTTCTGAATACTACTTGGAAATCTTTTTCACACTGCATAATGTAGAAGAAAGTGAAGAAAGAGCACTACAGGTTTAACACTCTGATTCTGAGTTGCTTGCTCATGTCTTTCCAAGGTGATTGCTGTGGTCTGAAAAAGAGAGTTGCATAATTTTTCATGCTTTGCTGTTTGTATTTGACGGAGTAATCTTTAATTAATACAGTTATTCTTAGGTAGAAGTTTATTATTATTATGATTACCTTATGGCTTGAGAATGATTGTATTTAAAGTATACTTATCAGGAGACCTAAAATTAGATTATTGAAAAATCACATCCTAGATATACTTTAATCTCAAAGAAATTAAAGTTGAGACATACTTGCCAATTTTAAGTCAAAATTAAAATAGTACTAGTAATTCATAAAACAGTTTATATAACAGCAAAAAATAATTAAGAAATTTGTTAATTGCTGGTTGGTTGCTACAAATAATATCTTCAAAATAGTAGATATATATATATATATATATATATATATATATATATATATATATATATATATATATATATATATATAATTGAAGGATGCTGAGGCTGAATTGAATATATGGGGGTGGTTATAACCCTTTTTTCTTTTATAGTGCATATAATTTATATTTCATATAGTAGTTTCTAGGTCTGGACCAAGCTATATATTGGATTAATATATATAAATATGGCATTTTTTTAATGGATTATGGCCCAAAATTTGTGCTAAATATATGTAAATGGATGCTATTTTAATTTCAAATGTAATTTTCAAGCAGTTCATGCTGAGCAGTTAGATTAATTCTCCAAAGTTGCCAAGGATTTACTTGCCCTTTTGGGGTTTTCTCCAGCCACTTCTTCGATTCCTACTTTCTAAATTCCCCCATTTTTCAAATTCCTATGGGCTTTTTTTATGTTTTAAAGTAAGAAAAAAATTTAATTCTCAAGAGCATTTTAATTTTATGCTTTCCAACAGGCTTTTGATAGTTATCTATCCACCACTACTACCACTTCTTTTATTCCTGTGGTATTGCTTTGATGTTGCTGTGGTGTTGATTATCTGCTGCCGAACCGCTATTCGCTGCCGCTGCTACCTTTCTAATTCTGCTTCTGCTGCACTACTATTTTGGTGCTGGTGTTGTACGGATTGCGACAGTATTTAAGGTTGGTTCATGCGAATTTAAATACATCTCTTAATTTGTTATTAATGTTATGTGGACAACTTAAGTGCTTTCCTGAGGCACTCACTTCAGGACCTTCTTTAAGAATTGCTAAAATTTAATTTTTTTCGCTATTTTATGTCCAATGCCTTCAAAGTATTTTGGAGACTTGGAAAATTTTGTCTCTTAGTTAATTAGGAAGCTAGACTCACAGTTAGTGAGACTAGCAGTAAAGACTTCAAACTAGAAACTTAGCTATCTATTTGAAACATATAGGTTTTCGATGGATGTGTCCAAGGATTGGATGAATACACCACGTCATGAAAAAGAATATCAACTCGGTGTAGAAAAGTTTTTACACTTTGCTTTTTCATCACCGGGAATTCCTCAAGGGGAAGAAATTCAATGCCCATGTGCAAAGTGTTGTAATAGAGTTTGGTTAAGGAGAGATGTCGTGTATGACCATCTAATATGCGATGGATTCGTAAAAGGTTATAGGCGGTGGTTTAATCATGGGGAATCACTTGTTGCTATGGATGTTGACAGTGACACAGATGAGGAATATAACTGCAATGATAATATTGATGAGTTGTTACGTGATAGATTTAGAGATACTACACAAGTTGATGGACATAACGTGGGGCCTAACGAAGGTGCAAAAGAATTTTATAAATTGGTAGACGAGGCAAGCCAAGAACTATACCCTGGATGTAAAGGATTCACAAGATTATCCTTTACCATCCGTCTTTACTTGTTAAAATGCTTGCACGGTTGGAGTAATGCGTCGTTCACTTCTCTCTTAGAATTATTGAAAGAAGGAATGCCACATTTGAATATTCCTACTTCTTTTGATAAAACGAAGAATATGGTGAAGAATTTGGGTCTTGACTACCAAAAGATCGATGCATGTCCCAATGATTGCATGTTGTATCGGAACGGGCATGAGAATGACTCATCTTGCCATGTCTGTGGAACATCTCGTTATATTGAGCATCATGTAGAAGAGGACGATGCTACCTCATCTAAAAAGCCTCGTAAAGTTGCTGCAAAAACTCTAAGGCATTTCCCCCTGATTCCCAGACTTCAAAGGCTTTTTATGTGCACAAGGACGGTTGAAGCTATGTCTTGGCATCATAATGCCTCAAGTAGCAGACCGAGAAATACTCCTCGCTCCTCCGAATCAACTCATATTCCACCCAAAGATGTAAGTCACTATCTTTGGATATTCGATATATTTCCATTTAAAGTAGTTGACTTATATGGTGAAGAATTTGGGTCTTGACTACCAAAAGATCGATGCATGTCCCAATGATTGCATGTTGTATCGGAACGGGCATGAGAATGACTCATCTTGCCATGTCTGTGGAACATCCCGTTATATTGAGCATCATGTAGAAGAGGACGATGCTACCTCATCTAAAAAGCCTCGTAAAGTTGCTGCAAAAACTCTAAGGCATTTCCCCCTGATTCCCAGACTTCAAAGGCTTTTTATGTGCACAAGGACGGTTGAAGCTATGTCTTGGCATCATAATGCCTCAAGTAGCAGACCGAGAAATACTCCTCGCTCCTCCGAATCAACTCATATTCCACCCAAAGATGTAAGTCACTATCTTTGGATATTCGATATATTTCCATTTAAAGTAGTTGACTTATTGTTGTTGTTGATTTTGGACATTTGATAGTGAGATAAAAAATTCTAAATGGTGCTAATGGTGTTGAATTGGAATCTGAATTCAAAGTTGTTGACTTTTTAGTAGTGTTTTGTTTTGTATCTAGTGTGGCATTGAATCTCAATTTTGGAAAACATGAGAAATCTTTGAAGATTTGCACTTTTTTCTAATCAAATTGAAAAAAAGAAAAGAAAAGAAACCATAATTGAATTTTAATGTTTTTGTTTGTTTTGATTTTTGCAGACTCCAGAAGGAATTAATGGCTCTCATGGTATATCTCATTTTGCTTGATTTATTTATTGGGGATCGGTTATAGAATTGATCCATATGCAATTTGTATTGATTCTCCAGTTGCTAGTATAAATTGTGCATGCATGCGACTGCAGGTGCAGTATAGGGCTACAAGAATGGTTAATTTGGTTGTGAAATATATTACGAGTTAGGGTGATACATGCCATTGTTGAGAAACATGTGACTGTTGCAGAAAAAAAAAAGGAGGGGAGGGGGCAGTTTGATTGTTAGCTTCCTAACTATATCAGTATCCTTTCCCTTTTCTGAAAACTTTAAGAACAAAAAAAGTATACTGGCTTTCAATGAAAGAAAAGCCTTTGCTGGTTACAATTATTGTACAACTATAACATTCATTTGTTGATAATATATGTCTCCTTTTTTGGTTTGGTATAAGATGCACTAACACAACAATATTTAAAATTATGCAGGGAAGTGCTGAAAACAGTTTCGCTCACAATGATGATCAGTAATCATGAAGTTTTATATTTTGTAATGAAGTGTAAAGGAAGTAGATAATGTAACCCATGTTGGAATTGTAATTCATGTATTAGGAAACTGCTAGTGGATGAGACTTTGATTTTTGTTTTTTTTTAGAGTATAACTAACATGTGATCAAACACTTTTTCTGTGACAAGTTTATGAAACAAGGATTTGTTGATTTAAAATTAGTAGTCATCTTTTAAATTTTAAAATTATCTATGATTTTGTAAGGTTTATAAAAAAAGTAGTGCCAATAGGTACTGAACTATTTTACAGCCACGGTTTAAAAGGGTGGCCATATTGTACAACAGCAATCAATAGCCACGCTTTATAAGCGTCGCTGTAATTTAGTTTAGAACCTATTGGCACGCTTATAAAGCGTACCCATATCTCTACTTGTTGCCACGCTTTGGAAGCGTGGTGATATACGTTGCACTGCGCATGAACAGCCACGCTTTAAAAGCGTCGCTGTATCTCACACCTATTGGCACGCATATAAAGCATAGCCATATGTCTTGCTATTGGCACGCTTTAAAAGCGTAGCTGTATCTCACACCTATTGGCACGCTTTTAAAGCGTAGCTATATGGCATGCTATTGGCACGCTTTAAAAGCGTAGCCATATCTTGCTATTGGTACACTTTAAAAGCGTAGCAATAGTTCACACATATGGCCACGCTTTTAAAGCGTGGCGATCTTTAAAAGCGTGGCAAGAAAAAAAGCGTGCCAATAGGTCACGAAAAGCGTGGCGATAGAGCAACCGGCAACCTTGCAGTCGTGACCCTTTCAAAAGCGTGCCGGTAGCTCAAAAAGCGTGGCGAAAAGCTATCGCCACGCTTTTAAGAACTTTTTGCTACGCTTTAAAAGCGTAGCAAAAGGCTTGTTTTCTTGTAGTGTTATTACCAAATGGTAATAAATAAACATTTGACTAAATATTTCCCTTTTTCATTCAAGAAATAAATTGTGAAAATGGTCAGAACTCAGAACATGCAGCTTTCTGTGTTTCAATTTGTTAGTTAGCTTAATTTCATAATATTGGATATTGTGTTAACGAGTACAATTTTTTGTTTATTTATATGCATGCTTTACCAATATTATTCTTGATGAGGACATCCAAGCAATATTATTCTTTGCGACTTTTTTTTTACCTTGTCGGTTGGAATATAACTAATGATGTTTCTGGCTCAAAGTAAATGATTTTTTTTTCTACAATATTTCTATATGTTTATTATTCAGTTACTTGTACTTAATTTTCTAAATCAGTCCTTTTGCCGAGAAAACATAATTTTCCTTAAATAATATAATCAAGTTCACGGTAATAATATATAAGTTCGCCCCTATTATCTAACATGCATGCATTTTTTAATAGATTCTGTTAGGAAAATAATTGACTATTGAGTTATAAAATAAATATTTTTTATATTATTTAGAATAATTATCTAAATACTAAAAATAATAAATATTTTTCTAAATTTAGCACTTTAATATCATGTCATGATATCATTCATTCCAAAAATTTCGACTGATAAAAAAATAACACTAATAATTATATCTCTAATACTTCCTAAACCTCCATTATACATATTGTACAAATATTTTATTAACTTCTCGTATTTTTCCTTTTGAAATATATATTAGATCCGTCAAATACATAATATAACAATCAACAAACACGTTTTTGACTAGTCATTATTACTTTTTCTTTTTTATTAAATATTTCTTTATTCTTTGTGAAGAATGCTAGGAACCAACCACATCATTGACAAACCAATAATCATCAAGATAAAGATAAAAATATACATACAAATGTCTCTAATAACGGTGATTAGATAAGTCATGCACCAAACTAAATAAATCTAATGTCAAGGAATATTTCCATTTGCATACGCTAACATTTCATTTGCAGCGACCAACCTTAATGGAATTAAGATCCTCTTCTTCCTAATTAATATAAATTCCAAAATTAAATATTTTCTAATACCCAGTTGGTGATGTTGACTAACTTCATGCATGGTAGCCACTGGCCACGTCATGATCAACATCCAGCACACTTAGGTCAAAATTTCTTTTAGTTGACTTTTTTTTTATTCTAAAAATAAAAAAACTCGAATCCACAGTTGCTAAATGAGAATAAAAAGACTATACAATAATTCTTTAGCTTTATCTAATTGACTTACTAGTTGTAATAATAATAATAATAATAATAAAATTATTATTATTATTATTATTATTATTATTATTAGAATCTCTGCTTTCATTAAAGTACGTAGACCAACATACAAAGAAAATGTGTAGTTATAGATTCAAAAAAATGTGAAGTTTTTGGCATCTTTTCATCAAATTGCATATTTCAAATTTTTTTTAATTCTAAAAATTAAAAGTTCTTAAATACTTCTAGAACGAGAAATTTCTTTTTCTCTTTTTGAGAACTAGAACAAGAAATAATTTCTTGTGCATGCTTTATTTACTACTTTCATTTACAATTTTAGCACTACATTACAATTGAATAATGTTAAAAAAAAAATTTCATAAACATCTTTTTGTTAATTTAATTTAATGATAAAAAATGAATTCAGATATTAGGACAAAAACACATACACTAAAGATAATCAAGATAGCTAGAGTGCAAGATTATTTTAGGTGTTTCATAAACCTTTTCCACCAATATAATAAGATGCTTAAACCATAATACACATATATACATCTTTTCTTACTTTCAAAGCATATATCCTTGAATTAGTCCTCCTAAAATTAATACTACATATAAGGACTTTTCATACACAATCTAGATTAAACAATGCCTTCATACCAACCATTATTATAATAAGACTTAATCATAGAAAAAAAAAATTGATAATAACACAAATACACAATTATTCCTCTATATATAAGCCCAATATATAGCCATCACTTCAACCACAAATAAATATACTACATACCTTTTTTCACACATTCTCAATAAGATCCCAATATGGCTTTCAAGAAATTCTCCATTTTTATTAATCTCTTTGTATCCCATTTTCTTCCCTTCTTCTTGTTAATGACATCTTTGTCCTTAGCAGATGACCATGAATCCATTTGCCAATCAACAATAGACCCTTCTTATTGCAAAAACATGCTTGCAAATCAAAATGGCAACATATTTGACTATGGCCGTTTCTCATTCCAAAAATCAATATCCCAAACCCAAAAATTCCTAAACCAAGTTAACTCATATCTCCAAAATACACACACTTTGTCACAATACACAATTGGGGCACTCCAAGATTGCACCTTTCTTTCTCAACAAAGCTTAGAGTATTTATCAAACACCTTCACCACAATCAATCAAACTAGTAATAATACTAATAATAATCTTCTTCCATCTTCACAAGCTGAAGATTTTCAAACATTTCTTAGTGGGGTTTTGACCAACCAACAAACTTGCTTAGATGGTTTATCATTACAAACCTCTACTTCTAATTCGGATCAAGATTTGAAGAATGAACTATCTTCATCATTATCCAATGACACAAAACTCCATAGTGTTTCCCTTGCTTTGTTCACAAAAGCTTGGGTACCAAGCAAGAAAACCATAACATCATGGCCAAACAACAAGCACAACTTCAATTTCCATCATGGAAATCTACCATTGAAGATGTCCAAAAAAGCTCAAGAAATTTATGATCATGCTAAGAATTCCAAGCATGGGAGGAAATTGCTCCAAAATAATGCGAACAACGGCAGCAGCGGCGGCGATCAGAGTGTTTTGGTGAGTGATATTGTGGTTGTGAGCCAAGATGGGAGTGGAAACTTTACAAGCATAAATGATGCCATTGGTGCAGCACCAAATAATAGTGTTGCTAGTGATGGATACTTCTTTATCTATGTAACTGAAGGTGTGTATGAAGAGTATGTTTCCATTGATAAGACCAAGAAGTACCTTATGATGGTTGGTGAAGGGATTAACCGCACAATCATCACAGGTAGTCACAATGTTGTTGATAATTTCACAACATTCAATTCCGCAACATTTGGTAAGCAACAAAAACTTTAGCCTCTCTTATATTCGACTTGTTTACAGATAGACACGTCAGCAAAAATAATTACTTTTCAACATTCAAAAACGTCCATCATTTTCTAAAACATCTAATGTTTTTCGAGAGATCGATTTGTCTCTATATATATTTTAAATGAAAAAACTTAAATATCTGGTATTTTAAAAAATCAAAAACGTTTTTGTATTTTCAATTATTCAGAAACTTATATATCTTTAAATTAAAAAATTAAAGATCTATTTACCTTTTTCTCTATATTATAATTAATCCGTTTTATAAATATGTCAGCAAAAATAACTATTTTTTACGTTTACTCGTATGAATTGCATGCAGCTGTGGTAGGTCAAGGGTTTGTAGCAGTAAACATAACATTCCGCAATACTGCTGGACCAAGCAAGAACCAAGCAGTTGCTTTAAGAAGTGGTTCAGATTTGTCCACCTTTTATAGTTGCAGTTTTGAAGGATACCAAGACACACTTTATACGCATTCTCTTAGACAATTTTATAGAGAGTGTGATATTTATGGTACAGTTGATTTCATATTTGGTAACGCTGCTGTGGTTTTTCAAGATTGTAACATCTATCCTCGCCTTCCAAACAAAGGACAGTTCAATACTATCACTGCACAAGGCAGAACCGATCCAAATCAAAACACAGGTACGGTTTCTACTATAAGATAACTTCACTAATCACTGGCATTAATTGTGCTTTTTGTTACATTATTTCATTAATAATTATATTACGTATATACTAAAAATTAACCAATAAATCAATTATTTGTATAAAATATATATTAAAATATAAAATATATATTAAAAATAAGTTAAATATTACATAATAACTGATTTATTGACTAATTTTTTTATACTCATAATGTTTCTGTTTTATTAATGTACTATATAAAGATTAATTACTAAATATTACATTTTAACTATATTATATAAACACTAAAAATTATATTAAATTTATTATTCGTATGGAATGTATGTTAAAATATAAAATACATTTTAATTTATAGAACAACACACATGTATATATTATATACACATAATATGTGGTAACAATTATTATATTCTAGCAACGATTTTTTAGAGTTCTCATGATTTTGGATCAAGCTAGCTCAAATTTCTATAATATCTATGGTTTTGAGAATCGAATTGAAATGCCCGTTTTAATTGGATTAATTAAAAATCGGTCTCAATTATATGATTCAAGACAAAATTTAATTGTAAGTAGTTCGGTCAAAAATTCATAAATCAATTAAAATCGGTGGATTTTTAACTATAACCAACCTAAAATAACATAACAAAAAAATATTTATTTAAAAAATATATTTTAATGATATATGTATTATATTATTGTATTTAGTTTAATTTCAATTGAATTTTATTGAATATTTAAATCTTCGAATCTTTAGTTCTACTTGTTTCAATGTCAGATTCGATTGTTGAACTACTATACTCTCTTGTAAATATTACCTTAATTATTATCTGTTCGAATCTTTAATAACAGGAACTTCGATTCAGAATGCAACCGTAAAACCTGCTGATGATTTAGCACCAAATGTTGGTAGTGTTCAAACATACCTTGGTAGGCCATGGAAGAATTATTCAGTGACAGTGTTCATGGAATCCTTCATGGATGGTTTCATAAACTCCGCAGGTTGGCATGAATGGAGTGGTGATTTTGCACTTAGTACATTGTACTATGCTGAATTCAACAACACTGGGAATGGTTCTGACACTTCTAACCGTGTTACATGGCCTGGTTATCATGTTATTAACGCTACCGATGCAGCTAATTTTACGGTTTCTAATTTCTTGAGTGGAGATAATTGGATTCCTCAAACTGGTGTTCCATATTTGAGTGGATTAAATTAATGCAGTTAGTTATAAATCCAAGTTAATTAGAGACCAAAGTTGTTCAATTATTATTCATTTAATTGGTTTTATTAAATTATTAGTAGTTCATGTATGTGTATTATGGATTTGATTTGTTGTATATGTATGTTTAATTAGATATGAATAATAAGGGCTTTATTTTGTTATTATATAACATGTGCTAAATTAAGGAATTCTTATGAGCTTGAAATTATTGCTTGATTATTATATTGTTAGATGATGAGTAGTTAAGTTAGAAAGCTAGTTTTCACGGTTACTTGACATAGAAGCATTGTAGCAAGTAGTTGGCCTTGGCGGGAAATTCTGTTAGGAAGTGTGCCAGCTTGGCACTTGGTAGTTAGAGTGGTAGTTAGGAAGTGATGTAATCTCTGTGATTCTCCATCATGCACATTCTCCACTTGCTAGTTTCATTACAACTACAACCTCTTCTCCTCATTTTCGAATTGAAAATTTTGCTCTTTAATGCATAATTATGTTAATCTATTGCATATCTGAATTTTATTTAAAAGTTTATTATTGGTCAATAAATTAATGTATAGACAAAATAAAATTTGTGCCTACGACATTTATTTAAACGTACAAGTGAATTGACTGTTAGACCAAATTCAAATTGGTTTATTAGTATGTTTTAATTCTGATGGTAAGACCTCTCTAAATGTCTAAATGCATGGGACATGAGAGATGAGATAGAGTGAATAGAATTAAAAAAAAAAAAAATTGAATGCTTACTAATGTTATGTAATAAAATAACAAGAAATAATTAAATATGTCCGTGGAATTTTTTTTTCCCATCCTTTTTGGGTGAAAAATTAAATCTCTTCTTTAATGTGTGTTGGTTTGGTGGCAGAGGATGTGCATATATAGCTTTACTTTTATTTGTCTTCTTCAACAACTAACCCTTAATTTTCAAAAGTCAAACCCCTCCAAATTTTGCGAATATATGGATCCATGTTGGAATGATGGAAGGTTGTTGGTGAATTCATAAGTTGGTGAATTCATAAAAATTTGATCAGTTCATCATTTGTTTCCTCAGTAGTTAAAAAAAATGCTTAATTCGGTCTTCTGAAATGAGAAAATTTATACAACCATAATTAAGAATTTAAAATAAATAAATAAATAAAATTACCTTTGTTCAAGTCTTCCACGCTTTAAATCAAATAAACGTGAATGATAAACAATACAAATTTTCATGCCCAAACACGCTTTGAAGGAGTCTAAGGACAAATTTGGATTGGATTTTTAAGGAAAGAATATATTTTTATTGAAAAACATTTTTATATAATTATAAGGATGTTTGTATATATAATTATTTAAAAAATACTTTTATTAAAAAGCAAAAAAAAAAAAAGACCTTAGTTTTTGGAAAAATAAAATTTTAAGAAGATTTTAATGAATTATTTACTAAAAAAAGTACTTCTTATATTTTCTCTCCAAATACAATATTTTTTTAATTAAAGAAATTAAAAGCAATTCAAACTCACTAAAACTGTTAGAATATGTTTAGGCATGAGATAGATATAGGCAAAAACACTACACGAACTATTATTTATTTTAGAATATTTTGTTAAACTATATAGAATATTTAGTCAAGTGTTTGATATATATTCGTTTTGTTTAATAAAATATTCTATTAATTTTAGAATTTTTATAACGATAGGGACTTAATTACAAAATCTGATATAGAATAAAGACTCAATAAAAAAAAAGTATAAAAATCTAATTGAAAATTTAATAAAACTATTCGGAATAACAGAATAATTAAACATTTATTTTATGAAGAAGTTCTAAATTTTGATATTTTTTATGTTCTCTTTTAGTACCTTAGCAAATCCGGATCCAAAAATAAGCTAAAACCTACAAGCCTACAACGAACTAAGGGCTCAACAAAAACAAACGCATTCATTGACTTTTTTATTACTTAAACTCAAGATTGTTGACTTTATTATGATTAGTTTAGCCATATATAATATAAGGGTAAATCATGATTAGAATAGGTTTGGCAGAATAGACATTGGAGAGGAAGACTTCTAAAATTGAGAGAGAGGAGTTGCTATTATATATAATCTTTTCTACATGTGTTCTTAAAGTACATTCAAAATAGGTTACTCCTTGGTGTCAAGTGTCAACTAGCTTTTGGTAAGAAATCTTAAAATTAAAGAACAAAAGACAGTTCCAATTGCACTTCATTTGAGTTAGGCATCTAAATAAAGTGACCAAAATATTATCTGTAATTGAAGGGTAACCAAAATATTGATTAATTACAGGGCTTGACTTTTTTTTTATTCTAGCACTAAGTTAAAATACAATTATATATATACAACTTTAATTTCTTTATTGCAGAACTGTTTGTTGGTTAGTAAAAGTAATTAATTAATTAAATTAAGGAACAAATCAAACAAAACGAATACTAACTATAATAAGTTGGGTTTATTTAGAGGAAAAGGGAAGAAAATAACAAGGTTTATTACACTATGTTTGTTTGAGGTGAAAATGGGAGGAAAGAAAAGGGAGGGAAAGAAATTGGAAGGAAAATAATTATTTTTTCTTGTTTGATTCAGAAGAGAAATAGGAGAGAAAGGAAAATGAGTGGAAAAATATTGGTGGGACTCACCAATTTTTTTCCCTTCAACAATAGGGAGAAAAATAAATTTCTCTCTCTAATTCTAATATTACCCTTTTACTTTTTTAATATATTTTACTTTCATAAAGGTAAAATTATTTTTTATAACATTTTTTTCCTTTTTATTTTCCTTTCATCTAAACACATCTAAAAAAAATAAAAATCTACTCAATTTCTTTCATTTTCTTTTTTTTCTTTCTATTTCTTTCCACTCAATTTCTATCCACTCTGTATTTTTTATACCTTTCTTCTCCCTTTGAATGAACTTCTCTTCTCTAAAATCTTTTTTTTTTTTTGTGTGACAAAACAAACGCTCTTGTTGACTTGTTAGCAAATTCTTTTGAAATTATTACCTATTCAAGCTTTGGTATAATCATTAATATTCAAAACTAAACCATCGTTTTCAGTACCCATCACTCATTATCAATAGTTATGAACTTGTTTATTTACATCTTGACTCTTAAGCAGTCATTCAATTCTAGGGATCAATAATAAACTAATTAATTAACCTCATCTACTACGAACATGGCAACTTGGAGATTGAAGATTATTATAATTCACAAAAATTAATACTCTATATTTGGATACTCTTTCGGTCTAGAAAACGTGTTATTGTTTTACCTTTTTCGGAGTTTTTAAATAAATTCCAATTTAAAAAAGTCATGTATGTGAAGACGTTTTTTTCCAACTATAACCTTTTGAATTTATTTATTGACATATTTTTTAAATTGTTCGTATCTCTCACTACACCAGAAACTGAGCATAGAGACAGAAAATTGGCGACGTTTCACCTTGCCATCGCAAAACAAGGCTGTGGAAGAAGGATCTCTTCGTGTGCCGCCACAACAGCAGCGATTGCTTGGTGAAACGCCGTTATGTAAGGATCTAATAAATCAATTTCTGTTTTACTCTTTTTTAATTTATCATATATCATCTAATTGATTCCTCCCCAAATTTCACAGAACCCCACGAAGAGTCCTTGGAAGCTCGCGAACACTACCGTCGCTGCTCCATTACGCCATTGTTGCCGATCCATCGTCCTTTGGCTGCCGTCGAGCTTTTGCCTCATTCACAGTTCTTAAAACCCATACTCCCTCGTCCAGGGTGTGCGAAGTCCGTAAGATCTGCTCCACCCAGTGCCTCTGTTTGGGTTGTCAAGTCGCGCAACTCCCATACACCCTTCTCCCGCCGGCGTCGAAGTCTCCCATCACCTTGGTCGTGCCCGAAACTGTTGAATCCATCATTCACCGTTCGCCATTCTAAACTACCACAGACTCTTCCTGTCACGGGTTAGTTCTGACACTTTGAGCTTTTCTTCGTGTTTTCACTCTTACTTTAGAATTTTGAACAATAATTTGTCCATGTCTTTTATTAATTAGGGTTAATTGCTGTTGTTTAGGGTTATGAATTTGATCCATGTGACTTGGTCCCATATGAGCAAGTTCAGCTGGCTAAACATTATTCTGCTTCTGTCATAACTTTAACTTCTTGAACACGTGAGTGTTGATTGGTTAGATAGCTAATTGAGTTAGATTACTTAGCAGATTGTAATTCTATCTTTTAAGAGACAATACTAATTAGAATATATGTACATCTGTGTTGATCAGCAAGAATAAATTTACTCTATTATTTTATTTCTTTTAAGTAATGAGACTTGATTGATTTTAATTAATCTCATATATCTCTCATGTAGAATCATAAAGATAAATGTAGAATTTTATATCAATACTAAAATTATGAAATTTTTCTAAAAGTATTATTTGAGTAATTTATTATTTAAATGGTTTACTATTTTTAATTTTAT